>NC_083226.1:127387230-127697878 GCF_032191835.1 Heteronotia binoei | reverse complement strand
GTTGCCAGGTTGAGGCTGCAACACTATATATATATATATATATATATATATATATATATATATATATATATATATATATATATATTCTCAAAAAAGTGAATAACTCTGTTGCAAATTACAAATTACAATAATAGCTTACAATGAAACAATTACATTATATGATATACCACATTGAAACACAGTTCAGAGATGAACTTTCAAGTATCTAGTGCTGGTGATAGGAGCTCTTATCTCCATTTCTCCTCGTTCCATCCTTATAATTTAAAGAAAAATCTTCCTTTCAGCCAATTCTGATTAAAATGAAATCCCACAGATCACTTGCACTATGTACTATGTACTTGCACTATGTGTGATACTCTCAAGGAAGGGTTTCAACAATGGGGTTATCAGTGGTCATTTTGTAGAAAAATAGATGGTGGAGCTCATACAGAGATTGTTATGCAGCTGCAGCTACTATTCATTGGACAAGGAGATGGAACTCTCAGAAATGTTCAGGACCTGTGCTCCTGTGAGCTCCCACTGAATCTGAGGCCTGGGGGTTATCCTATTGAGATAATCAGCCAAGCTAGAAAAAGGGTTGATCAGAAGGTGAGGACTGGGATATTTACCAGAGTAGAGAGGGAGAAAAAAGCCACTATTACACGTGCATTTGATTTTACACCTAACACCAATGCAATTCAGAAAATCATATTGAGGCATTTGCACTTACTCTCAGAGATCCCGGGGTATTCTAATTATCCATATACTGGTTTTCATAGAACCAGAAATCATGAGAGATATGATTGTTCATACATATATTCCAGTTTTTAAACAGCCAGTTCCTATGGTCATGGACATTTCCAGTGAGGAAGTTATCAGATCTGTCCTATTGCCATTGAAACTAAGATCTTTCATCCTCCTGGATTAAATATTTCTGTACCATTGAAGGCTTTCAGCAACTGCAAATCCTCACATATCATTTATGCAATCATTTGTGGGTATCAAAAATATATGTGAGAAATACTACCAGATGGGTTAAGGTCAGTATCCAATGTCAAGCATGACTAATTCTGATCAATAACTAATGGGTTTAGGGCCTGACTAAAAGCAGACCTGGGAAAGATCCCAGAGAACCAAATGTTGTTAGTTTATTATTCTTTCCTGGCTTTCCTCTTGCTTTATGACTGTTAATTAGAGGGAACAAAGCAATCAGCACCTTCCCATGAATTCTCCTCCGGGAGGATGAGCCATCTGGGCATTGCAAGGCCAAATGCCTGATAACACCCTGGGAATGTATGTAGTTTTGATATTCTATGTGTAAACACTCCCCTGCTTCCCTTCCCGTAGGAATCCCTTTGAAGTGTGTCTTAAAAGTTGTGTATCAATGTATTGGTTTCATTCTTCTCTAGCCAAAGTATTGGTCTATCAATAAACGTAGTCTTTGTATCAACTTCGACTCGTCATTGAACCTGCATGCTTGACCTCCAAAAGCACTAGTCTAGAATGCTCAGGATTCAAAAGCACCAGTCTAGAATCCTCAGGAAAATTTGTGAATATAGAAGCATCCTCTACCATGAAGTTCAGAAGTAGTCTGCCACAGATTTCATGTGCTCCCTGGATCCAATGTTAGGGGAAAAAGTTCATGTGTGAAAAACCTCAGGGACCCCAAAGGAAAAAAAAAAGACACAGGTGAAAATACCTCTAAAGGCTCCAGAAAGGACTCTAAGTTACGCCTTCGAATGCCTAATAAAGGTTTTAGTACTTGAAGTCACACCTCTCAAAAGTGTTCATTAGGAGACTCACCACTGCTGAAAGCTAGGGCTTTCCCCCCTTTGAGGATAACCAAATTAGCAGTTTCAAGCAGAGAAAGAACTACATAAGAAATCCATACTCTGAAGCTCATTTGACTAGTTGCTTTGTGCTTTGCCAGAGCTTCACATTCCAGACTTTCTGCTAGAATGCGTGGCCTCTATTTAAGCTTCTACAGGCTACTGTTCCACTTTTCTCCCATGTTAAAAATACTGGCTAGTTGTTCATAATTTTGAGGATAGTTGTAATAGCATACAGCATCAATATTACTATAACAAATGAAAGGGAATATTCTGTTTCCAGAACTGTAACAGACATGTTGAAATGGCAGATGTATTTTCTGTGTCATTAATTTCTGATTATGTTTTAAATGGTTTCCCCTTGTATTTTATACGTGCCCACTAAGAATTAGCAAGATATAATAGCAAATTTTGAACAGTAAAGCAATGGCAGAATACAGAGAAGGGCAAGTGGTACTCTAGTCATGGGATGAATCATCCTATTTCCTGTTGTAGCCTCCTGTGCCCTTGACCTTGTGCTTCTATGTAGAGATGAGCATAAACGGGCTCACAAACGAAAGTTCATAATGAATTTTGGCCAGTTCGTGGTTCATGAACTGAAGAGCTGTCATGAACTGCCATGAATTTTGCCCCCCCAGTTGGAAAGAAGAGGCAGACACAAATTGTTGGGTTTTAACCGGGCCGCTTTATTAAAATTAACACATATAACTGGCAGGGGGGGGAGAAAACAGACCAGACAAGCCCTGGGGTCAACACCTGGACCCCGCCTTGTCCAAAGGGCGAGCCACCCTGCCCCCAGCACAAACCCGCCGAAATCGGGTTGTAACTGAGCGGCCAGGCCTCCAGCCATCACCAACCGGGCTGGAACAATCCCCATGGAAAGATCCACCCAGGTGAGGCTCCCTGTGTTCTGCATCACCGTACTGAGCCGTTTAGCCCATCTACGGTTCCTGCAGACCACCGCACCAATGGTGCTAGGCCATAGGTGCTCCCCTGGAAAAACCCTGTGGCCAAACCTCATCCAGCCTGCGACCGACGAAAACTCAACAAACCTAACCTACTAGGCAGTACAAGGTAGGCGAAAAACACCCCCACATAGGCCAATTGTGCGGGGGTGAAAAAATTCCTACCTGGCCCCAAAAGGCGACCGGTATACACCTGTACTGCCAATGGGAGGGCGGGCGAGCAGAGAGCCAAAACCCAAACTGCGCAACGAGGCGGGAGCCGGGGCTTATAAAGCCCCACCCCCGCGCTCAGCACAACACCCGTATGTCGGGTGATCCTGCTGCCCCTCCCTCCTTCCGGGGGTGCAAAAACGGCCCCCAGCCTATAGCCTGCAAGCAGGCTCGGCTGGGAAGGGGCCGGACCTTGCCCCCCCAGTCGGAAAGAAGAGGCAGACACAAATTGTTGGGCTTTAACCGGGCCGCTTTATTAAAATTAACACATATAACTGGCAGGGGGGGGAGAAAACAGACCAGACAAGCCCTGGGGTCAACACCTGGACCCCGCCTTGTCCAAAGGGCGAGCCACCCTACCCCCAGCACAAACCCGCCAAAATCGGGTTGTAACTGAGCGGCCAGGCCTCCAGCCATCACCAACCGGGCTGGAACAATCCCCATGGAAAGATCCACCCAGGTGAGGCTCCCTGTGTTCTGCATCACCGTACTGAGCCGTTTAGCCCATCTACGGTTCCTGCAGACCACCGCACCAATGGTGCTAGGCCATAGGTGCTCCCCTGGAAAAACCCTGTGGCCAAACCTCATCCAGCCACCGCCAATGCCAAGCCTCTGCTTTGGCATTAGCGCCCCACCGGGTGGCCCAGAGCCAGCCGCACCCCCTGCCGAATGTCATCCAAAAAGGCCCGGTTGCCCAAATCGGATAAATGAACGCCATCCGGCCGATACAGGTCACCTTGGTTGACCCGTATGGCCGGATGAGGGAGGAAAATTCCAAGTCCCTCCTCCATGGCCTTCTGAATGGCCCTGTTGGCCTTACGTCTGGCCCGTTCAATACCACCCGGCGAAAAGGCGTGCCTCCACACGATGCGCGGCAAAATTGCCGACCACACCAATATAACCCCAGGCCACCTGCGCCGAATTTCGCGGAGGTCAGCCAACGCCTGCTGGGAAAGAGCCTTCCCACGCAGCAACCCCAAGTCGTTCCCTCCCAGGTGAACGACCAGTATGTGAGGAGGTAACCCCGTCCGTTCCCGGAACAACAATGGCATGATCCCGGGCCAGCGCAGCCCCCGACGACCCAGCCATTCTACAGTAGCCCACGCACTGAGACCAAGCTGGGTGCCCACAGGAGACCGTCTGGCGAAATGGGCAGCCCAAAAAACCATGCTGTGCCCGCAGATGAGAACTCGCCTTCTCTCACCCCGAGCCACAGCACCTGAAAAAACAAACAACAGTCAGCAACATGCGCAAACAATTAACCAACCCCCCGCCTACCACTAGGTGACCAGGGGGCGCACATAAGACTTATAGGCCGCCGAACGCCATCGGCCTATATGCTGAATGGCGGAGGGTGTATAGCCCATAGCGGCAGCTGTGGAAGCCGCCCCAATCCGGAAAGAATGCGTCCCAAATTTGACGCCAGTTAGACCCAGTCGAACCAGGGCCTTGTTTGTGACCGACCAAAACTGATATTTGGTAAGAGGAGAGCCGTCATCATGCCTAAGAAAAGGACCTTGGGCCTCGCCCCTGAGCTGGGCGTAGCGGCGAACGGCCCTGACCGGACATAATTCCTGCGAAGCACACATGCCGATCGTGATGACGGTTCCCCTCTGCCTCTGATCAGTCTTGGACCTGCGAATCGTCAGAACCAGCTGACTATTGGTAATTTTTACGTCTCCGGATTGGAGCGCCCTACCGGAAGTGTCAGCCTTTGACTGCACTACCAGCTCGCTTACGCGCAGGGCCCCAAAGAAGGCCAACAGCGAGGCAGCGTGAAATAACGCTAACTCAAATGGGGAAGAGCAGACACTAGGCCAACCCCCAAACAATCCGCGGAGGACTGACGGGGATATGGGCTGTCTGTCGTCTACCTGCCGGACCCGCTCACGGGCCCAGCCCTCCAGCATCTTCTTAACTCTGAAGTCTCCAGTGGATTCCGTGAGGCCTCGGGCCTTACTTTCAAAGGCCAATGCTGCCAATTGTCCCCTTATGGTTTTTAACCCCAAGCCTCTTTCCTTTTGGTGCACGCAAAATTGCATAATGTGCGCCACGGGAATCGGCCAGGAATCCGGGAGTGCAACAGCCCCCCTAAACTCACCAAACTGAGCAGACGCTCTGGCATAAGCCCTCCTTGTACTAGGGGCTAGTGCCAACTGAATGGCCCTACCGGCTTCCTGTTCCCAAGCCTCCAGAGCTCCGCGGGCATTTCCGCCGGACATGAATCTGCCTCTGGGGCCAACTGCCGGAAACGCTCCATCTGTTGGCGAGACAGAGCATCCGCCACACCATTGCATACCCCCGGTACGTGCCTAGCCAGGAATAAAACATTCAACCGGAGGCAACGCAGGGTAAAAAACCTAACCAGGTTCATAACCGCCACCGATTTAGAAGTCAAGGAATTGATAACATGTACCACAGCCATGTTATCGCACCAAAACAGGACTGAATGGTTGGCAAGCTGCTCCCCCCACAGGCAAACGGCCACCAAGATGGGGAAAAATTCCAGAAACGTAAGGTCTCTACAGAGCCCGCTGTCCAACCAATCAGACGGCCATTGCTCGGCACACCAATGGCCCCTAAAATACACCCCAAAACCACTAGCACCAGAAGCGTCCGAAGAAATCTGAAGCTCCGCTTCAATCTTCAGGTCCTCCCTCCAGAAGGAAACTCCATTGAAGGACTCAAGGAACTCCTCCCACACCTCCAAGTCCGCTCTCATTCCAGCATTGACGCGGACCCTATGGTGGGGGAGGCGCAGCCGGCCCATGGCGTCGCAAAAGCGTCGCAAAAAGGCTCTGCCTGGGGCCACCACTTTGCAAGCAAAGTTGAGGTGGCCCACCACCTGCTGCAATTCCAAAAGGGAGACTTTACGTTGCCCCTTCAAGGCGGCCAACCGCCTCTTGAGGTCAGAGACCTTACTTTCCGGTAGACGGGATGACTGTTGGAGAGTATCCAACTCAATACCTAAAAAAGTAAGGACCGCGCTGGGGCCCTCGGTTTTTTCGTGTGCCAATGGCACACCCAGCTCGAGGGCTAGCTCCTGGAAGGAGCGTAACAACCGGGCGCATTGACCAGATCCTGCTGGACCTACGAAAAGGTAGTCGTCCAGGTAATGCGCCGTGTCGTTAACCCCCGTCCGAACCCTGAGCGCCCATTCCAAAAAGGAACTGAAGCGCTCGAACGCTGCACAAGATATGGAGCATCCCATCGGCAAAGCCCGGTCCATGTAGAATTTCCCTTCGAAGGAAAACCCCAATAACTCAAAATCATCAGGGTGGACAGGCAAGAGGCGAAATGCAGACTTAATGTCGCATTTAGCCAACTCCGCACCCACCCCGCAGCCACGAACTACTTTGACCGCCTGGTCAAAGGAAGTGTAGCGCACCGAGCAAAGTTCCTCAGGAATAGCATCGTTCACCGAAGCTCCCTTAGGATAAGACAGGTGGTGTATAATCCTATACTCCCCTGCTGCCTTCTTGGGCACCACCCCCAACGGGGATACCCTCAATGCGGGAACCGGCGGTGCATCGAAGGGTCCGAGGACCCTGCCTTCCCGGCATTCTTTGGCGATTTTTTCCCGCACCACATGTTCGAGTCCAACCACCGATCTAAGGTTGGGGGCTAAAAAGGGGGCCCTAGGCCCCCTATACGGGATCCGAAACCCCAGAGTAAAACCCTCCCATAAATAGCTAACATCAGCCTTACACGGATATGCTGCCAATAACTTACTGAGAGCCGGCAGGCGGATGGGGCTGGGCCCCTTTACCAGGTGGCTGTGACCCGCCGCCGCCGCCTCCGGGGCGCTTACCGCCCGCTCCAGGCCTTGACCTACTACAGGCCGACAATGCGTGGGGCCCACTGCACAGTGGACATTCGTGACGGAATTTACAGGGCTTCCTGGGACAGACCCCCTTGGAAGCGAACTCCCAGCACAACAACCGGGTTTGAACCGGCTGGCCGCGCAAACGCGGGCCGCTGGGGTAGACTGCTGTTGCTGTGATCTCTGCACCAAATGGCCGCTGTCGGACCTATCCCCAGCATTAGGTTTTGCTGGAGCCATCAGCTGCAACCACAGCTGTTGGTTTATTTGGTCCCACGGCATTCCCGGATTGACGGCAGCCCGCATCCGAAAGGCTTCGTCATACTGCAGCCAGGCTGCACCGGCGAAGTCCGTATAGGCCCTATAAATTATGTCTATATATTGGAAGAGGGCAGCCGCCCTAGCCGGCTGTGCTCTTGCAATGACCCCGGCATAGATCATGAAGCCGGGCAACCAGTTTGCCCAGGCCCTATCAATCTTCCTCCGCTTCAACTTTTCCTTGTCCCTGTCGTCGAGCTCATCCTTACTTTTCTTCTCGAGCTCTCTAAACAGAAGACCAAAGACATCCACGTACTCCCCGCGGAGGATTTTCTCACGCGTGGCAGACGTCAGATGATCCCCCAACGGCAAGGAAGTGTCGCCGTAAGGGAGAGCATGAAAGGGGATACTGCTGTATGGGTTCGGGGGGTAGAACCACCCCCCCACTTGAGTTGCAGGCCATGCACCTTGCAATTGCGCCCCCTGCTGCCCACCCCAAGGCAGAAGGCCCGGTGTGGGCAGTGCGGGGGGGGGGCTGTGGGCGGCACCACAGCACCCCCTGTTGACCAATAGGGGCAGGAACTGCGTTGGACAGCAAACTGGGGGTATGCAATCCCCAAGCCCATGACTGAGCGGGGCCCAACTGCTCACTGGCGCCTAACCACCCGGGCCCCCATCCCACCCCACACGGCCCCAGCAGATGAGGGGTTGGCGGGGCGGGGCCCCAAGGCCAACCCTGAACCGGCAGAGTAATGGGCTTACCACCATCACCAGGAAAGACGCCCGAACCTCCAGGGGGCTGCGGCCCCCCGCTTCCAGATGCCCCCTCGAACGATGGCATGCCCGATGGGCCTTCCCCTGGATCCTCCTCTTGGTCGGGTTCCAACGGCGCCTCAGGCTCCGACTGCCCACCCTGTAAAGCAGACAGCCTTGCAAGTAATTCCGTTTCAAAAGTCAGCCGCGCCGACCTGCCAGTGGCACGGCGACGGCCCTCCCAGATGGGCGCACCCCTGGCTACATGTTCCTGTTCCAGGGCCTCCAATTGATTGATAATGGCGAGACGAACCCGCTCACTCTGGCCCTGATCTTCAACTGGGGCTCCTTGCTGCCCCCGCCCACGGGGTGGGCGAGCGGGCTGCTTGCCCTTGGACTTACCCTGTCCCTTTTTTGGAGGCATCCTTTACAAGGGACCAGCAATGAAACAAGGCTAAGGCTATGCAGGCCAGTCAAAGGCCACCTACACCACCACCCCCTTTTCTCAAGGAGAAGATGAATACACCCTTGCCAATAAGGTAGCCCAACTACCAGCCCACAGCACCCAACAGGCACCAGAAATTTACTGGCAATGGCAGGGTTGGAACAGGGGTCTTCTGCACGCAAGGCAGGGACTCTCACTAACCCTTGGACCTTCCCACCCACGCGGGTAAGAAGGGATGATGAGAGGGGAAAGGTTTCTCAAGGCCCAAGCCCCAGCGCCAGGCCCTCAGGTAAAGGGAAGCGGGGGGGGGGTGGGCGTTTAGAGCAAAAGGAACCCAGCTCGCCCTCCAAAGCAAAGCCTCCGAGAAGGGACCGCCTTGATGTGCAGCCCGCAGTCCTCGTTCCCTTTCTAGGGACAGCTTCCCACCGCCTTCCCAGCAAACCCTCCGAGGCTACTGGGCCCCTCGCAGCGCTACTCAGCCGCCGCAAGCGCGTCTCCTGCAGCAACGCCTCGCAGCGCCAAACAGCTGATCCTCCAAACAAAAACACCGGCTCCTGACACAGCCGCCGCAAGCGCGCCTCGCCGCTCAGGAATCCAGCGCCGAACAGCTGATCCTCCAAGCAAAAACACCGGCTCCTGACACAGCCGCCGCGAGCGCGCCTCGCCGCTCAGGAATCCGGCGCCGAACAGCTGATCCGTGGAAAGCTCGCCGCGCCGCTCCGCGTGAGCTCCACCCGACGCTGCCCAGGCCTAGCCCAGCAGCAGCACCAAACGGACGTGGCTCTCCACAGAGAGCCAAAACCCAAACTGCGCAACGAGGCGGGAGCCGGGGCTTATAAAGCCCCACCCCCGCGCTCAGCACAACACCCGTATGTCGGGTGATCCTGCTGCCCCTCCCTCCTTCCGGGGGTGCAAAAACGGCCCCCAGCCTATAGCCTGCAAGCAGGCTCGGCTGGGAAGGGGCCGGACCTTGATGCAGTTTGTGGTAGTTTTGTTGAGGTTCTTGAAGAGAAGAAAGCAGGGATTTAAATGGCTTTGAGTAATTTAAACCACTGTGTGATGGAATGTACCTGCTCTGGTCTGCAGGACCTATTCCACCCTGCCCTTCTAGGTGTTGCTCACACCCTAGAGATGTCAAGGGTGGCTCACCACTACCACCTGAACTGTTGCTGAAATTGCCCATTGGGAGGGTCAGGATTTCCAGCTTCCCTTCCAAGTTCTGAGGCTTTGCTTCTGTAACTACTACTGCCCAGTGCCTGGTCACCATGGGAACAGTTTAGTGCCCTCCATGTCCCTGGAGGAATGGCCACTTTCCAACTGCCTACCTTCCCCCTGGTTCTCCTTTTAAAATAGTATGTCTGAGATGGTGGAAGTTTATGCGGTACAGAGAACCACCACCAGCAACCAAAGTTACTAAGTATTTATTTAAAAGAAAATATTTACAAGCATACTTTTAGCATAACACCAAACTGAGTAAGGCAGGAGTCCCCAGCCCCTGGGCCATGGACTGGTACCAGTCCGTGGCCTGTTAGCAACTGGGCCATGAGTGGTATAATTATTTCATTATATATTACAATGTAATAGAAATAAAGTGCACAATTGTATCATCCTGAAACCATCCCCCCACCACACC
The DNA here is from genome assembly GCF_032191835.1 of Heteronotia binoei. NCBI lineage: Eukaryota > Metazoa > Chordata > Lepidosauria > Squamata > Gekkonidae > Heteronotia > Heteronotia binoei. The sequence goes on along the minus strand of NC_083226.1, from coordinate 127,687,983 downwards.
CCGGCCTGGTCCGTGGAAAAATTGTCTGCCACTAAACTAGTCCCTGGGGTCACTGGAATAAGGAATACAGGTAAAATGGATATCCTCTATCCCTCTTTCTATACATGTTCTATCTGATGTTAAACTATAGGAGAGGATCCTTTAGTTTAGGTAGTTATAGGACTTTTTTGTAGCAGGAACTCATTTGCATATTGGGCCACACACCCTTGATGTAGCCAATCCTCTTGGAGCTTACAGTAGACCTTGTAATAAGAAACCTGTAAGCTCTTGGAGGATTGGCTACATCATGGGTGTATGGCCTAATATGCAAAGGTGTTCCTGCTACAAAAAAAGCCCTGCAAATCCCTACATTTCCTTGAAATTCCCTCTAGCTCTTTAGGACAGCACAGGGCTTCTTCTTGGAGATTATTCCTGGACTACTAGCTTTTTCCATTTCTCTAAAAATCTCTGTTCCCTGCTTGAAAGGGGAAGAAGGGAGGAAACTTGGCCATTCTATTGTCTCTATCTAGACCTATTAGCATTTGTAAGAAGATAAGCTGGAAAGCAATTGCACTGATTTCCTCCTTCTCAGGGAAGGGGGGTGGGAATTGATAAAACACAAAGTGGAAGAACAAAGCAAAACATTTCTTCACCCCCTGCTCTATGGTCTTCATAAAAAGACCAGAAATTCCCTCTCCCCCAGAAACAGAGCAAGCTTCCGGATTTATATTGATTTCAACTATAAGCAGGCTTTTTGTGCGCAGGAATGCAGTTCTGGCTAGCTTGGTGTCATGGGGTGTAGCCTAATATGCAAATTAGTTCATGTTGGGTTTTTTTCCTACAAAAAGGCCATGTGTGAAACAATGGTGATGTCAGGGGGGTGACCTAATATTCAAATGAATTCCTGCTAGGCTTTTTCTACCAAAAAAGCCTTGACTATAAGAATCCTATAGTAGAGTTAGCAATGGTGGGATGCCTGTTCAAATTTCATCCTTGTCACATGCTTACTAGGTCATGTCAGTCTCTCTTATTCTAAGCCTTTATTTACAATATGGAGATAATATGGGTCTGCTGTATTGAACTGTTGTGAGGACTGATTCATTAATAAAGGATGACTGCAAAATCCAAGAAGGTCAGGGCACCTGTTTTCTTTGATGGTTCATCAGATTGAATACCAGTCCCAGAACTGCTAATGAGCACTTAAAAAAAAAAAAGCTTATATTTTAAAACCTATTGTTTCTCCACTTATATTTTAAAACCGATGGTTTCAGAGAATGTGGGCTCTGGAGAAAGGCACTGCTATTTGAGGACATATGTACAGTTTGCCAAGGTCACTAAATTATTGTTGCACGCATGCACTCATAGCATTTAGGGCAGAAAAAATAACTCAGAATTCTTTCAGTTTTTCCTGGGTGGCAAGGGGGTTAAAATGAAGAGGAGGAAGATAAATGGACCTTTATGCTCTGCTCCTGGGTTTATATTACTTTGCAGTTCACAGAGTTCACCAAGTGGTCTCCAAGTCAAACCTCCAGGAGCAGAGAGAAATCAGACCCTAAACAGGACAGAACTGCCAAAATCTGTTCATTTCTAGAGTTAATGTTAAATATTTTTATCACTGGAAGTACTACATAAATCCTAAGTACAGGACTTTATTTGTAGGAAAAGCCCAGCAGAAACTCATTTGCACATTGGGCCACACCCCCTAAAACCAAGCCAGCCGGAACTGCATTCCTGTGCATTCCTGCTCAAAAAAAAGCCCTGCCTAAGTATAATTAGCCAAAATGGCTCATGGAATTACTTGAAAAAGTTTAGTATGCCTTATATCATCCTAGTCTTGTGATCTTTTAAAACAAGTCTGAAGAGTTTTCACAATCTATAATATAATAATGAATGTTAATAAAACTCTGTTGTACCTGAGACTATTTTGTTTTATTTACAGTATATGAACTTCCATAGCTCATTACTAGGGTTGCTAACATCCGGGTGGAACCTGGAGATCTCTTGGGAATATAAATGATCTCCAGACTTTAGAGATCAATTTCTCTGGAGACAATAGCTGCTTTGGAGAGTGGACTCTATGGCAATATGCCCCAAGGAGGTCCCTGTGCTTCTCAATCCCTGCCCTACCCAGACTTCATCCTAAAATCTCTAGGGGTTTCCTAACCCATAGTTGGTAAACCTACTAATTAGGTCAGAGTACAAAGTAATGTTACTCTTAGTTCTTACAATGTTAGAAAAAAATGTATTTACCATTCTGGCTTTGACAAATGTAGTCAGATTTCAGAATTAATTCCTGCCCTGCCGTCTCATGTTCCATATGTCTGGCTATTTGAGAATGGCTATTCTGATGGGGTAACCAGGGACACTACAGTGTTTATTCACAGATTTTTAAAATGTTATTTATTTCAATTTTGTTCTTTATGTCTGCTCAGTATAAACTGCTGCTGGATATTTTCTGCAAGGTATTCATATACAATATATGTAAGCATCCTGGATGTGTGGATGGTGACATTAGGTTTTCTGATTCTGTTAACTGAAAACTGATTCTGTTAACTGAAAGTTAGGTTTTCCAGTCAGCAGCTGGCAGGTGGAGGGAGCAGAGATATTCCTTCAGTCAACAGTGACACCACACCTCTTTATTTTTATTTTATTAGATTTATATACCACCCTCCCTGTAACAGCAGAATATAGAGTTTCTGGTGATTCCTAGAGTGGACTGGTGCCACTTCCAGGGATGTCATACTGTAGCCCAATAGCAATTTTTCCCTCTTATTTTTCTCCTGCTGACTACAGGACCATTGGTGGGAAATGAAAACCAGGGTGTGTAAAATAGCAGGCTGCTGAATTTCCTTAATGGACATAGCTGACATTGTTGTGCTCATTCCATTTTGTAACCTTGATCAAAGTCTAGCATGATATTCTTATTAGTCAACAATTTTAGATTATGGGTTGTCTTTATATCATCACTGGTCCAATTCCCACTGCATCTCTAAAAGCTGCACTATTAACCAGAAAAAAGATTTAGGTGTATTATGAACCACTGAAGTATCTTCAATTGACAACTGTAGGTGATTGCAAGAAGTGTTTTGTTGTTGTTTTATGCCAGAATATAATTGCTTCATGGATGTGTCTTATTTTTGCAATATGGTTACCAACATTTTAAGATAGCTCCTTAGATTTAGGAATGCTTGCCTCAGCATTCAGCTATCACAGTATTGAGATAGATAGATAGATAGATAGATAGATAGATAGATAGATAGATAGATAGATAGATAGATAGATAGATAGATAGATAGATAGATAGATAGATAGATAGACAGACAGACAGACAGACAGACAGACAGACAGACAGACAGACAGACAGACAGACAGACAGACAGACAGACAGACAGACAGACAGACAGATAAAATATAATATTGTCAAATCACAGCTCAACACAGCACAAAGGTTGTGGGATTCTGGTATATCATGTCATGATCTGGTTCACTGGAATGTTGACATTACATTTATAATGCACCAATGTCTTCATCAAATATATACAAAGTTTATCATTTACACCTGTTTTTCATGCTGTACAGCACAAGAAGATGCTGTACAGCACAAGAAGAGGCCTGGAAGTAGGCTTCATTGAATAGATCTGAGTAGGATACTGAGTAGACCTATATAAGATTGATTTCCTGTGATCAGGAGATGTCACCTTAGTGGATGATCTGTGATGGGAGAGGGACAGCAGAAATGTAACTCTATTGACTCTCCTGTATCACTCAGTGGCTTTTGATACCATAGATTATAGTATCCTTCTGGACCTCCTATCTGAATTGGGATTGGAAAGGACCATTCTGCAGTGGTTCTGGTCCCACCTGGAGGGCTGATTTCTGAAGGTGGGAGGGAATATCTGCTCAGCCCTTTGGTCTCTGGCCTACAGGGTCCTGCAAGGTTCTATCTTGTCCCCTGTGCTCTTTAATATCAATTCAAAACTTCAGGGTCAGGTCATCTAGAGCACTGGTCCCCAACCTTTTTGGCCCCAAGGACCGGTCATAGAATCATAGAGTTGGAAGGGACCTTTAGGGTCATCTAGTCCAACCCCCTGCACAATTCAGGAAACTCACAAACACTTCCCCCTAAATTCACAGGATCTTCATTGCTGTCAGATGAGCATCTAGCCTCTGTTTAAAAACCTCCAAGGAAGGAGAGCCTCACCACCTCACGAGGAAGCCTGTTCCACTGAGAATCGCTCTAACGGTCAGGAAGTTCTTCTTAATGTTGAATCGAAAACTCTTTTGATTTAATTTCAACCCATTGGTTCTGGTCCTACCTTCTGGGGCCACAGAAAACAATTCAACACCATCCTCTATATGATATGACAGCCCTTCAAGTACTTGAAGATTGTGATCATATCACCTCTCAGCCGCCTCCTCTCAAGGCTAAACATCCCCAACTCCTTCAACCTTTCCTCATAGGACTTGGTCTCCAGACCCCTCACCATCTTCGTTGCCATCCTCTGGACCCGTTCCGGCTTGTCTATATCCTTAAAATGTGGTGACCAAAACTGAACACAATACTCCAGGTGAGGTCTTACCAGAGCAGAGTAAAGCAATACCATCACATCACGTGACCTGGACACTAGACTTCTGTTGATACAGCCCAAAATTGTGTTTGCCTTTTTAGCCACCGCATCACACTGTTGACTCATGTTCAGCATATGATCCACTAAGACCCCTAGATTCTTTTCGCACATACTACTGCTAAGACAAGTCTCTCCTATCCTATAACCATGCATTGGATATTTCCTACCTAAATGCAGAACTTTACATTTATCCCTGTTAAAATTCATTTTATTGATTTTAGCCCAGTTTTCCAGCATGTCAAGGTCATCCTGTATCCTGTTTCTGTCTTCTTCTGTGTTTGCAATTTAGTATCATCTGCAAATTTAATAAGCATTCCCTCTATTCCTTCATCCAAATCACTGATAAAGATGTTGAACAAAACAGGTCCCAGGACAGATCCTTGAGGTACTCCACGTGTCACTCTTCTCCAAGAGGATGCGGAACCATTCACAAGCACTCCTTGGGTGCAATCTGTCAACCAGTTACAGATCCACCTAATGGTAACAGGATCCAACCACATTTTACCAACTTGTCAACAAGGATAGTATGTGGAACTTTATCAAAAGCCTTACTGAAATCAAGATAAACAATGTCTATAGTATTCCCTTGATCCAGCAAGGTAGTCAATTCTCAAAAAAAGTGATCAGGTTAGTCTGACATGACTTGCTCTTGATAAAACCATGCTGGCTCTTAGTAATCACATCCATTCTTTCTAAATGCTCCAGAACCAACTGTTTGATGATTTGTTCTAAAACTTTTCCAGGTATAGACATCAAGCTGAAGGGTCGGTAGTTACTTGGATCATCTTTTTTCCCCTTCTTAAAGATGAGGACAACATTCACCCACCTCCAGTCTTCTGGCACCTCTCCTGTTCTCCAAGAATTCTCAAAAATAATAGCCAGAGGCTCAGAAATTACATCCGCAAGCTATTTTAGAACCCTTGAATGCAATTCATCTGGCCCTGAGGTCCTAGGGCTGGCCTGCCAACCACGGCCCCAGGACCGGCAGGGTAGGGGCACCCAATTCGGCCTCCCCCCAATGTTTCCTCCTCCCTCCTTCGCTCCCCATGCAGTCTCACTGTCCCCCTGCGCAGCCTCACTGCCTTCTCCTCCCATTTTCCTCCCTGTTTCCACCTCCTTCACCCACTGTGCAGCCTCACAGCCTCCTCCTCCCCCATTTTCCTCCCCCCATTTCCTCCTTCCTCCTTCGCTGCCCCCCTGTGCAGCCTCACCTTCTTCTCTTCCTTCTGTTTTCACCATTTTAAGGCCAGGGAAGGGGCCGTGAAGTTCCTCCCAGGTCGACTCCCCCCGCTGATCAGCTGATGGGCAGGAAAACTGCTGTAGCAGTGAGCAGTGCTGCCCTTGCCTCCTTCCCATCCCCAGCTTTAAAATGGTGAAAATGGGGGGGAAGAGGAGGCTGCTTGAGGGGGGGAGCCAGGCTGCGCGGCCCATTTCAAACAGGCTGTGGCCCGGTACCGGTCCTCGGCCCGAGGGTTGGGGACCCCTGATCTAGAGATTTGGGATGCATAGTTATGGACATAGATGACACTTATCTCCACCTTGTGCTTCCAGCTGATCCCAGGAATGCTGTGGAAACCCTGAACTGGCGCCTGAAGGCAGTTTTAGAGTGGATGTGAGCTAATAAATTGAAGCCTAATTCCAGAAAGGCAGAAATGCTACAGATGGGTGAAAGGTCTGACCCAGGATTCAAGATATCATCCATTCTGTCTTCTTGATGGAACAGGTGCATAGTCTGAGGGTGCTCTTGCATTCAGGCCTACATCTGCATAATCAGTAGGCAGCTGTAGCCAGGAGTGTCTTTTATCAGCTTCAGCTGTGTTTTTTTCTGATCAGAAAAGATCTGGCCATTGTGGTGCGTGTCCTGGTAAACATCTAGATTAGATTACTGAAATACTACCTATGGAAAGGCTGTCCTTAAGAAGTGTTTGGAAACTTCAGTTGGTGCAGAATACTGCAGCCAGAATATCAATTGGGTCACAGGACCATATTATCACTCCATATTATCACTCCATTCTACAGTGGCACTTGGTTTGTTTGCAGGCACCAGGGCTTTTTTTGTAACAGGAACTCATTTACAGATTACGCCACACATCCCTGATATAGCCAATCCTCCAAGAAGAAGAAGAAGATATTGGATTTATATCCCGCCCTCCACTCCGAAGAGTCTCAGAGCGGCTCACAATCTCCTTTACTTTCCTCCCCCACAACAGACACCCTGTGAGGTGGGTGGGGCTGGAGAGGGCTCTCACAGCAGCTGCCCTTTCAAGGACAACCTCTGCCAGAGCTATGGCTGACCCAAGGCCATGCTAGCAGGTGCAAGTGGAGGAGTGGGGAATCAAACCCGGTTCTCCCAGATAAGAGTCCGCACACTTAACCACTACACCAAGAGCTTACAGGGCTCTTATTACAGGGCCAACTGTAAGCTCTTGGAGGATTGGCTACATCAGGGGTGTGTCCTAATCTGCAAAGGAATTCCTGCTACAAAAATGCCCTGGCAGGCACAATTCAAGGTTTTGACCTTTGAAGCTCTATATGGTTTGGAACCAACATACTTGAAGGGCTGCCCACTCTCTCATAGAATCATAATAATAATAATAATAATAATAATAATAATAATAATAATAATAATAATAATAATAATAATAATAATAATAAAATTTTATTTATACCCCGCCCTCCCCGCCAAGGCAGGCTCAGGGCGGCTTACAGGTATGGCTGTACCAATTACCTGCACAATATAGGAAATTCACAAAGACCTTCCCCCCCACACACACAACACCTGCTCCAAGTGACCCATGCTCCAAAAAACTTCCAGGATCCTTGGACAAACTGGCCTGGAGAAAAATTGCTGACTGACCCCAAAGTGGTGATCAGCATTTCCTTGGACTGGGGCTGGATTAAACCCTGTGGAGGCCCTGAGTCAGTAAAAATCTAGGGGGGACCCTCGTAAATTACCTCAAAGTGCCCCCACCACCACCCGCAGCCTCTGTTGCAGCTTTAGCCTGCAGGCACCTTCTCAAAAGCCCCTTTGACAAAGTTGCAGGGGAGAGGCAAACTTGGTGACAATGTCAGCAGCAGCCGCACCAGGCAAGTCAGGCAAAAAGTGGCTCAGTTTCTGGTTGTGTATATAGCCTGGGAAGGCTGCAAGCAGGGGGAAATTGGGGGGGGGGGAGCCGGCCTGGGGCCCCTAAAGACATGGGGGCCCATAGGCCAGTGTCTACTTGGCCTAATTGTTAATCCAGCCCTGCCTTGGACACTTAAGGGCTGAGAGAACTAATGCAACCCTTCCTGCCCTCCTCTTATCTACCTAAGTTCACAGAATCAGCATTGCTGTCAGATGGTGATCTAACCTCAAAAGTTCAATTATGCTTGCTCCTAGTTCCACCCCCAAAGTCCCCAGATATTTCCTGAGTCAGACCTGGCAACCCTGTTCAACCCATTGGTTCTGGTCACTCTTCTGAGGCAACAGAAAACAACTCCACACCATCATTGAAATGATAACTTTTTAAGTACTTTAAGATGATGATCATATCACTTCTCAGTTGTTTCCTCTTCAGGCTAAACATACTGAGCTCCTTCAACCTTTCCTCATAGGACTCAGTCTCCAGACCCCGCACCATCTTCATCACTTATTATGAACCTGCCTGACTAGTACAGCCATTTTTGAAGGCCTTGCTTCATACGTCCTCATCTTCTGGAATTAAGTGAATGACAGCCTGGGAGAGGACTTTCTCCATTGTGAATCCAAAGCTCTAGAATTCTCTCCCCGGAGAGGTTCATTTGTTGTTATAATATAGTGGGTTCTATGCATGGAGGAGTCACCAGTAGAGTGATAACAAGCTTTTTAATAGGCATGGCATAGTATAAGGCTACATTACAAGACTGGGAATGGGGGCCTACTGGCCTAACTTATATTCATCTCTGGGCTCCAGCGCAAGCACATCATTGGATCATTCAAACCAGTGGGGGCTTGTGATTGGTCTAGGGCAGCAGGGATTTGGATCCTGCAGCCCTTTGTTCCCAGGTCTCCAAGCTCAATCCATATGGCTCCAATGATCCCGGCAGGCACACCCAAAGTCTTCCCTTGAGTCCACATACATAACAGTTGTCTTCTGTGGCCAGCTTCCACCAGCAACTGAAGACCTTTTTGTTTGGTTTGGTATATCCTCAGTGATCTCTCCTTCCTGACAAATGTTTTAATTGGTGCTTTTATGACTTTGCATGTATTTTAGCTCTGTTTTTAATGTTTGAATGATGAGAGTTTATAGGGCAAGGCCCAATTGTAATGGTTTTAAATATGATTTTATTATGTATGTTTTAATTTGTAAGCCACTTTGGTGTCCCTTGTGAGGGCAGAAAGGTGGGATATACATTTTGAAAAATAAATCAATAAATAAAATATACTATATCAACGTCCCAGTGAACACCAAGAAGCAGCCTGTCAAACTGCACCTTTGATATTAAATACAACTGATACATCTTCTGTATTTCTATCTGGATAGACCATTTCTGTTCAACTGAGTGGTGTGTTATGATGGCAGTTCTGATTGGTACAGGCATGGCTATTGTAGAATTCTGAGTGTAGGACAGAACACAGAGAGAATGGGAATGTGACTTGTCCCAGAACTGACAATAAGTGAATACACAAAGAAAGCATGTTATGTGTTTCCTAGTATATACAAATAACATATCTGCCTGTAACTGCCAATTCAGGATTTTTGGTAACTCTTGCTGTGAAAGATAAAACTTTATGTCAGAAGATTTTCCCCCTTGAATCTTTTCATTAAACAATTTTATTGCTGCACAGGGAAGCTTTGCAAAAAATTAGGAATGCCTCTAATCACTAGACAGCTTCTATTAATAAAATAGAAGGCTGTCGTTGGTGGGTTTTTTAAATCTTAAAGGGCAGGGCATGTATATGTCATGAGAAAAAAAAGAAACCATCAGGGAAAGATATGATGCAAAATCAATGTATATTGTTGTGTGCCTCTTATTTCTCTCAGTAATATTTCCCAGTGGAAAGAAATGCAATTTAGCTCAAATTAAACTTTTAATGTCTATCTCACATGCTATGCGTTTAAACACAAATGCCCCATATATTATCATAAACCTCTGACAGATTTTCCCTGCAATGCCTACATAATGCAGTGGCTTAAGAATAAAGATTAATAGAAGACTAGATTTTATAAGATATATCTACGATATGTCTAGGCCATTTATCTGTCGTCTTACTCATAAAAAGCCTTCTTCTTGAGAAATGAAGCTTTCGATCTGATACAGAGAACTAGCTGGCAAAAATATAGTCATCTATTGTTTTGAGTTGTCATCTGCTCTGGAATTTTCAGTTTATCCTGTCAGTTGCTACTGGGGATATGGGAAAGCTATTTAGAAAAAAATATATAGGTTTTCACTCTAAATGCCCTGGCAAACCTGGCATGGGGATGGGAATCCACAATTCAGATACAAAATAAAAGGAACTATCGAAGAACAAAGCAGGGCCTCCTGACAGACAAACAACAAGAAAGAACGAAAACAGATGAAGGAAGACATTACTGTCAATAGGATATCATTTTAGAAAAAGGGAACATACACAAAACATTTAATTTTAAAAAAGCTTTCAAAATCTACTTAAACGTTTTTTTACACAATAATTGAGATCAACTTTATTATTATTTCAATGCTGGTGGACTTAGATTACCATAAAAACTGAGATGTTAGAAGAATCCAGTTTGGTAACCAAGTATTCATTTCAGATGTGGTACATGGCTACGCAAACCTATAAATTTACAGTTCTTTTAGTATTCACTGATGTTCAAGTAATCCAGATTTCTCCCATCTGATTTTTTTTATATCTGAATTTGACTGATCTGTCAAATTTTATTTGACTAGTTTACAACTGTCATATTTGTCATTTTCCAATTTACTGTATTGTCTTCTGGTGTATACATTGTGTCAACTGGTATTAGGCAAAGGGGGGGGGCGGTTACCAGGGAATTATCTTCTAATAATCTCCTAATGTTAGGAATGCATTAGCTAATATTGTGCATAATCAAATAACAAAATAATGGACAGCCAACAGAGTTGCAAACTGGGAAAAATACTGCCTTTTAATCCCAAACAGACATCAATATCTACATGCTTACCAACTGTTCAAAGAATTCTACAATGATAATTAACCTAGAAAAATTAGTAGTTGTGAGATGTGATGATATGACCTCATATAGACTGGAAGCTCATTAAAAATTAAAATTTAGGAATAAATGGACACTTTTAACAGAGAAAGAAGTAAACAGCAGAGGCTCCAATTATTTGTACTGGGAATTATACGAGTTAATTCAGTAATAAATGATCTGGAGAAATAATGAAGTAAGATAATGAAGTAGCAAAGTTAGCAGATGCTAAGAAATTTTATGTATGTGCATGCATGAAGTGCCATCAAATCACTTTCAATTTATAGCGAATATGAAGCTGAAACTGTTATGATGTATTTGCTTACTATTGGAAACAGGTACATTTTCCTGAGTTCTGTTTAACTTACTAAAAATAATTTTACATTATTCCATTGTAGTAGTCTTATATTTATTAAAATGTTTTTATTTATTGCTTTAAAAGAGTACAGAAGATATAAAATAACTATATACAGGGCATTTTTTGTAACAGGAACTCCTTTGCATATTAGGCTACATCCCCCCTAACATAGCCAATCCTCCTAGAGTAGGCCCTGTAAGAAGAACCCTGTAAGCTCTTGGAGGATTGGCTACATCAGGTGGGTGTAGCCTAATATGCAAAGGAGTTCCTAATACAAAAAAAGCCCTAACTAAACATGATTTTGTAAAAAAAACAAAATAATTTACATATTGGTGAATTGCTCATGTTTAAGTCCCCAATAGGGATGTGCATTCGGCTCGGCCGAGCCGCATATACAGCCGAATCAACGCTGATTTGGCTGTATTCGGAATTACCCGCAGCCGAATGCCATTGCCGCCCATTATGCGGCTCCCGAATGCGGCTGTCAGCTGTCAGCTGTCAAAAGGCGGGAAAAGCAGCCTCTGCAGCCTCAAAGGAGCTGCTTTGCCTGGTTTCCCGCCTTTAGTGGCCTCTTCCCGCCTTTCCCATATCCTCCCTGGGATCAGGGAGGGGGGGGGGGAAAGAGGAGCCCCAGCAGCCAGCCAATCCAAAGCATGCATTTGCAAAATGCATTGCAAATGCATGCTTTGCAGGGCTGTTGTTGTGTACTGTGTAGCTGATGGCCCAGCCATCAGCTACATTGTTATTTTGATCTTTTGCTTACTTGGGTATCCAAGTAAGCAATGTTCTCTGGCCAATCAGAGAGAGCAGTGCTATTTTTTGAAATTGCTCTCTGTAGGGCCAGAGAACCTTTTTAAGGAGTCTTCCTGCTGGACTCCTCCATTGCTGTGTTGGTGTATGTGGGTTGATGTGAGAGAGATTGTGCTGCTGCTGGTGGCTGGCCCTTGGCTTCAGCTCCTGCCTGCTGCTGTCTCACTGCCTTACCAGAGACCTCCCTGGACTCAGAGAAGACAAGGTAAGACAGTTTTGGGGTTCTTGTTTTAGTTTTTGTTGTTAAAAGGACTAGAGTCCCTTTACTTGTTCAGATTTGGGTGGGTGAGTACTGGGTGGGTAGGGTAGCCTATTTGGGGTTGGGGTTAGGTTCTGCTGGGGGTGGGGGGGCCTGGGGTGGGGGTTTTTGCTAATTTGCCCATATCTTAATTTAGTAAGAGGACTTTTTAAAGTGCAGTGTCCTTTTACTTCTCCTGATTTGGGTGGCTTGGATTTCTTGGGGTTAGGGTGAAGGGTTTTTTTTTTGGGGGGGGGGAGTTCCTGTATTATTAAAAGTTGAGTTTTTTACTGTTTCATTGTTTGATTTGTTGCTGCTGTGTTACTTTTATCTTCAGGTTATTGGGGGGGGGGGGTGCTGCTTGGCCTAATTTTCATTGTTTAAAAGGCCACTTTTGTCCCCCTTTTCTGGTTCTGGTTTTAGGGGTGGGGGTGTTGTTGTTGACTGATTTGGCCTGAGTTTTCTTATTGGTGAAAGGCCACTTTTTAAAATCTTGAGTTGCTTTGCTTGGCCTCTTGTGATTCTCTGGTTTTGTTTTGGTTTTTTAAAATTGAGTTGCTTTGCTTGGCCTCTTGTGATTCTCTGGTTTTCTTTTGGTTTTTTTAAATCTTGAGTTGCTTTGCTTGGCCTCTTGTGATTCTCTGGTTTTGTTTTGGTTTTTTAAAATTACCTCTGGTTGGTGTGGGGGTTGGCGAGGGTGTGTGTGGGCTGGATCACTTTCTTGTTGTTATAGAGTGATTTTTGGAATCTAAGTGTGCTCTTGGTTTGGCTAGGGCCACTAAATAGGCTGCCCCACTAATAAGGGTGTTTTTAGGGATTGTGTTTTTTTGAAATTTAAAACAAAATTAATCCAGTTTAGGGCTTTATCTCCTTTCACAATTCAAGTAGGCCAGATAGGGGTGCTTTAAAAAGTTTTTAGGTTTCTCATAAAAGGCAGCGTGACTACTAGGCCACATCAGGCTCCCTTTTAAAGAGACTAGGGTTGCAGCAGCGGTGCATCTGGCTTTCAGCCACTGAAAGCTGGTGCATCCTTAGATTTCCACAGGGTAAACCACAGCTTCTCTCACATTATAGGGGACACCTGATTTCTAGTTTGCAAGGAAATCAGGTTTGTCCCAGGATCTAGTTAGGAGAAGTTTAACTAGGAGGATATAACAAGGATTGCCTTCATCTCAAGGTAGCCTTTTAAAAACTGCAGCCACGTAGAGGCAGGATCACCTAGTCTCCTAAACTTTACCAGACTACTACTACCCCAACCCAAAGAAGGACAGGTTAGGGACCAAAAAACAAATAAACAAGCTTTGGTGGGAGGGTTTTTAAAAAGAAGTCAGGGCACCTGTTGGTTCAGGGTACAGTGCAGTGAGTTAGATTTGTAAAAAACCCCACTCTCAGTTCAGGTTCTGTGAGACTGGCCAAGGGTGACATGAGTGACAGGCAGCAGAAGAGGGGCCCTGGGGGCAAGGCCAAGGAGAAGACTAGAGGGGTGGAGGGGAGGGGGAGGACCCAGGTCTCCCCCCCACCTGCGCGTGGGGCCACTCCACAGCTGCTTTCCAGCACTCCGACCTCTGGCCAGAGTGTGATGAAGAAGAAGTCCCGCCTTGGGCCCTTCATCGAGGCTGCTGCTGGGGCGCCCCGAGCAAAGGTGCCATTAGGTGCTGGCACTGCACAGGGGTCTGCTGCTCGGGCAGTCACTCCTCCAGCTGATGTCGCTCGGCCTCAGCAGCCGGAGGAGGGGCAGCAAGAGCAGCCCTCCTTGGAGATGAGCTTTGGGGACAGTTTTCTGTCCAAAACGATCACCCCAAGGAGGGTGGAGAGTGTCGTGCAGGAGCTGGAGGAGAAGCTGGTTGAGGAGGACCAGCCCCCTTCTTCGGTTCCTTCGGGCACCAGCAGACCTTCAGGGGATGGCCAGGAGGGGAGGCCACATGGGGTGGAGGGGGAAGAGATGGAGACACACGAGGTGCCTCCATCTCCGCCCACTTCCCCCCGGCGGCCAGCCCCTCCTGCCACCCCGAGGCACGATGTGTCTCCCCCGAGCACCTCAAAGGAGGTGGCTCCGGACACCCAACCTGCCAGTCAGTTTGGGCATCCGTTCACCTCCGAAGTATGGAAGCATTTCCAACTTATGGAGGATCCATGTTATGCGCAGTGCAAGCTGTGTAGGGCCCGGATCAGTCGTGGGCAGGACCTTGCCCACCTGACTCCGGGGGGGATGTGGAATCACCTGCGGAAGCACCACCCGGGGGTGCTTCTTAAGGAGGAGAAGGAGGCTGGTGCTGTGTTGTCCCAGCGGACAACAACACCACCCAGCCAGGGGGTCCGTCCCATCGCGACTACCCCCGCTCTCCAGGAGCGTTCCGTGGGAGAGCAGGGATGCCAGGCATCTCTGCCTGAGATGTTTGGTAGGGGCACCTCTGTGCCAAGAGGGGGAATCAGGCACGGCAGGAGGGTGATCGCCTGGCACCTTGCCAGGTCAGTCGCCCATGGGCTTCCGTTTTCAGTTGTCGAGAATCCTGGGGTGCGGGGGTTGCTGGAGTACCTGGCGCCCTGGTACAAAATTCCTGCTAGAACCACCCTTAGCAGGACCATTGTGCCAGCTCTTTTCAGGGCGACCAGATCTGTGGTGAAGGAGCATTTGTCCCATGCTGCCGGGGGGACTGTTCATTTCACCTCAGATATCTGGACCTCCAAACATGCGTTCGAGGGGTATCTCTCCCTGACTGCGCATTGGTGGCAACCCAGTGAGGTGCGGGGTAGGGGTGGCAGTAGTGACAGGCAGGGTCAGGGCCGCTGGGCCGGCTATCGCTGTGCCTTGCTGCACGCCGAAGCAGTCGACGCACCGCACACGGCGGACACTCTCAGAGCCATCCTCTCACAGCAGGTAGAGGCCTGGGTAGGCAGCGGGGGGGACGTCGCCAAGGGCTTCGTGGTGACTGATGGTGGCTCAAACATCAAGGCGGCTGCCCAGCGTGCGGGCCTAAAACGCCTTCCTTGCGTGGCCCACCTTCTCCACCTCCTGGTCAAGGACGCGTTGGGGCAGACGAAAAGCAATGATCGTCTATATCAAGCCTCGACCCATGAGTACCAACTTCTGCTCCAGAAATGTCGGTACATCACGGGTCACTTCTCATGCAGCAATACGGACTCGTATCGGCTGCGTGAGAAACAGACACAGACAGGTGTGCCATGGCACCACCTGTTTGGTGACGTCAGCACACGCTGGAACTCCACCTGCGCCATGCTGGAGCGCATGGTGGAGCAGAGAGCAGCCCTGGATGCCTTTGTCTCTGAGACGAGGGTCTTTCGGGATGAGAACCGTCTCACCCAAGAGGATTGGGTGGTCATTTCTCAGACTGTGGAGGTTCTTGGGCCCTTCAAGACCTACACAGAAATGCTCTCGTCTGACACAGCGAGCATCGCACTGGTCGTCCCCATGGTCCAGATGGCCCATGAGGACCTGGCCTCATTTCTAGTTCCAGCTTAAGGCCGTGCAGACCTTCTTCCAGCGGTGCGCGCCCTGGTTGTTAGGCTGCAGGTTGGGCTAGAGGCCCGCTTTCAGACTTTCACCCAGGATAAGGTCTACATGATGGCGGCCATGTTAGACCCGCGCCTTAAGGGCACAGTTGCTGAGCGGGCCAATGAGCTCGATCGCTGGCGAGACGAGCTCTCCCAGAAGGTCGAGCGTTCCAGAGTCAGGGGGGGCCCAGTGTCGATAGTTGAGGAGGAGGGGGGTGGAAGCAGCTCATCTGCGAGTGCGACTTCCGCTGCTGTTGTTCATCCCCAGCCTCCCCAGCTAGGCAGTGTTTCCCACCAGACTCACGCCACGAGGAGTGCTGAGGTGACATTCATTGGGCGGGTCGTTGGCCCCTCTAGGAGCGGTAGGGCACCGAGAGCGGAGACGGGTGCTGCGATGGTGAGGGACTATCTTTTTGAGCCCCTCGAGCCGCAGGAAGCGTCTCCTTTGGACTACTGGGTCACGAAGGAGGGGGTCTGGCCGGCCCTCTCCACCGTGGCCAAGGCGTTCCTCTCCTGCCCACCGACGAGCGTGCAGAGCGAGCGCGCCTTTTCACATATGGGCGACATTATCTGCCCACATCGCAATCGCCTGCAACCCTGGACAGTTCAGCAGTTGATCTTCCTGAAGGTCAACTTGCCTCTGTTCGGCTCCCCAAACATGGACTTTGAGAATGCATGAAGTGAGCACCTACTTGTGCCTGCATCCTCTCTTGGCCCGCGCTTGGAAGATGGTTGTAAAACGCTCCTCCAATAAAAACTGACTACTAGAGTCCAAAGACAGCCCAAAAACTCACTCACAAATTGATTGGCAGTGCACCCCCCCCTCATCCTTCCCCAAACCAAAAGTGAATGCTGGTTTAAAAGCTGCAAAGCGATCCAAATTTCTCCAGTCCTCCACCCACACATGCCTAATAATACTGAAAGGGCCATTGCAGCCCCCAACTGTAACCGACAGCACCCACAGGCATAACCCACCCAGTTTTTTTTCAGGAGCAGGAGGAAGAAAGAGGGAGGTGCCAGTGATGATGACAGGCAGCCAGCAGCCATACCAATGCTGAGCTCCCTCTAATGGGACAGTAATGCTGGTGTGTTACTGCTGAGCTGAGAGAGAAGGAATGGTTGCCTTCCTCTCACATAATCTGAGGCCCTCCCAGTGATCTTCCTCATTTGGGGTGTAATTCTGGCTCGCCTCCTCGTGGTGCACCCTGGGTAACGCGAAAGAGCCGGGACCAGCCAACCATCCATCACTCAAGGTAAGTCAAAATGCTTCTTGCTTTGTGTTGCAGAATGATGTAGAGCTAGGTGTGGTGGTCCACCACTTCTCTTGTTTGAGACTAGAGTTGTGTTGTTTGGGACAGGGAAGCTGGCACCTGGGTAAGAGACCCAGAGGCAGCAGGCTTTTTGTGGTTGGCCAGCTCTCCCCATGTTGTTTGGGGCAGGGCTGGAGAGCTGGCATCTGTAGATTGTGTGTTCTGTGGCAGGGAAGCTGTCACCTGGGTGAGAGACCTGGAACCAGCAGGCTTTTTGTGGCCAGCTCTCCCCGTGTTGTTTGGGGCAGGGCTGGAGAGCTGGCATCTGTAGATTGTGTGTTCTGTGGCAGGGAAGCTGGCACCTGGGTGAGAGACCCAGAACCAGCAGGCTTTTTGTGGTTGGCCAGCTCTCCCCGTGTTGTTTGGGGCAGGGCTGGAGAGCTGGCATCTGTAGATTGTGTGTTCTGTGGCAGGGAAGCTGGCACCTGGGTGAGAGACCCGGAACCAGCAGGCTTTTTGTGGTTGGCCAGCTCTCCCCGTGTTGTTTGGGGCAGGGCTGGAGAGCTGGCATCTGGGTTTGCTGCAGCCAGGTCTGCAGAGCAGACCTTGAGCAGATTGTGTTTTGTGTGGCAGTGACGTTGGCAACTGGGTTTATATTGGTGCCAGGCCTGCAGGGTTCATAGATTAGATAGAGGGATGTAGTGCATTTGGGGCCTATAGAGATTCTCTGGTGTGAAGTTAGGTTTGGCTTTGGGTGCCCCAGGAATTGGACTCCCTGGTCCAATTTTTTTTTGGCCTTGTGGGTTTTGTGTGGGACAGTGCCCTGAAGCTGCACAGCAGTTTGGGGGGCTCTCCTCAAAACCTCCTGCTCCCCAGAGCCACTTTTCCCACGACAATTGCAGTGAGGAAGTGGCTCTAATTGTTTTTTTCTCACCATTGGGAGCAGTGTTCCTTTTGGGGTGCCGACAGATGGGTGCTGTCTTTTGGGGCCAGGGGGGTTGCATGCTGGGGAGTCCCCTGAAGCTGCCCTGCAGTTTTGGGGCCTCTCCCTCAAACCCCCCTCTGGCCAGAGCCACTTTCCCCACAGCAATTGTAGTGGAGGAAGTGGTTAATTGGGCTTTCCCCATCATTGTTGGCAATGGGCCTTTTGGGGAGCCCAAAGACAGGGACCCCCCGGCCCAATCTTTTTGGGACTTGGGGGGGTTGGAGGGGAGAGTCGCCTGCAGGTCCTCTGCAAATTTGGGGGCTCTCCCTCAAACCCCCTGCCCCCCAGTAGCCTCTAATTATGCCCTATGTTGCCATTGATTTCAATGGCCCTTAGGGTGTAATGATGGAATAGGGGCACCCTCTTTGGGTGCCCCTGGAATGGGATCCCCTGGCCCAATCTTTTTGGGACTTGGGGGGGTTGGAGGGGAGAGTCCCCTGCAGGTCCCCTGCAAATTTGGGGGCTCTCCCTCAAACCCCCTCCCCTTCAGGCGGCTTCAATTATACCCTATTTGCCATTGATTTCAATGGCCCATAGGGTATAATGATGGAATAGGGGCACCCTCTTTGGGTGCCCCTGGAATGGGATCCCCTGGACCAATCTTTTTGGGACTTGGGGGGGTTGGAGGGGAGAGTCCCCTGCAGGTCCCCTGCAAATTTGGGGGCTCTACCTCTAACCCCCACCTCCAGGCGGCTTCAAATATACCCTATTTGCCATTGATTTCAATGGCCCATAGGGTATAATAGGGCCGTATATTAGGAAATAGCCGCGCATTACCGTATATGCGGCTATTCCGAATACGGTATTCAGTAGTACATGGGGGATCCGAATTTTTTTTTCCCGTGTACTTCCGAATCCATGTAATTCCGAATTTTTTTTTTTTTGCACATCCCTAGTCCCCAACTCAAGAACTGCCAATGTGCTGTAGTTTCAAAAATACTGCATTTCCCATTAATTTGAGTGGAACAGAATTAACATTAACACCTAAAACATTAAATGAACTACTTTATGGATCAGATACATAAAAGTTGCGGCTAATCAATTAACTTTGTTAGATATTTGCCTTGTGATAATGTCTGAACAACCCATAGTATTAGGGTCTGAGGTGATAAGATAAAAAGAGTACACTGGGATCTGATGGTGTCATCAGAGACATTTTAATACAGTTTGCTATTCTTCTGCCTTTAAAAAAGATTCTTTCAACTACTGGACATTTTTCTTGCAGCTCCTGTTCTACTTGTCCACAGTCCTGAAACATTAAAAAAAACAATCCTGCCTAATTTTGTGAAGGTATTGACACAGTATACTACATGTGCCTCCTCAAGAGTCATTTACCTGATCCACTACATGTGCCCACGGCTATACGTTGGTTCAAGGGTGGGAGGGATAGGCTGTAGACCCAGGCCCCATGCTCAGGGACCAGGCAAGGGCCAGGATTCCCTCCCTTGTCTGGACTCCCAGCAGCCATGACACCTGGCCCAAGGGAACTTGCACTGCCCCTACCTCCCTCTCTGCCAGGGCAAGGATGCTGGCATCCAAAGATGTTGAGTTCATCCTCTGCAGCAGCTCCTCCTCAGGCAATGGGGCTGGGGATCTCAGGTTGCCAAGTGCCTGCAGGACCACAGAGGCTGCCATTTCTGTGTGCTCCCCCTGTGCAGTTGGTCCACGGTGTTACACTTGGTTGCAGTATCCATGTACATCTGCTGCTTGTCCCCATGGCCGATTTGTTTGGGAAGAGATGACACCATGTCCAGTGAGGCTTGGTCCCACTCTGGTAGGTCCAGGGAAGGTATGAGGGTGGGAGACATGCTTACCTTTAACATACGGCTGCCCCTTGGGATCTCAGTGAATGCCTGCTGTACCTGTGCGGACTAAAAACTGGGAAAGATCAGCCTTGAA
Organism: Heteronotia binoei; assembly: GCF_032191835.1. Lineage (NCBI taxonomy): Eukaryota > Metazoa > Chordata > Lepidosauria > Squamata > Gekkonidae > Heteronotia > Heteronotia binoei. The sequence continues at coordinate 127,668,153 of NC_083226.1, read as the reverse complement.
ATGTGGACTTTCCTCCCAGGTGTTTACCCAAGGGGGTTCAGTGTCCTGTCTGTGTTGGGCCCACCACAATGGTGCATGTGCACTCATAACAGGGAGCTGTTACAGGATTCCTTGCCATGGACCTACCTCTGGAATTCCAGGGTGACTTTCTGGAACCATTTGCTGCTTAGGGTCCCATGGGCATGGCTGCAGCTATAGGGAGAGTTACTTTGAAGTTACCATGGCTGTCAATGAGCCACAATGCTATTTTTGACAGTGCAACTTTGCGGCTACTCCAGGAGACATTCCCATGCTGAAATACTTTGGAAACTGTCTAACTGCTACCACACCCCTGGGAATGACCATGTTATGTATTGAACATAAGCTGTGTACTGCATAGCGATTGCTACAGAGGCGACCCGTGGGTCCCTGGATGTAGCTCACCAGACGCCCCGCCCATCAAGATCTGTGGCGGGAAGTTTGACGGACCAGGATTGGACTGGTCAGAAGAGGGGGCAGTTCCGGGTAATGTATATAAGCGGGACCCGGCCTGCGTGTTCTCGCTCTTGTAATGTGCTACTGAATAAACCATGTTGCCTTCAAACCATCTCGGTTCTCAGTACATTACAGACCACATCTACACCAGCAGCAGGGTTTATACCATTGTTCCACTGGCATGCAGCTGCAGTATTCCTGTAGTGTTGGGACTCAGTGGCAAAGCACCACTAGTGCCCTGGGCCAGCATAAACCGCCCTTACTCTGGCATAACTCTGAGTCATACTGGCATAGTGGTCAGTCAGCTCCCTATTCTTATTCACCCCATCCCACCCACCCCCCATTGCTCCATTAGAGTCTGATTCTATTTTCCACTTGTTTTATTTCTAGGAACCTACCAATTCCCATAGTGAGCACTGTTACCAAATTCTGGACCTTGGTATACATAGACAGTGGTCCTCAATTTAATTTTACCTGGCTACATGTGTGTGTGCTCTTAACATGCAAGGGGAATGCCCCAAGGGTTGGGATTCACACATAGGTAGGCCATTTGGGTAGCACAGTTCACAGCTAAGGAACAGGATCTTTGCTGGGAGAAGGGTTGTTGTGTCGCTTCTTCTAGTCATAGCAGAACCACCTATTGTTGAACAGTAGTGAAGCTTTCCAGTCTCAGCCCAAAGTGTTACTGGAATTTGACAAAGCCTGCATAATACAGGTTTCTGTATTTCTCCCTCAGGGGGATTAAAGCAGCTCAGGCAGAGCACTTTTAACTGAGAAAATGGTGAAAGGGCAAAAGGTTGACCTCCACACCTTGCCCAGTGCCACAGCACTGATCTATATCAGAACACTCATTACTGTGTGCTGCCTTTTGCAGCCAAAATATACATCTGAGGACCCACTTACAGGTACTTGGCAACATACAAATCTTGGTCTTTAGAAAGCAATTATATGTTTTAAAAACATGAGTCAAGGAAGACCAATATTTTAGACACCTTCTCTGCTTACTTCAAGATGTAAATACCATATATATGGCATTCTATGGTTCCATTGGTGAGTATAATTATGAATCTTTACTCACATCCAAAGTATCACTGCATGTCAATTTTCCTGTTCCTGTGTCTTGTGTGAAAAGACATACTGCAGTGAATCTCAATATAAACACTCTTAATGTACTGTGAAATTACTTCCTGAAGTAGCATAAACAATTAGAAATCAGAACAGTGGCATTCACTGTACAAAATACAAGCATCCACATACTTCTAAAACAACTTTATGAGTCATATCCAGGAAGAATGATCACTATAGTGTCCTTGACAATTACTTGATATAATTAAAAAAAAACCTTAAGAAGAGTAGATATTTATTAGTGCAAAACAATGAGCTTTATGTTCTGAAATGCACTTCTGGACTCTACAGCTCTTACTTGTTAAATGTGTAATAGCTGTAATTCTGCAGTTTGTTCTCTGAGTTATTGTCAGATAGACCGACACATTAATTTGTCACATTCCCCCAAAGGAAAGAAACGTACAAACAGCAATCTCATTTATGTTTCTGGCCCCTAGACAACAATTTCAGCTGATTCCTGCTTTTCATGAACTGTATTTCATTTGAATTGACTGTAGGTCGTCTTGGAAGCCTAACAAAATAGGGTTTAATACACTTGATTTACATTCCATGGTAGTTAACTAAATATTATGTGTGCCTACCATGATCAGAAATAGGAATGGAAGTGCTAATGAGAATCTGGGACACTGTTCTGGGGAAAAAAATCAACTTGTAAAGTACTAAAAGAAGAAAGCAGTCAGTCCCAATTGTGATATTATCGGGAGAGAAAATATCAGATGGAGAAGTCATGTTAGGGAGATAGCTGGGATGTGTGATATTGCCAACCCAATCCAATACTCAAAGTATTGGGTTAACACAGTAGTATCCAACTCCACACCCCTTCTGGGCATAGCTCCCAGCAGGGGTTTTGAATTTTGAATTTTTTAAGAAAATAAAACTGAAGCTTTCTCCAGAAATTCTTCATAGTTCAGAAAGACTCTTCCCAGTGGGATGTTCCTCAACAATCACCAGTTCTTTCCTCTTAAAATTTATCTTCTCCTCACTTTTTTCTAAAATGATGGATTGCTGGAAGAAGGGGAAGACGAGTTAAAATGATAACTGACAGCGCTTACAAAAGCAAATAATTCTCCCTAAAGGCCTAATTACACATTGTTGCTTTCCTTTGTGTCTTCCTGAATTCTGGTGATTAGACATGCTTTGCAAATTCTGTGCTCTTAATTAAATTATCAGGGTACTCAAGGTTTAATTTGGACTGAGATCAATTAATTTGGACTGAGAAGTGGACTTTTTTAGTAGAAAAAGCCCAACATGAACTCATTTGCATATTAGGCCACACACCCTGGTGCCAAGCCAGCCAGAACTGTGTTCCTGCTCATTTCTGCTCAACCCCCCCCAACAACAACAAAAAAACTCTGGTAAGGCCTAAGAGAGACTAAGGGGGAGGTGTGGTTATCAGGCAGTAAGAACTGAGAGTATGGAGTGAGGATAACGTACCTTTAAGACATAAGTGGGAAGGAACAACCAAAGTCAGACTAAGGGAGAGGTGTGGTTTTCATGCAGAACCCCAAGAGAGCCAAATTAAGAGGGTTAATAATGTATTGTTCAGTATAGAATAATTTATCAACCAAAGAACACTACATATGGCACATTGTAAGAGTTGCCTCAAGTGGTCCATCGACCCATTCCTTTCCCCTAACTTGAAATGCCCCTGGGAGGCTGCTATTTGCCTTATTAAGAAACCAGCACATTGCATAATAGTTTCCCTAATGGGGCACAAAGCACAAACATACACACACATACCAGGATTTTCACCTTAGGAAGCTACTGAAGAGCAGCAAGGCAAACTTAAATGTCTGGTTCAACATCCTACAAACACCTGAGAACTGAATGCTTAGCAATGGTGATCCATGCTACGGTCACCTCAAGAATAGATCACTGTAACGCTCTCTACATGGGGCTACCCTTGACGCTAACCCGGAGACTACAGCTAGTGCAGAACGCTGCGGCACGGCCGTTAATGAGACTCCCTCAATGGGAGCACATTCAGCCGGTGCTGAAAGAGCCGCACTGGCTTCCTGTTGTGTTCCGAGTTCGTTTCAAGGTGTTGGTGTTGACCTTTAAAGCCCTTTATGGTCAGGGACCTGTCTATCTGCGGGACCGCCTTTCTCCGTATATTCCCCAGAGAGCACTGCCTTCAGGGACGAAAAATCTATTGTCCATCCCTGAACCAAAAGAAGCCAGGTTACGTACGACACGAGCCAGGACCTTCTCGGTGGCAGCACCAGAACTCTGGAACGCTCTCCCAGAGGCCATAAGGGCCCTGCGGGGTTTGTCTACATTCCGCAGGGCCTGTAAGACCGAATTGTTCTGACAGGCCTTCGACATTTAACCGAGAGAGAGCTGCCACTGGACATTATATAGAGCTCCAAGCAGAGTACCGATGGTCACCATCGAACTTTCAGAACCACTATACTGTACTGTATTAATACAGCACCATGAAATGTTTTAAATAATTTAAATATGTAATTATGTTTTATATGTTTTATTGGTTTTTAATGGAATTAATGTGATGTTGTGTGCCGCCCTGAGTCCGCTTGCGGAGAGGGTGGGATATAAGCTTAACGTAATAAATAAAATAATAAATAATAAATAAATAAATAAATGCTGAACAGGAAACTCACAGCACATCTTTGATCACCAGGACCTGAGGAGAATGTGAGGGGAAAATAATGTGTAGTTAGGCCCTGCATTTCCAGATCTCTGCAATTAGGACTTTCAAAAATTCAGATTGGCAGTGAACAAAATGCAACTTTCTTGCCTCTTGCAAAGTCAGTAAGTATGCCTGTAGGACCAGGCCCCAGGTTCAGTGGGAGCTCACAGGAGCACAGCTCCTGAGCCTTTCTGAGAGTTCCACCTCCTCCTTCTGAGAGTTCCACTGCTTGTCCATTGAATAGTATGTGCAGCTGCATAACAATCCCTGGATGAGCTCCACCACCTATTTTTCTACAAATTGACCCCTGTGTAGGACTATGGAGATTTGGAGGAGGGGACTGATATGGGCCGGGGCTGGCTTTGAGTAATTATGAGCTGAATGAGGTTTGTGATCTGTGAAATGTACATCTGTAAATGAAAATGTATGAGATGAAATTAAAAGCGACTGAAATAATTTTTTGGGGGGAGGGGAAGTAATTTTATTTGACTTTTATTATTAGTTATTCTTAGGGTCCCTAGCCAACCAAAATGTTAAATTCCTACCTTTTTATCAATGACTAAATTTTCTTGTCCAGCTTATGTTTCCATATCTCTCCCTCTCCTCCCATAGTATGCAAATGGGAATACAGACAGAAGAATTTACTTTGGTTACCCCACAGGTAAGTACAGAAAAGTCTGGGACTTCTAGAAATTATCTAGAATGGATATATCTCTCCACAGTTGTGATCCAGGAGTACAGACTCGTTGGGTGATAACAGATGAGCATTTTGGGGCAGATGGGAGGCGTCCAAATTGGGACGACTCGAAAAGAGCCATCCTGAAGCTTCCACATTTAGACCAGTTCCGCAGCTTAGACCAGTTCCGCAGGGCCTGCAAGACCGTCCTCTTCAAACAGGCGTTCACCAATGACTGAGCTAATTTTTACTGCTAAATTAATAATGTTTACCGCCAATGTTAGTTTTAGTAATGTTTTGATTATTGATTGATTGGTTTTAATGTGAATTTAATGTTTTATTATTGTATTGTTTCACTTTTAAATGCTGTTAGCCGCCCTGAGCCTGTTCCGGCGGGGGAGGGCGGGATATAAATAAAATTTTACATTACATTACACATGCTCCCCTGCAATCCATTCTCATCCTGTCCATGGGGCAACATGGGTGTGTTCAGACAGCTGTTATAATAAAATTTATAATAATAAAATTTTATTTGCATCCTGCCCTCCCCGCCTTAGGTTGCGCCTAAGCAGGCTCAGGGCGGCTAACAACATCCATAAAATATACAACACAATAAATATCCAAGACTTTAAAATCAACATTGTCCAAAAAACAATTCTAAATACACATTTGACATAATTTGACAGTAACAGTGATGTTCCTGGTGCTATTTCTGTCAGTTTACATGATAGCGAGGGTCCCTGGGCAAAGTCATTTTGGCGGATCACTGTTGGACACCACTCCCATCACTCAGCTTGGATTCTCCCCCTATACATTTTCAGTAGTCATGCCCATGTGCATGCATATGTGTGCATGCATATGCATATGTGTGCATATGCTCACGTGCACATGTGCTCTGAACAGTTTTGTTTTACAAAGCCAGATGTGACTTGGGCGACTTGGCGGTTTCACACCACCAAGGCACCTTGCTTGTGCCCTTCCACTTCCAGATGCCAGGGAGGCAACTGGTGTGTGGCTCAGATATTTGCTACCACTTTGGAAGTGGTAGCTTTTTGAGTCACATTGCAGAGGCCAGAGGACAGGGTGAGGACGGGATGAAGACAGGTGGCAGATTTTTTGGGTCAATTTCAAAGCCGTCTCTGAGTTGGCCCAAAGTGCCGGTCTGCATTCACCCATTCTTTCCTTGCTGCTGGTATGAATATTCTCTCCATTGAAATTCTCTCCAGCATTAATAAATGCTGCCAGAATAAATCTAGACTTTCTATCTGAATAATTAAAACTATTGGTTTATATTGCTGAGCCACATAGAAAATGTTCAGTGAAACTCAGTGCAAAACAATGAACAGAAGATGATTTATTTTCAGTTCTTAGATAAATTCAGGTTGCGCCATCCAAGAAGAGTTTCACATACCGTATTTTTCGGTCCATAAGACGCTCCGGACCATAGGACGCACCTTCCTCCTGGGGGGCGATCCGCTGCCTCCGCCTCCAATCCCGGCGCTTCCCCCGCGCCTGCCTGCCTGGCTCCAACTCTGCTTCCAGCAAGCGCTGGGATCACTCCACGCTGCCCCCACCGCAAACCCAGCGCTTCGCGAGCACCAGCTGTCTGCCTGGCTCCAGCTCTGACACTATTTCAGATTAAGCAAAAAGAATAGATGAGATGGCGGTGTGTAGTTTCATATATGCAAACTATGGGCCATTTATTTAACCATTAGATACCAATACTCCCTGAAGAAGACTTGGTGTCTAAGTAATGGATGAATAACTCTAAAACTGGAAAACTACTTTTGTATATGGGAAACAATGAAAGCTTATTTTAGGAGGATTGCTATTAGCTCATTTTTATATCTTTGAAAAATGAGACAAGAATGAGAATCTCCAGAAATACTTTGATGTTGTAGTTTAATAAATCTTTATATTAAAAAAAGTAATCTAAGACTGCAATCACACACATTAAATAATGCACTTTCAGTTTCAAACAATTTTATTAGTAACCTATGGTAATAAATTTCAATTTCTTACTTCATTAATAATTACTTTTTTTAATCTATCCCATATATTACTTTCTACCCACCCCTCCTCCCGTTACTTGACCCCCGCCAGTGTTATATATTTAAAATCTTAATATTAAAGGTACCCTTAATTAATAAGAACCAAAATTAATATCCTCCTCCCTCTTGTACTTAGTCATTATCAAAAATTGTCCAATGTCCTTTTATTTCCCACTCTTTTTCTACGTATCTTCTGAACTTTTTCCACTGCATCTTAAATACTTCTAAATCATAGTCTCTTAAGGTTCTTGTTAACTTGTCCATTTCACTCCATGTCATAACTTTTACAATCCAATGCCATTTTTCTGGTATTCTTTCTTGCTTCCACAACTGCGCATACAATGTCCTAGCAGCTGAGAGCAAGTACCAAATTAAAGTTCTATCTTCTTTTGGAAATTTTTCCATTTGTGATCCCAACAGAAAAGTCTCTGCAACTTTGTTAAATTCATATCCCAAGATCTTAGAAATCCAAGATCTTAGAGAGCCAGTTTGGTGTAGTGGTTAAGTGTGTGGACTCTTATCTGGGAGAACCGGGTTTGATTCCCCACTCCTCCGCTTGCACCTGCTGGAATGGCCATGGGTTAGCCGTAGCCCTGGCAGAGGTTGTCCTTGAAAGTGCAGCTGCTGTAAGAGCTCTCTTAGCCCCACCCACCTCACAGGGTGTCTGTTGTGGGGGAGGAAGGTAAAGGAGATTGTGAGCCGCTCTGAGACTCTTCGGAGTGGAGGGCGGGATATAAATCCAATATCTTCTTCTTCTTCTTCTTCTATCTCTTGTTGAATCATCTGCCAGTACTTTTTCGCTCTTTCACAAGTCCACCACATATGGTAGAAAGAACCTTCATGTTTTTTACATTTCCAACATCTATCTGGCATCTTATTGTTCATCTTTGCCAACTTTTTAGGAGTCATATACCATCTGTACATCATCTTAAAACAATTTTCTTTAATACTCTGACATGTTGAGAGTTTCATAGAGTTCTTTATTTACATTAATTGCCCACTTAATCATTTGAGATTTCACTACTTCATCTTCCGTAGACCATTTTAAAAGTAACTTATAGATTTTTGAAATTAATTTTTCATTATCTTCAAGCAGAACTTTTTCCATTTCTGTTTGTTCTCGTCTTATTTCTTCAGTTTTAACATCGCTTTCCACCAAACTTTTTATTTGTTGCATTTGAAACCAATCATATTTATTATTCAACTCTTCAGCAGTTTTCAATTCTATTTTACTGCTTTGTATTTTTAGTAATTGATTACATGACATCCCTTTTTCCTCTCCTGTCTCAGCTGTTATTCTTATTACGTCTGCTGGCACTATCCATAGTGGTTTTCTCTCATCGCCATATTTCTTGTACTTCATCCAAATATTTAGTAGATCATTTCTTATATAATGGTGAGAAAAAAAACCATCCGACTTTTTCTTTCCATAGTACATATAAGCGTGCCAGCCGAATGTATTTCCATGACCTTCAAACGTTAAAAGTTTTTTATTCAACAGCGCCACCCAATCTTTTATCCACACTAGACAAACTGCTTCGTGTCATAATCTTAACTCTGGTAGTTGAAATCCTCCTCTTTCTTTAGCATCTGTTAAAACTTTCATTTTAATCTTTGGTTTTTTCCCAGCCCATACAAATTCTGAAATCTTTCTTTGCCATTTATTAAATTGTTTACTGTCTTTCACAATTGGAATAGTTCGAAACACATTATTCTCGGCAAAATGTTCATCTTAATTGCAGCTATTCTACCAAGCAGTGACAAATTAAGCTTGTTCCATTTTATCATATCTTCGTCCATTTTATGCCATAACTTTTCATAATTGTTTTTAAACAAATCAATATTCTTCATTGTTATTTCCACGCCCAAATATTTTACTTTAGGGGTAACTTCAAATCCTGTTAATCTCTGCAATTCCTTTTGTTTACTTACTTGCATATTTTTACACAAAATTTTTGACTTTTCTTTATTAACATAAAGTCTCACCAATTCTCCAAAATCTTGTGTTTTGGCTAACAACAAAGGTGTTACTTGCGTAGGATTTTCATTTATAAACATTATATCATCTGCAAATACTCTATAGGAAAATCCTTTAATTCTCGTTCCTTCAATTTCTTCATCATCTTGTATTTGCATCAATAAGATTTCAAGAGTCATTATAAACAACAATGGTGAAAGTGGACAACCTTGCTTTGTACCTTTGCTGATTATCATTTCTTCTGTGAGATCTGCATTTATACATAACCTTGAACATTGTTCAGTATAAATTGCTTTTATCATTCTTATAAAGTTTTCCCCCAACTTTATTTTCTCCATTACTGCAAACATAAAGTCCCAATTCAAATTATCAAAAGCTTTCTCTGCGTCCGCAAAGAATAATGCAACTTCCTTTTCTGGATGTCTTTCATAGTATTCTACAATATTTACAACAGTTCTAATATTGTCTCTTATTTGCCTTTTAGGGAGAAAACCCGCTAGGTCTTTCTTTATAAAGTTTATTAGATATTGTTTAAGCCGTTCTGCTAAGATTCTTGTGTATATCTTATAATCATTGTTTAATGATGAGATTGTTCTATAGTTCTTTACAGTAGTGACATCTCTATCTTCCTTTGGAATCAACAAAATTACTGCTTCCTTCCATGTATTTGGTATTTTCCCATTTATTCTTATCACATTCATTAATTTTTGAAGTTTCGGTATTAATTCTTCTTTAAACGTTTTTTAAAAAATTGCCGTAAATCCATCTGGTCCAGGTGCTTTTCCAATTTTCATTGCATTAATTGCTACTTCAATTTCTATTTTTTCAATTGGATCATTCAAAAATTTTTCCATATAATCAGTTAAGGGTGCTATTTTAATCTTCTGCAAATACACTTCCATCTTTTCCTTCTTTACTTTAACACCTTTAAATAGTTTAGCATAATATTTAAAAAATTCTCTCTTTATTCCTTCTTGATCTACCATCTCTCTTCCATCAGCCATAATTTTATTAATAATTTTACTATCTCTCTTTTTCTTCAATTGCCAGGCCAAATATTTTCCAGGTTTATTCGCTCAGTCGAAAGATTTCTATTTTAATTTTTTCAAATTCCATTCCAGTTCTTTATTTAACAGATGTCTCATTTGTGCTTGCAATATTGTAATCTCCCTTATAATTTTCTTTTTTCCTGGCCTTTTCCTTAATTCACCTTCTTTTTTCTTAATTTCATTTTGAATGTCCAACATCTGTTTATCTTTTGCTCTCTTGTCTATATTATTCAATGTTATTAGTAATCCTCTCATTACTGCCTTGTAGGCATCCCATACCGTCTGAAATTCTATATCTTCTCTGTCATTTACTTGGAAGTACGCTTTGGTTTCATTTTCTAGAGATGTCACTATTTCTTTATTTTGTAGTAAATCTTCATTTAATCTCCATCTTCTTGACTTTTTGACAGTTTTATAATCCACATTATTGGGTTATGATCAGCTCCTATTTTAGATAATATCTCTATTTTCTTTTTTATAAGTCCCAAATCTTTAGTACCCCACAACATGTCAATTCTCGAGAAAGAGCTATATCTAGCTGAAAAGAAGGTATAGTCCTGTACTTCAGGATTAAACTTCCTCCATATATCTTTCAAACTCTCCTGTTTAACCAATTCAAAAAAAGACTTTGGCAATTTCCCTTCTTATCATTTTTTTTTCCTTCCCAGATCTATCTATCGTATTCTGAATTGCTCCGTTAAAGTCCCCCATCAATAAAATTTGCTCATAGGTCACTTCATCAAGATGTTGTGCAGTATTTTTAAAGAAAATGTCTTTAGCACCATTTGGAGCATAAAGTCCCAACAACAATTTTTTTTGGCGTTCAAAGTAATTTCTACCGCTATATATCTTCCATCTTTATCTTTAAATACCAACTTCGGGTCTTATTCTTTAATATAAAAGACTACTACTCTCTGTTCAGCCAGTGTATAAAATTCTAGTCCCAATTGTTTATTCCATAAAAATTTATAATCCTTTTGTCTAATATGCACTTCTTGTAAACATACTATATTACAATTTTGTTTTTTTATCCAATGAAACGTTGCCTTTCTTTTTTGTGGTGAATTTAGTCCATTTACATTCCAAGATATCAATTTGTAATCCATCATGGTGCAAATTTTTTATTTTCTTCATAAAATCTACGCATTTCCTGTGTATTTGTGATTGTAATCCCTTTCCCTTGAAGTTCAAAGCTCAAACCTTCAGGTATTATCCATCTATACCTCATTCCATTGTCACATAGTTTTTCTGTCAATTTTTTATATGCCTTTCTGTCAGTTAGCACTTGTCTTGGCAGTTCTTTCATAATTCTTACTCTACTGCCTCCCACTGTCAATGACTTTTCAAAGTTTTTATTCATGATCTTTCCCACCATTTCTTTTGTCATAAATCTTATGAGCACATCTCTTGGCAGATTGTTCTTTTTTGCATAGAGTGAATTTACTCTATACATATAGTCATACATATTTCTATTCCCTTCAGGATCTTCCTCCAAAAATTCTGCAATTATTTTTATTATGTATTCTTTCAGGTCTGATTCTTCATCTTCAGGTACACTTCTCAGACGGATCTGAATTTCCATCAGTTTGCAGTCATGAATTGTCACTTTTTCTTATAATTTTAACAAGGTGGAGTCATGTGTTTTCACTCTCTTCCACTTTTTGTACTTTCTTTGTTATTACCACAGTGTCATTTCTGAGATTCTCTATTTATTTATTTAATTCTTTTTTTGAGTCCTCAATATCCTTTCTCATTTCTTTTTTAGAGGCAGTTATCATTTATTTCACCCCCTTCATTATCCTAGCTTCCATTGCATCTAATTGGGCTTGCATTTTCTCTATTGAAGCAGACCTAGCACGAGTTTGTTTTGGGTCTGACATGTAAAAAAAAGTAAAAAATTTGATCTCACCAAATTGAATTTGAACCATCAGGTTTGATAAAGCAAAGCTTGCCCTTTCCAATGCGCCCAATTTCGCTGTCCTCTGAGCCTCCCAGGCTCAGATATTAATGTTTAAAGTTTTTATTTCTCCCCAAATGGCGGTCACAACTTTTGCTTCACTGTAAAAAAAAAGTTTTTTCCCTTTTACCAGTTCAAATCTTCTTATCTACTATCCAACAGTAATAATTTTTTAATTGCCAAATCTGTTAACTCCACCAATTTTTAATGTCCCAATCACTTTAAAAGCAATGTTAAAACTTAGTCCTCCCAACAACAATGGCCACCGATGTTTCTCTCTGGTATTATAATCCTGTTTACTTTGTTGACTTCCTTCTTCTTCCTCCAATACTTCCTGCTATTCTTGCCTTCAAATCTCATTTCACTGGTAGAGAAATCTCACGATATCTGACGTATTTCCTGTGTTGACTGTGAACGCTGCAGATCTGTGCTGATGGGGCTGCCTCCTCAACCACAGATAGACTAAACAATAAATTCCTTTCTTCTTTTAACACTGTCTTTTAAGTTTACAAAGTTCAAATTTAGCCCCTTATCATCTTCTCCTTTCAGGCTTTCAGTATTTCCAACTCCCACCTTTTACTTTTGTTTTGTTTAACTTTAATTAGTCCCGGAATGATGAGATAGCAATCAGTACCTTTTGTCCGTAGTTTATCCAAATCAACACCAGTCTTTTGTAGATTAGATGTTTAAAATTGTAAAAGAAGGTTTGGATCCTGTCGTGCTTATGCCAAATTGATGACTCTGGAAACTTCTGCAGATGATGAATATGCAACTTCTCTCCGGAGATCCCTCAAAGGAGCCCCCCCCCCCCGGGACTCCCTTTAAGCCAAGGTAAGTCTCCTCAAAGTATCTATGCATATCTTGGACAATTCTCTAGCTGAGAAATGTAGGCAGAAGGCATTAATTTGCCTTTTACTACCCTGAACAGAAGTGCCAGTCTGCCCCCGTTAGGGAAAGCAACTCAGCTCACCATTTTCCAACCCCAGGTCACTAAATAATGCACTTTCAATCCACTTTCCAATTGGATTTTACAGTGTGAACAGGCAAAATCCAGTTGGAATGTGCACTGAAAGTGCATTATTTAATGTGTGTGATCACAAGCAACAAAGCCTCAGGAAACTCTGCTTTGTTCCCCAAAGACAGGGAAACAAAAGAGTTTGTTATTATCACTAAAAACAGGGATCTCCCCCACCCCCACCCCGAGGTGCTTTACTTTGCAAAAAGAAAAAGAAATGTTCTCTGCAGTAACTTTCTACGGAGCTGGCAATCTGTAGTCATTTATTTGGGATTATGTCACCCCTGAGGTACTTTACTCAAGGTTACTAGCCTGCTCCTTATGTTCACCATTATAAATTTTAAATGAAATTTACCTGAGGTGCTTTGAGATAAAAATAATTGGAGGGGAAAATATTTACCAACTCAGAATTACATAGGCTTAGGGACAAAGCATGAAGGCTTTTGAGATCTTGTGTAATGTAATGGGTTAAGCAACTGAGACATAGATCCAGAATCTTATCCTGAGGCAAGCCAGTCTTACCTAGGCCTAACCCATATATGTAATATGGGGAGAATAATTCTATTGTACTTTATAGGGAAGGATTCCAACAAGATAAGGCAAGCAGAGCAGTTTAGCATTTGAAAGAGCTGTATAATAAATAGTGTTATTTATATGATGATCAGGTTCTTAAAAATATATGGTTTGACATAGAATGATATGCACATATTGCTTCACTGTGTGCACTTGAGGCTGGTTTTATCCATGGTATTCAGATATTTGCTGCCTCTGTACTGATGTAGCCCTCTCCATGAATCTGTCTGTTGTTGTTGTTCAGTTGCACAGTCAAGTCCGACTCTTCGTGACCCATCAACAAAGTCACGCCAGGCCCTCCTGCCTTCCACCATCCTCCAAAGTCTGCTCAAATTCATGTTAGTTACATCAGTAACACTGTCCAGCCATCTCATTTTTTGCCATCCCCTTCTTCTTTTGCCTTCTGTCTTTCCCAGAATCAGAGTCTTCTCCAGTGAGTGCTGCCTTCTCATTTGGTGGCCAAAGTATTTGAGCTTCAGCTTCAACATCTGACCTTCCAGGGAACAGTCACGGTTGATTTCCCTTAGGACTGACTGATTTGATCTTCTTGCAGTCCAAGGGACTCTCAAGATTCCTCTCCAGCACTGCAGCTCAAAAGCATCTAGTCTTCTGTGCTCAGCCTTCCTTATGGTCCAGCTCTTACAGCCATGCATTACTACTGGGAATACAATCACTTAGACTATATGGACTTTTGTTGGCAGGGTGATGTCTCTACTTTGTATTATACTGCCTAGGTTCGCCATAGCTGTCCTCCCAAGGAGCAAACGTCTTTTAATTTCATGGCTACAGTCACCATCTGCAGTGATCTTGGATCCCAGATATGTGAAGACTGTCAATACTTCCATGTCTTGACCCTTTCTATTTGCCAAGGAGTGATGGGGCTGGATGCCATGATCTTAGTTTTTTTATGTTGAGTTTCAAGCTTTTGCACTCTCCTTTTTCACCCTCAGCAAGAGGTTCTTCTGCCATTAGAGTGATGTCGTCTCCATATTTGAGGTTGTTGATGTTTTTCCCAGCAATCTTAATTCTACTTTGTGATTCATTCAGACCGGCATTCTGCATGATGTACCCTGCATATAAATTAAATAAGCAGGGTGACAATATACATCCTTGTCGAACTCCTTTTCCTATTCTAAACCAATCAGTTGCTCCATATCCTGTTCTGGCAGTTGCTTCTTGACCCTTATACAGGTTTCTCAACATGTGAGGTGGTCTGGTATTCCCATCTCTTTAAGGACTTGCCAAATCTGTCTAACCACCATTAAAAGTTATCCATAGGCATCACTATTTTCACTGGCATTAATTTAATCCTCCAAAAATATCACAATTCAATTCTAATTATTGGTTTTATACATGTGTTAAATTATCATAATTTTAAACTGTTTATTGCATTGAGGACCCTAATTGGGTACAAAGATGGCTAAGCATATTTTTTCTGTATGTACCTGGGTGATACACAAGATGCATACCACCAGAAAGCTCCTCTAATGCTTCAACAAGGCATGAAAAATTGCAGCAAAACCAATTTGACAGCATCTGCTCTAACTATGTAGTATCCCATTCCCAAGATGTCTGAAACAGAGCTTTTAGGATCAGATTTGGCAAATGTTCTAAGGCCACTTGTCAGCATTTTGTTGCTGCAGGAAAGAAAATGATAGAATGTTACAAATATTTCTTTACCTTACCAAAACTGTCTGTAGCATGTCACCTACACAAGATTCCAATTGTAGGGAAAGCAAGGTACAAAGAAAGCCTGAGGATACCCCCCACGAACAATGGCATGTACTCCTTTGGCATTATTATCACAGCATTCGTCACAAACCTTTGAGGTTGAGCTAGAAACTCCAACTGGTGCAGAATGCAGCTGCAATGGGTCCTTATGGGGCATGCACAGTATACATCCATCCTGTGCTGCAAGACCTGCTACAGCTTCCAGTGGACTACCAGATCAAGTTCAATGTTCTGGTATTGACCTTCAAAGCCCTTAACAGTTGAGGACCCATGTATCTTTGGGATTGTCTCTCTTGGTATACCCCCAGAAGAGCATTGTGCTCAGTAGATCAGAACTTTAAAAACAACAACAAAACCTTGATATCTACTGTTCCTATTAACAAAGAGAGAAGCAATATGTGTGAATTGACTGAGGGAATTGTGCCTTGGTATCTTAGTGAGAGCTTAGTATACATCACTATGAAGTAATAAAGTTGCCACTGGGGGCAGGGACACAGTTTTTTCACAGCAGGGGCGGGCCTTAGCATGTACCCTACCTGGCCCATTGCTGATGCTGGCACTGTCCAGAATAATCTGGTATCATTTGAAAATTTGGTTTCTGCACTGCTCATCCCAATATTAAATAATTTATGAACAAATTAAATAGCTCTGGACTTAATACTGACCAATTCTGCTGGAAATATCATCCCACACCAGTGCAGTGGTGGCATGCCTGTTGCTCCCCCCTGCCAATTTCTAAATATTGCTGATGTAAACCAGGACCTGTGCATAACTAATACAGCATTAATATCATTTAATAAGAATGTTCATCCAACACATTTTATAAGTTTTTGTTGTTAAATTGTTGGACTCTGCTGCTTAAATGTTGGAATGTTGCTCTTCTTTCTGTGAGCCACATTAGTGAGGGGGATTTAAATTGTTTGAAAATTATGTTTGAGCTAATGATTTTTTTTAAAAAAAGCCTCATATCCTTGATGTAAAGAAGTGTTATGGGTCACAAGCCACTATAATTTTAAGCCATGCCTTGCACAAGTAGAAAGACAAGATATGAATACAAAATAGGTACTTTTAGCGCTGTAGTATAATGTAATGGCTCAGAAGGGCACTTTTATCAAGGGAATCGATTGTAGTCTATGACACTGTTTATTGCTTTTGTTGCTTTGCCTTCTACTTTTCTGCAGTGCTTATGGTATATTATGTTAACTTGGAAGGGGGGAGAGTCTGCATTGTCTTCTGATTTTGTAATCCTAGACTTATTGTGGTGAGAATGGTGGGCTACGATTAGTTATTAAATGCATAAATAAATAGTAGGATGAGTAGTACAGGGTGGGTAGTGCAGTGACCAGATCTGCAAATGACACAAAATTATTCAGGATGGTGAAAACCAAGGATGATTGTGAAGAGTTCTCCACAAATTGGTGAGTGGGCAACAATGTGGTAAATGAAGTTCAATGTTGGTAAGTATAAAATGATGCACATTTGGGCAACTTCAAGTATAGGCTAATAGGGTCTGAACTTGCTGAGACTGAGATTGAACTTGCTGAGAAAACGATCTTGGGGAGTTGCAGTAGATAGCCCAATGGAAGTGTGAACCCATTGTGTTGCAAACTCTATGTTAGGAGTTATTAGGAAAGAGATTGAAAATAAAATGGCCAATATTGTAGTGCTCCTGCATAGATATATGATGAGTCCTCATTTGGCATCCTATATACAGTCCTGGTTACCATATCCCAAAAAGGACGTAATGGAGCTGGAAAAAGTACAGAAGGCAACCAAGATCATTTGGGGGGGGGGCTGGGGGGAGGGTTTGGAGCATCTTCACTATGAGGAAAGGCTGAAGAGTGTGAGACATTTCAGTTTAGAAAGGAGATGAAGGGGGGGGGGAAATCATGGAGGTTTTTAAAAATTATGTAGTGAATGGAGAAAGCTGACAAAAGTGAATTGTTTCTCCCTCTAGAGGGAATACAAATAAGCTGATGAGCAGTAGATTCAGAATATATTTCTTTACATTAAATGCCTAATAAATGTTTTTGATTTGATTTATTTCTTTATACAGTGAGTAATTAAAATGTGAAATTTGCTACCAGAGGATGTAGTGATGGCCACAGGTATAGACAGTTTTAAAAGAGGATTAGAAAAGTTCATGTAGAACAGGTCTACCAGTGCTACTAGCCATGGTGACAGAGGGGAACCTCCACATTCAGAGACACTAAATCTCTGAATCCCAGAACAAGGATGCAACATCAGGGAAAGGCCTCAGGCTCTCTGCCTTGTTGTTGACTCTCCAGATGAACTGATTGATCACTGTGTCAGACAGGATGGTGGACTACATGGATCACTGATCTGATCAAGCAGGCCTCTTATGTTCTTAAATTAAACCTCTTTCAACAACCTGAAAATATGCTTTTGCTTTCCAAGAACTTACTCAAGCTGAAAGGAACTGCAGGCTAAATGGCATTCAGTCTACCAGTAGTAGGGTTGCCAGGCCTCAAACAGGGCCTGGAGATCTCCCTGAATTACAACTGATCTTCAGACTACAGAGATCAGTTCCCTTGGAGAAAATGGTAGTTTCTATGACTTTATACCTGTTCTTTATACCCATTCTGTGGCTTTATACTATTCCCAAACTCTGCTGTCCCCAGCTTCCACTCTAAAATCTACAGATATTTCCCAGCCCAAGGCAACCCTGCTTATGTAGATCCATTCATTTGTTACAGTGACTGTTAGTAAGAAAGAACCAACTCAAGTTCATTTTATAAACAAAACCATGGAACTCTACCAGTATAAATGTGGGATGTAAGTCACATATGAAGTTGTACATGTGAAACTCATGTAATTTTTCTTTACATATTTCTTTTAAATGATTTAGATTTTTAGAGCCTGGGGAGCAAAAGGTCAGAGAGCATTGGTAGTTAAGTAAAGTTGCTCAAATATTACCAATAAGGATGGGCACAAACTGACTCACAAACCTTTGTTCATGATGAATTTGGGCCAGTTCACTGCAGCCCAGCCATAAACCTCCATACATTTTTAAGACAATTTGTGGAGGTGTGTGGATTAGCGGGAAGCAAAAAGCAGGCAACCCTAAACCCCTGCTTTCTCCTCATGGCAAAAGCCACCAAATCAGAAACAGCTGAGCTGCAGGGGCAACCTGCTCCTGTGGCTCAGATGTTTAAAGGGGCTTTCTGGAGTTAGCTGCTCAAAAAAGTCCCTTTAAACAGCTGAGCCATAGAGGCAGCTACTCCCATGATTCAGTTGTTTAGATTGGAATCTCTGCAAATGTTTCTGTATATCTTGGATGTTTTATTTTTGAAGCAATTTCATAATTGCTTGATAAACCACAGTGGTTCTATCATTTATTGATAGGGTTGCCAGCCTCTAGGTGGGATAATTGTTTCAAAACATACCTTTTCAAATTGTATGACTAATGCTTTGATATATATATACATTTTTTCGCTATTTTCCACAGTTTTTCTTGGTTATTCTGCTCAGCCTCTAGGTGGGGCCTGAAGATCTCCTGTGTTTACAACTGCTCTCCAGCTGGCAGAGATCAGCTCCCCTGGAAAAAATGGCTGCTTTGAAGGGTGGACTTTATGACATTGTACCATGCTGAGTCCCCTCTCCTCTCCTCCCCAAACCCCCCCCATCTCCTGGATCGACCCCTAAAATCTCCAGGTATTTTCCAGCATAGTCTTGGCAACCCTATTTATTGACTTTAATTCTCACCTCCAACTCTCCAAATGGAAAATATAATTTAGAAGTGGGTTATATGTAGCAAAGGTTCTGCTGGATTACATGTGTATTGAATATAATATGCAAATTACTAAATACATGTGAAATGTACTCTGCATAAATCTCCCCTCAAAATCAGCTCTGAAACTTCAATTAGTGCAGAATGCCACAGCTAAACTGTTATCAGAAACTAGGCAGTGTATGCATAATACACCCATTCTGTGATCACTCCATTGGCTACCCCTTAGTTCAAGGTCAAGTTCAAGGCAATTTAAACAATGGCCCATATACATGCATACTTTGTATTGGCCCCACACTCTGGAGTGGCCTGACTGAGAAGGTCAGAAATAAGCTTACACTTTGTCTTGCTGTAAACTATGTAAAACAGAACTATTCAGGACTGCATTATAACATTGTGATTCAGGAAGTTTGTTTCAGTAGAGACAATGGGACTCTGGACTATACAATTAATATGCATTATTTGATGCTATGTTTTTAATCTTGCTCTCACTGCATTATATTTGTTCTTAATACCATTTCTTGCACTGTCCTAGTCCCATAACATTATTTATTATGTCTCCTAATTCTATTGATTGTACAACTCCTTGAGTCTCAATGAAAAAGGCAAACTGTATACACAAAACAAATAAATATAAAGAAAAATCAAGGGTACACTTTCCACAGATTGTATATAGCCTAATACAGATGACCTTAATACAGATGATATGTTGACTGACTGTATGAGGTGGAAGAGCGGGCATGAATGTGCTTGCCCTGCCCCCTGCCTCTGTTCAATCACTAAATCATCTTCATGGTACAAACATGCAGAGGAAGTGTCCACCTGTATGTGTTCACAGTGCACATGACTTGATGATCATGCAAGGTCAGCCCAGAGTGCTCATGCCTGCTCTCCCTCGCCATATGGACAGGACATCTTTACAGGGCTCATTTGGGTACTAGAGCTTTCAAACAAGAATGGTGTGTGCATTTAACGTGTGTGTAGCAGATATAACAAATTAATGTAGATAAACACTCAAGGATTGATATCTTGATAATAGTTTCTATGCCCCTGTCTTTTATCTCTGGGTTTGATGGTTTGAAAAATAAATAAATAAATAAATAAAGACTTAGGATTTTTGACATCTTCTCCCTGTTTTCATATATATTACATAAACAAGCAGAATGAGTGCAAAAACAATACAAAATGTTGCCATTTTGAAGTGATATCATTTTAATCAATCACCCTACAAAAATGAAAATAGCTGCAAAAGAAAAAAAAAGAAAAGAAATCAGTTTCCACTTTTACTATGATTGGATAAGCAGTAATTACACACACACAGTCAACAGATCAGCTGCCATCTTTCTCTACTGATGGTCCCATGCTATTTTTGTTTCTTAAATTTGTGCATGGAAAACGTTAACACTTCTTGTCCTTTTCAGACTTAATGCACTATATATCATTGCTGCTACAATCAACTTTTGTTGGGCATATATAATCTGTGACAACTTCATGAATATAAAATGAATTCACACAAGTTTTAATGAATATTAGATGAATTAGTAATGACCATTCCTCTAGTATACAGTACTGGAGAAGTTTTATGAGAGCGAAGAAACAGAGTTGTAGCTTGTTATTTATTTACAGTAATTAATATAACACAGATTGTATATATAGCTAAAGTATAAGTTAAAACAAAGCAAATATTACTTACATTAGACCATCTTGGGAAATCATTTACAGCCCTTTGAAAATAAGCATGAAATTCCACTGCGTTCAACTGGGTTTACTTGTAAGATTGCTTACAATTACCTCTTATAAATGCAGTCATCAAAGCTTCAAGTGGTATCAAATAACCAGCAATGGATAGTGATACAATACAATATTGATACAATATAAGCCTCACAATGGCATCCAAAAAATTGCTTTCAGATAACTGCTTTCCCCAGGATCAACACCTCAACTGTAAGTTGAATAGGAACTACATCCAAAACACAGGCAATTTGGTATTGCCTTTATAAACTTAACACCCTGGTTATAGTGTTTATTTTGTTGCTCATCTGTGTGGATCATCAGTGATCAGTCAGTAGTAGCTGTTTTGCAACTTACAGGATATTCTGGAGTTTTGTGCTCAGCTGAGACATTTACTGAGAGATGATCTGCTCCTTGTGGTTAAGGACAGGTACAGATAACCACACACCCAAATCAATGCATTCCATAGGAATTCCACAGGAATTGTGGGCATCCCATTTGGCTTCTTTCTTCTACTACAAAAAAAAGGGGTAAACTGCACAAATTACTTTTTAATGTATGAGATTTTTTGGAAACATGTCTGCCGAAAATAGAAAATCAAAGCTGTTTCCCTCTCTATTTCAGGGATCAAAGTCTCTGTGTGTCCACCAAGAGACTCAAGGCTTTGGGAAATAGCCAAAAGGCTCTTGACCCTTAGCCCATGGCCTTAAGAAAGTTGGCCTAACAGCATCCCACACTGGACCTGGGGTTGTACTGAATTTTATTTTCATTGGTGGGAGGAAGAGGGGTAGCCAGCACATGTGACACTACAGTGCAACATCATTTTTGGCTGGCAACCCTCACTCTACCTCACATCTAGGAAACAATTTAGTGACTAATAGAGTCAAACTATCATTTGAACCAGCTTCATATGTCCCTGTCTAGATATAAACTTATTTTCCTGTAATATTCTGATGCTGTCAGTTGTAGGTTCAGGGGAACACATGTACATACCTGCAGGACCATCTCTCCTAATATATCCCCTGGAGAGATTTTCACTCCTCAGAACAACATCTCCTGGTAATCCGCAGCCCAAAAGATATCTATCCAGAAACATCATTACTGGATTTAGTTTCCCTTCAGATGAACTAGAAGTAGAGATTTATGGTGCCTTTGTAATATGAATTCTGTTTACAATAATGGAATCAGAACATAGCAGAGCAGAATTACTCCTACATAAAATAGAAAAACTACTGATTCTAAATCATATTCCCAAAACAATAGTGTGACCTATGTAGCTCCTAAGACTTATTTATTTTATGAACAGTAGATGGGTATTTCTAGTTCAGCTAAATTCATAATGCTGATCTCTTTACCTCTATTTTGGTCTATATTCAAGCTGCCAAATGCTTCCTTTTCTCTCCTGTACTTCCCCCTTTGCACAGCTTCAGTTCCTGTAAGTAAATTATCCATTCAGAGGGAGAAAAAGCTATTTTGTCCCAATGAGAATACATCAACAGATGATCCTTGATTGCAAAGAAGGCCAGTCATGGTTAACACTAGCCATTTCTTCACTGCAAAATAAGTGTACATGCACATGAAAGCTTATATCCAGAATAGAACTGTGTTGGTTTTAAAGGTGCCACTGGACTCAAACTTTGTTTTGTTGCTTCAGATCAACATGGCTACCTGAATATAAAATACTCCGAAAGCTTTAATTTTGTGAAGGGAGCAGAGAAACTCATAATAAAGAATGCTCTGTGTCCACAGGATTCTCTGGGGAATCCCAAAGCTAAGTTGGCATTAAACCAATATAGATTGGTTGTGTCCTTATTTTCCCCACTTAAATTCCTGCCAGTGGAGCAGGTACCAACATAGGGGTCCTGAGGCTTACCGTGAATGTCTAAAGCTGAATTATGAAATAACTAGTATGGGGGAGACTTGTCTTAGCAGTAGGATGTGCAAAAAGGATCTAGGAATCTTAGTGAACATGAGTCAACAGTGTGATGTGGTGGCTAAAAAGGCAAATGCAATTTTGGGCTGTATCAACAGAAGTATAGTGTCCAGATCATGTGAAGTGATGGTAAATCACATGGGTGACTCAGCTGGGTTGGACAAAGACAATGGGAGCTGGGACAAAACTGCTGGTGAGGCCAATGTTAATTTTGCTTTCCTAAACTGCTGGGAAGCATTAACTAAGATTGCCACATGAGAAAACTGTGTGAGGGTTGCTGTGTGGGAGAACTGTGTGAGTGCTTACAGCCCACTGGAGAGGGATTTCTGCTTGCTTCTGTATGTCTTTTGTCTAGTTTGTTGCTGAGACAGAAGGGTCTGTTTACCTGGGGGTAGTTGCTGATCCTGCCCTCTACTGTTGCTCTAGCTGTTGATTCAGAAACTTTTACATTGCAAGGCTCCTCCTCGCCAGTGGCTCTTTCTATTGCAATATTAGGATCGAGGGGTACAACTTATTTTAAAAAGGGACAGAGGCATAAAAAAGAGAAGGGCAGAGGCATAGCATTATATGTGAAGGAGGCAGGCCTGTAGCTATAGGGGACCCTGGGGAGGCAGGCCATTCCATGTAGACCCCCTTCCCTCTGTTGGGGCCCTCCATTCCCAGGCTATCCCCCCCCTCGTGTGAGAGAGTACAAGAGGGAGCAACAGAGAGAGACAGAGAGATTGTGGGAGAGCAAGAGGATAGTGAAAGCAACAGATAGAGAGAGCAGGGAAGAGAGAGTGGGAAAGTGAGAGGAGGCAGTGAAAGTGACAGAGAATGGGAGAGAGAGCGACAGAGAGAGAGAGTGGGAGAGTGAGAGAAGGCAGCAACACAGATAGAGAGAACTCAGAGGAGAGAGAGAGAGCAGGAGGAGGCAGTGAGACAGAGAGAGACCGGGGACAGCGGGAGAGTGAGAGGAGGCAGCGACAGCAAAAGCAACTGAGAGAGAAAAGGGGAGAGAGTGCAACAGTGAGAGACAGAGGGAAAGAGAGAGAGAGAGAGGAGGCAGCAACAGCGAAAGTGACAGAGAGAGAGAGAGCAGGAGAGAGAGAGTGAAAGAAAGAGCATGTATGAGAGAGAGCGCAAGAGAGAGAGCTAGAGCCGGGCGACTGGCTGCTGGAAGAAACAGTGAAGCCCCCCCCCCCAGTTTTATCCCCTGCCCCCCCCCAAAAAAAAATTCTGGTTACAGAGCTGGGGAGGTATATACTTGTGAAGAAATATAGGAATCTGAGTGTGGCAGTTCAGTTGAGAATCACTGGGTAAAAATAAAGATGCCAAAGTGATTCCATAAACAGCTCTGTATAGACTTTAGAAATAAAAAAAGGACTCATTTAGGAAATGGAAGGTGTTGTGTCTTGCATTTCAGTCCCGAACAACACAGCGGATGCTATGGAGGTGACCAGTGGAAGTCCACTGGTTCCCGGATGTAGCTCCGCAAATATGCTCCGCCAATCAAGATCTGTGGTGGAAAGTTTAACTGGTCAGGATTGGACCTGGCCAGACTGAGGGTTGTTCTGGGGTATGTATATAATCAGGACCCGGCCCGTGTTGCCTTGCCTTGTGAGGTACTCGCTAATAAAGCATGTTACCTTCAACACGTCTCGTCACTCAGTACATTACAGAAGGAGAGTCTTATAGTCAAGTATTAATATAAACAAATAACCAGTACTTGCAGAGAGAAAATTAGGAAAACTAAAGCTCAGTATAAGTTTAGGCTAGCAAGAGATGTTAAAAACAACAAAAAAAGATTCTTTTCTTATGTACAAAGTAAGAAAAAGAACACAAACATGGTAGGCTGATTGCAAGGACAGGAAAGTGAATTTGTAACAGGTGATGAAGAAAGGGCAGACTTGCCAAATTCCTATTTTTCCTCAGTCTTCTCTTGTGAAGGAAACAGTGCTCAGCACTGTCAAAGCAGAGCATGTCAAAAACAGAACATTTGAGGAGGGAAGGGAGTTGTAGCCTAGGACTAGCATAAAGGTAGTATATAAACACCTAGTTCATCTGGTATCCAAGCGTACTAAAAGAACTTGCAGATGTAATTTCTGAACCTCTGGCCATTATTTTTGAGAATTTTTGGAGAACAAGTGAGGTGCTAGTAGACTGGAGGTGGGAAAATGTTGTCCCCATATTTAAGAAGGAAAAAAAAGAGGATCTGGGTAATCAGCTTGATGTCTGTACATGGAAAAATTTGGGAGAAATCATAAAACAGTCAGTCTTGGAACATTTAGAAAAGATGGCTGTGATTACTAAGAGCCAGCATGGGTTTCTCAAGAATAAATCATGTCAGACTAACCTGATCTCTTTTTGAGAAAGTTACTACATTGCTGGATTAGGGGAATGCTATAGACATAGGATCTAGGAGTCTTAGTAAACCATATACTGAATATGAGTCACCAGTGTGATGTGGTGACTAAAAAGGCAAATGCAGTTTTAGGCTACATCAACAGAAGTATAGTGTCCAGATCATGTGAAGTGATGGTATCACTTTACTTTGCTCTAGTTAGACCTCACCTAGAGTATTGTGTTCAGTTTTGGGCACCACAACTTAAGAAGGATATAGACAAGTTGGAACAATGAAGGTCAATGAAGATGGTGAAGGGTCTGGAGACCAAGTCCTACGAGGAAAGATTGAAGGAGCTGGGTATGTTTATCCTGGAGAGGAGACGACTGAGAGGTGATATGACTACCATTTTCAAGTATTTGAGAGCTGTCATATAGAGGAAGGTGCAGAATTGTTGCCCCAGAAGGTCTGACCAGAATCAATGAGTTGAAATTAAATCAAAAAAGTTTCTGGCTCAACATTAGAAAGAACTTCCTGACAGAGCAGTTCCTCAGTGGAACAGGCTTCCTCAGGAGGTGGTGGGTTCTTCTTATTTGAAGGTTTTGAAGTAGAGGCTAGATAACCATCTGACAGCAATGGTGATTCTGTGAATTAGGCAGATCATGAGAAGGAGGGCAGGAGTGGTTGCTTAGTTCTTGTTGCCCTTTCTTACTTATCCAGGAAAAAGCTGATTGTCACTTTGCGGTCAGTCAACATTTTTTCTCCAGGCCAGTTTGTCAAAGTATCTTCTGGGCATGGAGCAGGGATCACTGTGGATGTGTGAGGGGGTGGGGGGAGATATTTGTGAATTTACTGCATTGTGCAGGAGGTTAGACTAGGTGATCCTGGCAGTCCCTTCTAACTCTATGATTCTATGTGAAATATGGATGGTATATTCCAAGGGTCCCCAACCCCCGGGGACTGGTATTGGGCTGTGGTCTGTTTTCAATGGGCTGCGCAGCCTTGCCGCCCCCCCCCATGGCACCTCCTCCTGCCCCCATTCCCTCCTCCCTCCTATGCCCCTCATGCAGCCTCCCCGCCTCCTCCCCTCACACCGATCAGCTGATCAGCCAAGAAACAGCTGCAGCAGTGTTGCTCAATGCTGCTGCTGGCCGCCACCTGCCCTTCCTTCCCCTTCCCATCCCTTCTCCTCCCGCCCCCTGCGACTGGGCTTTGCAGCTGCAACGTGCCCCTCCTCCTCCGTCACCTCCTTCTCTTCCCTTCCGGTCCCATTGCCTCCCCCTCCCTGGGCCCTGTCGGCCGTGGTGTGTCTGCTTCCTCCTCCAAGCCCATCGCTGCCTTCTGCCCCCTCCTTCCCTTCTTTTTGTGTCCCATCGCCTCCCCCTGGGCTCTGCTGCCACCAGTGCACTCTGATTGCATGGGAGGAGGGGGAGAGGTGATGGAACGGGACAGAAAGTGAAGGGAAGGAGGGGGTGAGCACCGTGGGTGTGATAAATTTGGGAAGAAAGAAGAGAAAAGAAGGCAGGAAAATGGGGAAGAAGAAAGCTCAGAGGAAGAAGATCCAAGCGATGCAAAAAAATACCAAACACAACTATGGATCAAAAGAGATAAAGATAAAAAAAGATAGTGATAAAAAAGATCGATAATGGCATCAATAGTTTCTACGAACGTGAATAGACTTAATTCTCCTGTAAAGAGAAGGAAAATCTTTAAATATTTAGCAAAATTGGAAACTGATATTATTTGTTTACAAGAAACTCATATATTGACAAAAGATCAACATTTGTTGAAGAACAAAAAACTTGGCAATTTATTTGTTGCAACAGATTTGAATAAAAAGAAGAGGGGCATGGCATCATATGTAAAAGATAAATTTAATCCATAATTCTGCTTTGCCACAGAAGATGGAAGAATCTTATTGGTGGAAATTACCATGGAGGGTAGAAAAATCTTATCAAACATTTATGCTCCAAATGACCATCAATTTTTTTTAATGAACTACATCTCATACTAACAAGCTTAGATAATTCAGAATATTGTTTACTTGGTGGCTCTATAGTGGTCTTTGACAAACAATTGGACAGGAAGCTGCATAAATTAAATCCAAAGGACTACAGTTACCAACAAGTTTTTTTAAAAAAAAAAAAAATAAACTGAAGAACTGGAACTAGTAGATGCATGAAGGACAAGGTACCCAAAATCAAGAGATTTTACTTATTATTCATGTAGTCATCAGTCATGGTCAAGAATTGTTATGTGCTGGTTGTCTACAGGTCTGATGAAGGAATTAACAGAGGTGGGGATTCAACCTAGAGTGGTATCGTATCTGACCATAGTCCAGTAATTATAAAACTTAAGGGAATACAAAGAAGAAACTGGAAGTTAAACACTCAAATCCTAAAAGATAAAAACTTCCTCCAAGAAGCAAAAGAAGAAATGATTTTTTTTCAAACAAAATATAACATAGGAGGTGAAGATACAGGTAGTATGGGATTCAGCTAAAGCATATTTTAGGGGGCTGGCAATTAGATTCAATGCCAAGAATAAGAAGGAAAGATCTGAGAACTTTCAAAGGCTAATGGTGCAAGCAGAAGAAGCAGATAAGAATCTAAAATTACACCCAACAAAACAAGAGTTTAAGGACAAAATAAAAAAGACACAGCATCAGCTTAACTTATTATTGGTGGAAAAAGTAGAGAAAAAATTAAAATTTGCAAAACAAAATTATTTTGAACATGCTAATAAACCTGGGAGATTGTTGGTGTGTAGACTGAGAAAAGAAAATGTGAAGCGAGTAATAACAGCATTGAGAGATGAAAGTAATAAAGAAAACTTTCAAAGACAGGAGATACTTCAAATTGTGGAACAATTTTACAAAATGCTATATGAAAATAAACAGGTTTCAAAGGAAGATCTAGAAGACTATCTTAAACAGAATAATCTTAGCAAATTCACAGATGATCAATGAAAAATTTTAAATGAGCCAATAATGATAAGAGAAGTGTTTGAAGCAATAACCTTTCAAAAAAATGGCAAATCACATGGTCCAGATGGTTTACCTGCAGAATTTTACAAAGCCACATGTCAATCGCGGGGGGTGGTGTACTGTCTGGTCTGTGGGTGCCTCAAGGTCTATGTGGGCAGCACCATCAGGTCCCTCAGGACCCATGTGTTGGAGTACAAATCGAAGGTTCGTTTGTTGGTCCCAGATGCTCCACTCATTAATCATTTCCAGTCGGCCAGGCATAGCACAGATGATTTCCGTTTTTGTGCTATCTATAAGGTGCCTGATCATTTGGATGGTTTGACTGCATGGAAGGGTATCTTGAAAGATGAATCCTTCTGGACATTCAAACTAGGGGCTGTAGCACCTGAAGGTCTTAAAAATAGTTTGGATTTGGTGTGTTTCTTTGCATGAAATTTTGGTCCCCATTTTTGGGTTTTTTAATAATAAAATTCGTATATAATAAAGTTTGACTAAAACTGTGTTTTTAATTGAATTAGAGGCATTTTTTGCATGTGAAATGACTTCATTTTAATGTAACATGATTGGTATAGATATAGGTGATGCTAATTAGCTCTTTAAGATTGTGAGCACTCCCAGGAACTCTTCCTGGGCTTCCGGAAGTGCCAGCACTTTGACTGACTCGATGAACAACTGTGATTGCTATGTATGGTAAGCTTATTCTGTGCAACCATTGTTTTTAAAGTTTATATTCTCAAGCCGCTTTGCACTTAAGTTGTAAGTTATAAATGATAAATCATACATTTTCTTTTGCAAGAAGGTCCTCACCTGACGGATTAATGCCTGACGAGGCAGTCATCTGAGAAATGGTCTTTGTTTACAGGTCCACCGTTGAGCTTCTTATCTCTTTTTGGGACTCACCTTTCATTGTTCAGGACTTGCAGTCCAAGAAATTTCATTTTCATGGCTGCTGGAGAAAGTTGAGCTTGGACTCTTTAAGAACTAACGACCAAGACACAGCCTACATGAAACCACTGCACTCTGTCTCAAGTCAGTTTTCATTGTTTCAAGTTCATGTTTTGCTATTGCAACTGTGATGCGAGTCAAATGTGATTTATTTGCAACTGTTTTTCCGTTCTATAAATCTTGCAGTGTGTTGGAGCCGTGAGCCTTGTGCTTTCTTTTTCCAGTGTCTTCGTGCATGGCTTCCTCTTTGTTTTTGCTTTAGATACAGAGAAGGCCTTTGACAATGTTTGTTGGCAGTTTATGACAACAATTGAATAGTATGGAATGTGGCGAGAACTTTTTGAAAATGATACAGTTGATATACTCTTCTCAAAGACTAAAGGTGATGGTGAATGGTGAATTATCAGAACCAATTCAGAAAGGTACAAGACAAGGCTGTCCATTATCACCGCTTTTGTTTATTTTATGTTTGGAGATTTTGAACAAATAAGAGAAGATCCAAATATTAGGGGTGAGCTGGTTAAAGGTGAACAACATAAATTGAGGGCATCTGCAGATGACTTGATCTTCATTGTAAGAAAAATCAAAATACATTTCAGATGTCAGTAAAATATGTATATCAGTTTGAGAAAAGAAAGTATATCAGTTTGGTTAAAAAAAATTGAACAGTTTGGTTAAAAAAAATTGGCTGAGTAATAGGAAGCAGAGAGTGAGTATAAATGGGCAGTCTTCGCAGTGGAGGACGGTAAGCAGTGGGGTGCCACAGGGCTCAGTACTGGGTCCCATGCTCTTTAACTTGTTCATAAATGATTTAGAGTTGGGAGTGAGCAGTGAAGTGGCCAAGTTTGCGGATGACACTAAATTGTTCAGGGTGGTGAGAACCAGAGAGGATTGTGAGGAACTCCAAAGGGATCTGTTGAGGCTGGGTGAGTGGGCGTCAATGTGGCAGATGCGGTTCAATGTGGCCAAGTGCAAAGTAATGCACATTGGGGCTAAGAATCCCAGCTACAAATACAAGTTGATGGGGTGTGAACTGGCAGAGACTGATCAAGAGAGAGATCTTGGGGTCATGATAGATAACTCACTGAAAGTGTCAAGACAGTGTGCGTTTGCAATAAAAAAGGCCAATGCCATGCTGGGAATTATTAGGAAGGGAATTGAAAACAAATCAGCCAGTATCATAATGCCCCTGTATAAATCGATGGTGCGGTCTCATTTGGAGTACTGTGTGCAGTTCTGGTCGCCGCACCTCAAAAAGGATATTATAGCTTTAGAGAAGGTGCAGAGAAGGGCAACTAGAATGATTAAAGGGCTGGAGCACTTTCCCTATGAAGAAAGGTTGAAACGCTTGGGACTCTTTAGCTTGGAGAAACGTCGACTGCGGGGTGACATGATAGAGGTTTACAAGATAATGCATGGAATGGAGAAAGTAGAGAAAGAAGTACTTTTCTCCCTTTCTCACAATACAAGAACTCGTGGGCATTCGATGAAATTGCTGAGCAGACAGGTTAAAACGGATAAAAGGAAGTACTTCTTCACCCAAAGGGTGATTAACATGTGGAATTCACTGCCACAGGAGGTGGTGGCGGCCACAAGTATAGCCACCTTCAAGAGGGGTTTAGATAAAAATATGGAGCACAGGTCCATCAGTGGCTATTAGCCACAGTGTATGTGTGTATATAACATTTTTTGCCACTGTGTGACACAGAGTGTTGGACTTGATGGGCCGTTGGCCTGATCCAACATGGCTTCTCTTATGTTCTTATGTTCACTCCATATATTAACAATTTTTTAAATAGAGTAATCAAGAATGCCTAACAAATTACTGTCACCTGTTCTTGACCCAAAACTTAATTTAAAAATAAGAAGAATATTGAACTGAAATATATTCCACAAAGATGGTCACTGCTAGAGATGGGCACAAACTGAGAAAATATGGTTTGGTTTGTGGCATGCCCCTTTTGTGAATCACAAGCTGTCACAAACTTTTTTGACACTAGATGAAGTGGTTTGGTATGTGATGTAGTAGATTGCCCCCTCTCCAGCATGCTAGAGACACTAAACTGTCTGGATGTCTGGATGACTGGTGAAGATTGGATTTATGAGGTCCAAGTTACAGCCCCCAAAGAAGGTGCCCCTGTTTTCCATTGTTACCAAGTGCAGGGGCAATAGAAGCTCTGCAAAACAGAATCAAAGTCCTCAGGAACCTCTGCAAAAGGGACTGAAGGTGGGGGCATTTTTATAAGCCCAGCAGAACCAGTGCCACTGTGGTACTGCAAACCCAACAAGACTAACATCAAGCCAGGAAAGATCAAGACTTAGATCAAGCCAGGAAAGTGCTTTGGGGGAAAATGTCAAGCACAGGTTCAAACATGCATAGAATGGACCCCCTGTAAACTACACACACCAAATGCAGAGGGAACCTCAGCCTGACACTCACTCCTCTACAATATCTCCAAACTGGGGGAAGATTACATTTATGGGGTCCCAATTACGTGCCCTTAAAAATGTCACCCCAGTGCTCTCTTCTGGAAAAGACAGCTGCAGTTACAGGATACTATGGAATGAATGGAATATCCTCTCTTCTATTAACCTTGCCCTCCTCTCCTATTCCAGACTGGTTAATAGAAGGGAGGAGATTCCAGTCTGTTTCTGAAATGATGTTGCAGTAAAACAGATTGCTCTGGTTCAACCTTTTTTGGAACTTGGGGGTTCCTTGGGAGACAGGTTCCTGCAGCTACACTGCAAATTTGGTGCCTTTCCCGCAACCCCCCTCCTCCCCAGTGTCAATTTTCCTACCATGGGGAAATTGACACCTTTCCCCCCTGCCATAGGAAAGCATGGAGAATGGGGGCACCTTCTTTGGGTACTCCCAGAATTGGACCCCCTGGTCTAAACTTTTTGGAACTTGGGGGTTCTGTGGGGGACTGGCTCCTGCAGCTGCCCTGCAAATGCAGAGTCTCTCCCTCAAACCCCCTCCTCCCCAGAGCCCTTAGATTACCATATGTTTTGTCTTGACTTCAGTAACCCATAGGGAACAATGGTGAAATGAGAGCACCCTCTTTGGTTGCCCTTAGAATTCGACCCCCTGGTCCAATCTTTTAGAAACATGGGGGTTCTGTGCAGAATATGCTCCTGAAGCTGTCCTGCAAATTTGGAGTTTCTATCTCAAACCCCTTCCCCCAAGCCACCATTCAATTTATCCTATTTTGCCATTGACTTCAATAGTCCAAGGGTATAATGGGGCCATAAATTCGGGATAACTGAATATTTCTCATATCAGATTTGGCTACTGAATCTGCTATCAGGAGATATTCAACCCACTGAATTTTTAAGCCCTGAACACCCCCAAATCTGATTTTTTTTTCTAATTTTGTTTTGTTTTGTTTTGCACACCCCTATGTAGGACATCAAGATAGGCCACCCTCCAAGAGGTCAAAAAGGTTACAAGGAGAGCCCAGAGAGCAGTCATTCACATGGGTGGTAGCAATATGATTGTAGTGGATGGCCAATCCTTCTCCCTTATGGAGGATGTAGGCTTTCACCAGCTGCAGTGGTGATGGCCAAGGTTAAGCTCTCCAGAACACAAAGCAGAACTATGATTTTTCTGGAGCAGCCAGCAAGACTGATGTGGTATGCCCAGGTCCCATAAGAAGATGGTCCTGCCACTGGGCTACAAAATGGTTCTACTCCAGGTGTAGGGGGTGGATGCAGACCACACAACTCAAAATATTGCTGCCATGTGATGCAGAGTAGCTTGAGGGACTAGATGGGTGGTGGCAACATAGTCCATGGCTACATGGTCACAGATGCTAGTGCCAACATATGCTGGCAAAGGTGAAATGTGTGCGCTTCAAGGGCATCACCTGCCTGGCACTCATGCTTCTCCTAGAGGTAAAGGATGCTCTTGGGCTGTGGAGCACTCTCAAGGCCATAGGGGACACTGTGCTCCTTGAGATTTGGTCCTTGCTCAACACCTGCTAGTGCCTGCCTGCTGCAGTATCAAGTCTGCTCATCTGCTGCATGAGAGGCAGGGGGAAGGGGATAAAGAACTCCACCAAGCCATGATTAGATGTTTGGTGTAGGAGAAGAGCTTGGTTCAGAATCTCATTGCCTCCATGACCATCCTGCATGGGGAAAAGAAGCTCAGCATCAACTCCAATGATTGGTGATCCTCTTCCAAATGGTGTGGTCTTCAAGCCCTTCCAGAACACCACTCTGTGTACAGACAGCTAGCCTGGGGCAAATCATCCTCCTGATTAGAGGGATGGACTAGGCACTGGTCTCTGCATTGGAGCCAGCCGTTCTCTCATGGATCAGAGTGTCACTACCACACTGCATCCTCTCTGCAATAACAGAGAGTATAAACTGGCCTGAATAGACACTGGATAAAGGATGCTTTGCTTTCCTGAATGTAGACCTATTGCAATGGAAGCATGAGCTCTGCAAAGACTGCAGAGGCTACAGGCCAACTGATGTGGCCACAGGGAAGAGCAGGTGGAAGAGGAGGAGGAGAAGGAGTAGCTGCAACCCAGCACCTCTGCCTCATATAGCCCAACCAGGGAGAATTCCACTACTGGTTGTAAGAAGTTCCAGTACTGGTTGTCACAGGGGCAGCACTGGTTTTTTGCCATCTCAGGTCACCCCCATGCCTGCGCCCCCTTCTGTGCCCCCCATGAGAGTCAGAGCAAGGACACGTTGCCTCTTTCATCTGCCTGGGTCCCAGGCAGGTGAAAGGGGTGGCAGGGCTGCTGTGCTTCACTCTGAGGCAAGGGGAGGCAGCTTTGAACCAAGGCCGCACCATCTGCCTCCCCTCACAGGGAAGGAAGCTGGAGCAAGGCTGTGCTACCTCTTTTGTTCACCTGGGTGGCGAGGTTGTTCTGCCTCACTCCAAGGCTGCTTCTGCTGCAAGATGCTTGGAGGAGAGCACACACTGGCATGCCATCCCACTGCTCTCAGGTTCCTGTGTCTTTGACCTGAGAAGCCAAGAGCGGTACCTGAAGGCAGCCTGTAGGCAGCTGCCTACCTCGCCTACTCCTACGTGCAGGCCATGGCTTGTCAGTAGTGAAGTGGGAGGTCAGCAGCAGTGGGGATTCCAGGTGTGTGTTTGCAGAGGATTTGGCAGAGTTGATAGTAAGGAGGACCTTACCAAGTCCTTTAGACTGCCAACGACAATCCCCTGCAGTACTGGTCACACAAGGCTGTCATCTGCCCTGACCTCTCTTGTATGGCCATGATCCCTGAGTCCATCTAACACCCAAATCGCAGCAGGGGAGAGGAGTTCACAGTCAGGTGAGTATAAACCATGGGTCCTCAGTCAAAGCATCCTGTGTGAGCAGAGAGACAGGGTTGACTCAAAGCCCTGAGCCCACCTAACATCCAAACTCCAGGACAGAAGAGTTTGCAATCAGGAGGGTACAAAAGTGAATTCTCACCCAGTTGCTAAGTTCCGCTACTTGGCATGAACAGAGAGACAGGATGGTTCAGACTCTGAGTCCACTTAGCACACAACTTCCAGCAGGGAGAGAAGTTCACAATCAGGAGAGAATAAATGAATATGCTCTGCTAGTTGGCTTTTAACAAGTTCCCTGCATCACTGTATAACTGTGAACAGCCAACAGATGAAAATGTGTGGAGCAGAGATGAGTTATATATAGCTTTCTGATCCCAGAGAGCAGAATAGAAAAGCTGCTATTAGCAGCCAGCAGTGCCTGCTAAGCTTTAGAAGGCTCCTATTGGTGTTTCCAAGACTGAAGAATTCCACCCCACCCCAATCCCCGTTGCCTTGGAGTTTAATTGAGCATAGACAGTCCATCTGAAAATTCACAAACCACTCTGAACCAGAAAGAACAGCACCACAGTTTGTGGAATGTTCTTGCCGGTCACCCTTCCACAAACATCACTTAGTGAACCACAGACTGGCCAAAATTCATGACTAACTTTATTTCATGAGCCGGTTAGTACCCATTCCTAATCATTGCAGTTTGATTTTTCTAAAAGCACAAAGTCTGCAGTTTTCAGTGCCCATTAACATTCCCTGCAATCTCAAGCTGTGTAAGGGAATACATTAACAGAAGACAATGTGACAGTTTCTAATTAGTCTACTTTTTAAAAAGCTACTATAAATATTAATTTAAGTGTTGCTCATAGGCACAATAGGAGATTACAATGACAAACAACAGTTATACAAGGAAAAATTCGGAATATCTAACCCTGGAGAATCAGCATATGTTTAGTGCTCACAAACATCAGTATTAATAAAAGAGAATGATACTGGTTGTGGGTGGGGGGAGGGGGGAAGCTGTCCACATTTTACCACATGACACTTTTCAAAACTAGGCAAAAGTTAGATGGTGTTAAATCAGTACAAACCTATTTCATGATTCATTTGGTTTTGGTTTCCAAGGATCAGTGTTTCATGATTCACACAATAGAGTTTATTTCTTTTGTTGGTTTGAAACAAAATATTAGTTTAGTAGTTTCTGGACATACATTGGTAATCACAACTGGTGCAGTAAGGAAAAATCAGAGATATGCTATGGAATATTGACAAGCATTCAGGTCATTTTATTATTCACAGCCTGGCCAATGGAAAAATGCAAACATATTTGTTTGATATTTGTAACATTCAGGGCTTCAATTCAGCAGGTGCTCACAGGAGCAAAGCTCCTGAACCTCCAGCCAGGGTTTGCATGCAGTGGAGAGTTCTTTCCCCGCTGCACACAGATCCCACACACATATATTGGCCACTGTGTGACACAGAGTGTTAGACTGGATGGGCCATTGGCCTGATCCAACATGGCTTCTCTTATATTCTTATGTTCTACAAAATGACACCTGGAAATGTTTATCCAGATTTGATTTTTAATGGAAGATATACATTACTATACACTTCAGTTGCATAAAGTCATGAGTAGCCATGCTATGTCTCCGTTCCTACATCCTGATTCACATACAGTGGCCAATCAGATTCCCTTAGAAGACCTAAAAACAAGGTATAAAGGTCCCCCCTCAGCACAGTTATTCAGCGGATTACTGCCTCTCAACATAGAGATTCCATTTTGTCAACATGGCAAATAGCTATTGAGGGGTTGATCCCAATGAATTTGCTTAATTCCTTTAAAATGGGTTAAATTACAAGCCAATTCATTTTTGAGTGAAAAAGTATTTATTTTGATCCATCCTGAATCTACTGTACATCAATTTCATTGGCTCCCTATGAGTTCTACTATTATGGTACTCTCTCTGTTTGTGTATATATATATATATATATATATATATATATATATATATATATATATATATATATATATATATATATATTGCTTCTTCTTGGCCTTTTGGTTAAGATCAGGTGTAATGTGTATTATGGTACTGGATGAGAAAGTTCACACTAAGAGTCACCACACAGGCATTGTTATGGATCTTATCCCCTGAAGCACACAGCTGAGGCTCTTTTATCTGCCACTGCTGGACTTGGACTTCAACAGAGGTACTAATGAGGCTGGATTTAAAGTGAAAAAAATTCATTTTAACTCATTCAGTACAAACCAGATTATAAATAGAGTAACAGCCAGCAGCACCTGAGAAATTCCAGTAAGGGAATGGGGGTGTTTCTGGCATAGCCAAGAAAAGATGACCTTGGGTTCACCTCAACTAGTGTGCATGTGTGAGAGGGAGGAGTTGAACTAATTCTTCCCAGTTTCTTTCTCCTTCCTTTCTTATGGGTTTCTGTCTCTAGAGACAGAGCTGCCATCTCAAGAATTTCAATGCATGTGTACAGTTTCCAAGCAAGTTAAGGGCAAATGGGGTTGAAGTCTTTTATGAAGTGTGGCCCTCTTTTCCCAGGTAGTTGGACCAGTTCAGATAACAGAGGGGTGAATAACAACTCAACACTCTCTACAGAAGGCTGACAGATTTCCTGCAGTTCTTGCCCTTGTTCATCTGCATTAGGACTCAGCTTTCTGAAATTTCTTAGAGGGAATTCTTTTAAAAAGAAATTGTCTTAAGAAAATGGGCATAGGCTTTCTTTTTCTACAAGCAAGAGTATATTTTACATATCAGTACTGAATGTGTTTCATTGCTATAACACAATCACTGACTGTTCTCTTCTTGGGTATAAGCACATTTCTTTTTGGTGGCAAAAAGTGATGGGAAGTCTTTAATTTCAAAACTGAAAACTTTGATTATATTCAGGTAACAGTCTACCTCTGGAGAATTATGAATTGATGAGCGCTTGTTAATTTGTAAAGATAAAAATAGTGAAAGTAGGAGCAAATATTGCTTCCAAATTATGTTCCCACACCAGCTGCTTCATAAAAGTCAACAAGATAGCAAATGGAGCCAATGCATACTGAAATCAGCAACCACTAAAGTCCTAGTTTGCATTAAAAAGGATGGGGGGTCTTGGTGAATGCTGGGGAAGAAGCACTTTTGTGGGCTTATGTTGTGTTCAGCCAGAAATTTCACAAAGAACTTGCACAGTCAGCATTGTTCAAATAAGTGGCCTATTCTAAAACCTTTTAGATTGGCATAGGTATTACGTGCCGCAAGGCACAATTGAACTTAGGAGAAAGAATGAATCAACAAGAAGTTTAGTAGTTCAGCACACTGTAGTGGTTATCTTCTCCTTCCAGGAATGTTTAGTAAATGTGAAACAGTCCTCCTGGAATTGATAGTGTTTCCTGATTTATCTGAAAAGAGGAAGGGAATTCATGGCTTGCAAGAGGGCCCTTGCACTTCATGTCTACAAACTCATGGTGACTTCATCTCACCTCAATTTCACAGACAACTCAGGGGACTTTGATAAATAGGTTTCACCCTCAAATGGAGCTTTACAAAGAAAGGTATTCTTGAAGTGCTTGAAATGGTTGAAAATTTAAACAGAGGTACAACGTGGGTAGAATACAGATCATTCTTGAAGATGAAAGCTACATCAGTGAATATGAGGCAATTTCCCTAAACAGCTTAAAGGAATAAAGTAAGTTTAAATCTCAACACTATCTGAGAAAGGGTCACATCGATTTCAGTGGGCCTCTAGAAGACCAGCAGTGCATAAAACTCTCTTGCCACATTCTAATGGTCTCTATGGAAGCCCTCTGTACTGGCAGCAATGAGAATAAGCTGCAGGGTTTTGTTTTTGTTTTTTTTGTTTTAGTTTAAAAAAAAACACTTCAGATCTTTTCAATGTAAACTGAGAAGTGACATGCCAAAGCTGTAGGCTCTACTTGTGACCAAAATAGAAGGGTAAAGTAGCATTATGTTACAACGACCATACGGTTTTCAAGACAAGAGCTGGAAAGAGGTGATCTGCCATTGCCTTCCCCTGTCGCAACCCTGGACTTCCCTCCCATCCAAGTACTAACTAGGGCCAATGCTTAACTTCTGAGATCAGATGAATTTGGACTAGTCTGGGCCATCCAGGTCAAGGCATCAACTAAACAGTAATGATAATTTTTGCAGCATATGATCAAAGACTGTTACAATTGTGTTAAATTAAAAATACATAAAATAATGAGAGAATAACAATAAAATTAATAAGGATCAAAGACACATATCAGGCTGCAAAATGTTAGGTCCCAAGCATAACTCTAGCTTGAATTGTTGTAGCAGTCAATGCAAACAATGAAGCCATGCAGTGATATGAAAGTCTGCATCAACTAAAAGGAAGATAATTTTCTGTACTGCTGGTCCCAGGTAAAGGCTAGCAAAGATTGCAACAAGAAATTTAGACTTGGGCCCTGTAAAGTACTGGGGTCGGCGCAGTAAGAGACCACAGTCGGAGAGTGATTTCAGCAAGCTTTACTTCAGGAACACACACACAGACTGAGCTCTATTCAAACTTCCCGCTCCTTTATACAATTCTTGCCCCCTTCTGATTGGTCCTTAACTATGTACATGGATTGGCTATTTACAGGGCCCTAAGGGCCTATCAGGGTACAGTATGAGCCTAGATGTTGATTGGCTACTTATGTTTCAATCCTTCCCCTGATTGGGCACGCTTAGGCCTTCTCTGGAACCCTGGTGTGGAGTACAAGCTTTGGCTTGTTCAGCTTCCCTCCAAAAGTAACAGTTCCCTCCAAAAGTAACAGTTCTCCCATTTGAGCCTAGGACACAACACCCCTCCCCCCATAGTTCCAGCTATCAGGTGACATAGTCCTGGAGATATGCCGGAGGGCGGCGGTCTCGTGTCGAGCGTCGGAGCTCCGAGGGGACTGGGCGTTCCGACTCGTTGGTGGTTCCGCGGCTGCAGAGCTGGAGACATCTGGGATGGCGGCCTCGGGAGACCTGGGTTCAGCTGCGCGGTCGGGGGTCTCCTCCTGTTGGGCTGAAGCGGGCTCCACGGAACCCTGTTCTGTATCAGGCTCTCGGGGACTTACGTTGTCCGGATCTGGAGCCTCTGACCTTGGCTCCCCGGCAGGCAGGCGACCTCGGAGTTGGTCGATGTGTCGCCTCAGGAGATGTCCACCCTCCAAGGCCACTGCATAGGAGACCGGTCCGGTGACGTGGTCCACCTTTCCAGGGAGCCAGGCGGGGCCAGTGGTGGCATAGTTCCGTGCCCACACTGTCTCACCTGGGTAGAACCCTCTGGGGGCTTTAAGGTGTTCTGGCGCCGGTCGCCTGTCTCGGGCTTGGTCAGGGTGCAGCTTGTCCAGCAGGGTGGTGATGCGGTGGCCCATGAGGAGTTCGGCTGGACTGCGACCTGTGGAGGCGGTGGGTGTGGTCCGGTAGGCCATTAGGAAACACGCCATGTCTTTTGGCCAGTCTGAGGGGCCCAGACGGTTCAAGGCCTCCTTTGCCGTGCGCACCATCCGCTCTGCCTGGCCGTTGGTGGCTGGATGAAATGGGGCAGAGTGAATGTGCCTGATGAGGTTCCTGGCCAAGAAGTCCTGGAACACTGCGGACGTGAATGCTGTGCCATTGTCGGTGACGATGGTCTCCGGCAACCCGTGGGTTGCAAAGATGGCCCTCAGAGCTGTGATGGTCGCCTGCGACGATGGCGAGGGCACCTGGACCACCTCCAACCACTTGGAGTATGAATCCACTAGTATAAGTAGAGTCCGCCCATGGAAGGGGCCAGCAAAGTCCATATGCATTCTTGACCAGGGGGTTTTGGTGGATTCCCATGATTGCACTGGGCCACGTGGGGGGTCAGGCCTTGATACCTGGCATGTCGGGCACCTTTTAACCCAAGCCTCAATTTCTGCATCGAGGCCGGGCCACCAGACATAGCTCCGTGCGAGAGCCTTCATGCGGACTATGCCCGGGTGTGCCTCGTGCAGGGCTCTCAGTACTTGGTCTTGCAAGGGTTTGGGGATGACGACTCTGTTGCCCCATAGTAGGAAGCCTTTGTGGGTGGATAGTTCGTCTTTCCGGGCTGCAAACGGAATAAATTCCGGCCCAGTCGAGCCCTTGGGCCACCCCCTCCCCACCCAGTCCAAGACACGGGAGAGGACTGGATCACGAGCGGAGCGGGCAGCAACATCGTGGGCGAGCAATGGCCTGTCCGGAAGCATGTCCATCAGTAGGATCTGATGAGCCGGGGCTGGATCAGGATCCACGTCAGGCAAGGGCAAGCGGCTCAGGGCGTCAGCATGGCCCATTGCCTTGCCCGGGCGATGCACTAGGGTGTAGGTGTAGCCGGCTAGAAAAATGGACCAACGGAGGACCCGTGGGGACAACACCTGAAGGGTCTGCCGGTCCGATGCAAAGAGGCCCAGAGGGGTTTGTGGTCCGTATAGAGGGTAAAGGGCCGGCCGTAGAAGTAATCATGAAATTTTTTGACGCCGGCCACGACTGCCAACCCTTCTTTCTCGATTTGGGCGTAGTTCCACTCCACCGACGAGAGGGTCCGCGAGTAGTACGCGATAGGGACTTCAGTCCCATCAGGGAGTTGGTGGCCCAGAACTGCCCCCACGCCATAAGGGGATGCGTCGCATGCAAAAACCAAGGGCAGGGTCTCGTCGAAATGGGCAAGGACGGAGTTGGACATCAGGAGGCCCTTGATATCCTGGAAGGCTTTAGCGTGCTGGCGGCCCCATGCCCAGGGTCGGTTCTTGTCTAGAAGCCAGTGCAGGGGTTCGGCCACCGCTGCCTTGTGGGGGAGAAAAGCATGATAAAAGTTTAGGAGGCCGAGGAAGGCCTGGAGTTCTTGCTTGTTGGTGGGCGCTGGAGCATCTCTGATGGCACGCAGCTTGGCGTCGGAGGGGTGGACCCCCTGGGCATCGATGGAGAACCCCAGGAATTCCACCCGATCCACGCCCAGGAGGCACTTCTCCCGTTTGACCTTGAGGCCGGCTGTTTCAAAACGTCGTAGGACTCCTCTAAGGCGGGCGGCGAATTCTTCAGGCGACGCTGCCGCAATCAGCACATCATCGAAGAATGTTGTGACTCCGGGAAGTCCTTTTAAAAGAGAGTCCATGAGTTCCTGGAACAACCCCGGAGCCATACTCATGCCAAATTGCAACCGCTTTACTCTAAAGGCCCCCCGGTTGGTCACAATTGTTTGGGCGTTGGCCGTGGCCTCATCCACCAGCAGCTGTTGGTAAGCTTGGGCCAAGTCCAACTTGCCAAAAAATTTTGCGCCGGCTAGGGTGGCTAAAACGTGGCTGACGATGGGCACAGGGTATGCGTGGGCCTGAAGAGCCTTTTTGAGGGTGAACTTATAGTCTGCACAAATCCGCACTTCCCCACTGGGCTTGACTGGAGTCACGATGGGAGTTTCCCAGGTTGCGTGGGTGACAGGCTCTAGTATTCCCTGTGCAATCAGTTTATCCAGTTCCTCCTCAATTTTAGGCTTGAGCGCGAATGGAACTCGCCGCGCTTTAAGCCTAATAGGCCGGACTGTGGGGTCGAGGTGTAGTGTAACCGGGGGACCCGTGTAGCA
Source organism: Heteronotia binoei (assembly GCF_032191835.1). NCBI lineage: Eukaryota > Metazoa > Chordata > Lepidosauria > Squamata > Gekkonidae > Heteronotia > Heteronotia binoei. Next base: position 127,626,319 of record NC_083226.1, on the reverse strand, counting down.
GCCCAAGGTGCCATCGAAAATGGCCGGGAACTCTTCGCAAACCTTGTTAAAGTCCACTCCGACAGTCTTATTGACCCCCCTGATCTCTATTCCCAGGGGCTTGAACCAGTCGACACCCAAAAGGTTTGTAAGGTGGTTCTTGACCACTAGCACTTGTAGCTGGCCCTTGAACCCCTTGTATTGGACTGGGACCGGGCCCACTCCCAAGATAGGCACCTTATTCTTCTGGAAGTCCACTAAGGTAAACCCCGGGTCCCTGAGACGAGGCCTCAGCCTGGTGGGGATTTTAAAAAATGTCTCTGCTGCTATAATAGATGATGCTGACCCAGAGTCCACCTCCATTTGGCAGGGCACCCCCCCCCCCGATCCCTACATTGACCCGGATTTTGGAGGGCCTGACTGGTGAGGGTAGCTACTGTACCGGGTATGGGTGGGCGTGGAGAGCGTCGGTCTCGAAGTCTGGCTGGCCTTCGGAGTGCGCAGATCTTTGCGGGACGCGTGCTCGGGATGTGGATCTGCAGGCACAGGCGATGTGGCCTTCCTTGTTGCAGAGTCGACAGGTGGCATTCCGGAATCGGCAGGTCTTTCGCTCGTGCTGGCCCCCGCAGCTTGCACATGTGTCTCATGCCCTGTGGGGCATGGGTGGTCTTCCTTCCTGCTGAACGATAGCCGGTTTGTAGAGCTTTGTCCTCGTCTGAGTCCTCTGTAGATGGTTCAGGGTTGATCTGGTGTGCCGCAGCCTGTCTTGTCAGCCGTGGCTCTGCTGATCTGCCCTTCTTCCAGCTGGTGGCCACATCGATTGCCGTTGTTAGGTCGCACTCGGAGAGGGACAGGAGTTTCTGTACTAGTTTTTCGTCCCTCAAGCCCCATACAAACTGGTCGAGAAGGGCTTCGTTGAGGTTTAAATCCAGGGGTCCCCGCCAGGGCGGGAGGGTTGGGAAGCCTATACAGAACCTTGGCAACAGGTTCTCAGGTGTAACAACCCATTAATATGTGTTGGAATAGTTTAAAAGTAGATGTCTGTGAAAGCTATTCTAAGTATCTGACAACAAAATAGCTGAAGGACAAACTTCTCTCTTTTTTTTTAGTTAGCACAGAAGCATGCACACTTTATTTTTATATAGATGTCTTTAGGTACAATGAAGCCCTGCTAGATGATATATTTTACTTAGCTAAGTCATAGATCCACTCTGCCTGACACTTGTAGTTGTCTTGTCAACTGCAACAGACAATGTCAGGTGGAGGTACCATAAGAACAGTGAGCTTGGGAAAATATCCCTCTCTTTTATTTCCTTTTCCTGGTTGTTCTCACTTCCTCTTTCTCCTTGTCCTGGCCCCTTAAGCCTCAGTCAGATGTAAAGCAGTGAAAGAACATATTGTTTCAGTCTACTCAATGTTTTATATATGTGTTGACATCTGGAGGTTCTAGGAATGTGTCCAAGCAAGAAACCTCCAGGGTTTCTTTTCCTTGGCAGGTCTCCAGGAAAGCAAAAGAGGGGAACAGGTTTGGTCTCACCAAATTCCCTCTCCCCTGCTTATTCCAGGACAGTCCTCAATCTCTTCTGGGCCATAGCCTAGCCCTTGGCCTGCCTCCAAAACACCTTTTAAAGCCACCCCTGGGTCAGAGCCTCCCACGGATCTTCCATTCTCCCTTCCTTGGAGGTCATGTTCCTGGGCCCATGAGAAGTTAGCTAAGGGCCCCCTTCTCCTTCCTCCTCCCCGTGCACCCTTAAAGGCCAGAGCTTCAGAACCATTTCAGCCTAGGAAGCCATGACATCTCTCCTCTCTTCATCCTGACATTCCTTCTACCATGCCACAATCAGCCTTCCCAAAGCCTGCCCCTGGCCTGTGGAGCCTGCTGCATACAGTCCTGCCTGCCTGCTGCCTTCTTATCTCCAACACCCTTCAATACTTTGGTGTGCTGGGTGGGTGTGCTTGATGTTTCACCACTGCCTGCACCAAGACTGTTTGCCCTGCAACATCCTGTGACAGTGCCAGACTTGGTTCCCTGATCTGCTGAGCTTCTTGGGAGTTTCCCCTCATACCAGACTGCGTCACATTCTCAACTCAGGGAAGGATGGTTTTGTCTGCTCCCACTGTGGTAAGTGTGTGTGGGGGGGCACTCCCAGACAATATGCTTAAAATAACAATTTTATACAGAAGAAATAATTGTATTTACGTTGCATTCCTTCATTTTGAACCTTAAATGTTCAGCAGTTAGTTTGTATATTTATTCCCCCCCCCCCCCGAAATATCATGAGATAATCATTTCAGAAGCCTGAGTCCTTTCACTCTCAAGCTGACATGAAACCATCATTTCCCCAGGTAATACTTTTCCATTCCACAGATGGTGTTTGGAAGATTATGTATGCTTTTTTATTTATATTCAGTTTTAATTCCTAAATTGCTTATTCTACCATCCTCCACTTTATTCTCACAATATCAAACTAATTTATATAGGATAGGATAACAGGCTATGATGACCCATGGTCACCCAGTGAACTTCCTTACCAGAGCAGGAATTTGCAACCAGATTCTCCGGTCCTAGCCCAGTACTTTAATCACAGTGCCATGACATCTCTCCTGATGCCAACGTGTTTATAGAGAGATAAACAGAAAAAAGAATATGAATTACTAGTATGCATATGTGTTCACAGAGAACAGAGAGCCTTGCTACAACAGGACTGTGAGAAAAAATACCCCTAATTCCAGAACATCGTAGTTACCCGCTTGGTTGCCAGGGTGCCTGGAGACTCAACTCACACACATCTGCCAGGAGAATGTGGGTTTTGTCTACCAAACTGGAAGGAACTTATGAGTACTAACAGCCACAGCGTTGCAGCAGCACTCCGTGTCTCCTGAGGAGTGCTAACCAGGAGAACAGATGGTTTCCAGTCGCTCCTTGCGATCCCCATCTCAGCCATAGCAGCGGAAGTAGGTGCTTCACCAGGAACTGTCCAGGCAAGTGGTTTCCAGCCTCGACCATAGAATCCATCTTGGGAGGCTAACACCACCAGCAGCTATCTTCCTGCAATGCCAGACTTCATAACAGCGAAGCGGGAGTCTCACATACTCAACAGATGTCACCTATGCATAAGACCATCTAGCTTATCCTAGGCATGGATCCTGTCAGACCGCCTAAGCTTTTGTCCAACGAAACTCAAGACAAAGACTGGTGCCTATAGAAGATCGAAGAGGAGGAAGAACATCTTCACCCAGAGCCAAGTTTCTTTGTATAGACAGGGTGTTACCTAGGTAGCAGTTTGGCCATCTATTGTCACCTTTTTAGATAAGTTTGATAGACTTAAGTACCCCCCACCTTAATAATTTTTCCCATTCTTTCCCTTAATGGTCATCCTGGAGCCTCCCCCTTGGCCCATTGTTACCTGGAAGTCCAATCAGGTAACTAAGGCCAAGTCTGCTCATTGGCTAGCTATGAGCATCCAATCAGGGACCTCCAATTAACTGGCTGTTGGCTACTGCATAAGTCCAGCCCTTATGGTCATTGCAGAGCCTCTCCTTTTTCTGAGGTCATGTACCAGCTGACCACTGTCATCCGCTCCTATACCTCCCATCTCCTAAGGGCTCGAGGTAGTCCTTATAACCTGTGACCCAGCTCCACACAGGTGTGCATCTAGCAGTACCCCATTCCACTGTCTAGATACATCCCCGATTCCTGATCAGTTGAGGGTCCCCTCCCCCAAGTCCTCTTTCATCGCCATTGGAGCCTTCCTTGAAGACTACGATTGGTAATTATCACCCTGTTTGTCCATCCTTGTGTTGTCTCTGCATCTCTCTCTATTTTTCTTAGGACTGTATGTATGTTTTATGAGTTTATTATCTTGTATGTGTGTCTATATTTTTCTACAATAAATTTTAAGTGTTTTACTTAATTAGTGTCCCTGGTGAATTTAAACAATAATTTCTGGACGTGTATCCTGTATACATAGATTCAAAGATCCTTTTTAAGCCAAGTGCCCACCTGTCAATTCCCCAACCTCGTTTTGAGGGCATTTTGGCTTACAGGACTAGCCCTAAGATCTTTTTTGAATGCCATAACTCTGCCTTGAATATATAAATTATAATGACACATACATCTGAGGAAGTATCGACTGTATTCCATTCACAGCTATACATTCAAAGCACATGGAAGTGGTAAATCCGCAGTTATATTTTAAGCTAAATGAGGGATCAATGTTTGAGTGTTTCCCCATATTAAAACAAATACTTACTCATCCCCTAATTAATATGTTAGGTTCTCTAGCTCAAGAGAGTGTTTGACCCCCCCCCCCCAAGTGTTATCCTTGACTTGCATTCTGAGTATGGCTCTGTCCCAAGATGACTGCAATTTGATAGTTCTGAAAGTATTATGTCAATTTCTTCCTTACATATTTTTTACCTTAGAGTGAGGTAACTTCAAATTCTACAGCTCAAAGAAGTCTCAGCAAATTTCATTTTAGAAATTAACCATTGAGAGCATAACTATACTTTTGAAAGGAAAACCATTCTGACAAAAGTTCAAATACTTTCTTCCCCTTTCTATCAACATTTTCATGCTGGAGAGATTCCAGTGGCTCTGTGGGTATAAAAAGAGAAAAATGCACACCACTGATTTGATTCAGCTTTTAGCAAATTGACTGAAAGGCCATTGAAATGAATGTGTCTTTTCATTTGGTGTCTGCTTCCTTTTCACAATGTTGTTGCTTCTGGACCACACCATGTGTACATTGCTGATAAGTCTATTACTCTTTTTCAGATGTCCTCACTGCTGACCTTGCATCCCTTTGCAATGGGAAGGCTGCTGCTGGCTGCAACAGATTAAAATGAGAGCTGATTGTGTTGTTTTTGATTAAGGTCCTGAGGTTAGAAAAATGTAATTTGTACCCCACAAGGTGCCATAGTATGAACAGTGACAGCAATTAATCCTTCACCCACTGATGACAATGATAAAATACCTGCTGCTGCCTCTAATAACTTTATTCAGGTTCCAAAAGAAAAATTTACCTTCCCACATGAATTATGAAAAGCAAAAAAAAGGACAGTCTTTCTATCAATCCAAAAGATTTTTGATCTTTGAAGTTAATGATTCTTTTTTTATTAAAAAAAACCCATTTATTGAGAAATGTTCCAATAACGTCTTTGCCTTTCTCATCTGAAGTATTAAAAAATTAGACTCTCATCACTGATCCTAGATAACTAAACGAGATGAGATTTGAGGAAGCTTAATTAAAAAGAAGCGCAAAAAAGTAAAATAAAAGATGCCTTGAGGAAAAGAATTTGATAATGTCAAATCACCTCCATATAAGATGGAAATGAGGGGATTCTAAAGAAACAACAAAGACTCAGTTCTCCCATCCAGAAATCCAACATAGCCTTATAGCAAACTAATTTCTATATAATATACACTTTTAATACAAATATGAAATTGAGAAAAATGAAGGCAACAGTTAAAATTCCGTGTACTCAAAAATAATGGCATTCGCTGCAGTGAGGCTCTATTTTTATACATGACTTGAAAGTATAATGAAAGCAAAAGATCATAATCTCAGCCAGGTGAGACATTTTGTGTACAAAAACCTTCTCTGTCCCTGACATGTGTCAATTATTGCATCAAGAAATGTGAGTATTAGCAGGATATATGAACATAATATACATGTGGACTTGTCTCTCTGCATTGTATTCCTTCCAATGAAATATACATTCAGATGTGCATTCCCACTGTGATACATTTAACCAGCCATGTGTGAAGACCATTTTTATATAGGGCCAGAGCAAGATTGATGTGTGCTTTTTATTTGTTAGTTATTTTGCTCATGAGAGCCAGCCAATCCACCTTACTATTGCATTCTCTTCACCATAAGAAAATATTTTTAAAAATGTTTAGTGTATGTAACACTGACTAGATCCTACAACTTATTTCCCATAAATTAAGGAGCCTTGCTTTAATTAAAGGAATGAGGATATCTCATTTCTTTCCAGAAGAGAATCATTGGCTACATCTAGACTACTTTGAAATGCATTAAAATTTAGGGATGGGCATTCTCTTTTCCTCCATTTGCGTAATTTATAAAATTTAGGGATGGGCATGAACAAGGTGATAAGCCAAAATCCAAACTGAACTTGAGGCTTATGAGCCAAGGTATGTTGCCCATATGCTAATCAAATAAACCTTTGGAGTGTGCCTTGGAACAGCTTGGACAGCAAAGGCCACCCACAAAGTCTGGCATGAAAATGCTAGGTAATGATGGGGATGGTGACATTATCCAGTCTTGCAAACACAAATAGGGACCCTCAAAGCTTGACAGGCAATGCTGCCCGCCAGTAACAGATGATTTATATAAGCATCCACTGAGCACACATTTCCTATGTTCATGGGGTGCAGTGGTTTGGGACAGAGTTGGTATACTAGATTGTGAAAGAGCTTTGCAACTGGGCATGGTGGGGGGATTGCTTAACCAGTTTACTCAGGCAGGAGCTGGGGTGGGGCTTAACTTTGCCATGGGTTTCAGAGTTTCTGCTTGGGATTCCTTCTCTTGACTCCTCTTCATTTCAAACACTACCTCACTTTCGGGGGGGGGGGGGTGCCTGCCTGGTTCCAGAGTTACTGCTTGGGGTGCATTCCCTGCTCTCCATTTCAAACATTACTTACCTTCTCCTCACTGTGTGTAGTTACCTATCTGGTCTCAAAGTTACTACCTATTTGACTACTGCCCTATCTGCTTGCCTGTCTATTTTCCTACCTGACAACTGACCAGCTATCCCCTTGCCAATGGTGGGGCACTGAGGGTGATGACTCCTATTGAAATAGCAATGCCCCCAATGACTAGGCCCTCACTGGCCACGTGTGCTCATTAGTTGACCTCTACTCACTGCACCTGCTCAGGATTCACTGGATGGGCTTCTTGTCCAGGCTATGCTGTGCAGCTTCCCCACTGGGCAGCTTGTGCAGGCAGAGCCACTGCCAGCTCACCACCACTGCCTCTTCCTTGCCTTGCACCAGCAGGCTCTTTATGCCACTGGGCTGCTGCTACCCTGGTGCCCAAGGGAGAAAGACAGGTGGAATACAAAGTCATCTGAAACCCCAGCCATTTTACTTGGACGTGTGCCCTCCTCTGGCTTGCCTTTGCCTGGGAACAGCTGGAGCATTCTGGCTACCAACCAAGAGGCTTTCCAGGCTGATGAAAGTGTACCCTGCAGGAGCCCCTGGAAAAGAACAGGAAGCACTTCACCAAACAGCTGGCTTGATAATCTCCTCCTCCTCTTTCTGGTTCCCATGACCCAGGAGGGGGCTCCACAGACGGGGCTCCAGGGAAAAGGTGCTCCCTGAGGAATGAGTCAAGATGAACCAGTGGGATTTAATTAGCACCCCCACCCAACTGTTGCTTGAGGGTTTTCATCATTGCCACTCAGTTTGGTGTAGGGGTTAAGTGTACAGACTATTATCTGGGAGAGCCTGGTTTGATTCCCCACTCCTCCACTTACAGTTGCTGGAATGGCCTTGGGTTAGCCATAGGTATTGCAGGAGTTGTCCTTGAAATGGCAGCTGCTGTGAGAGCCCTCTCAGCCCCACCTACCTCACAGGGTGTCTGTTGTGGGGAGAGAAGTTACAGGAGATTGTAAACTGCTCTGAGTCTCTGATTCAGAGAGAAGGGTGGGTTATAAATCTGTAGTCTTTTTCTCCTCCTTCTCCTCCTCCTTCTTCTTCCTGCAATGCAAAACTCTGAAGGGGAGGATAGTGACAGCACTTACTTTGAGACTGCTGGTGGTGGTGCAGATGCATCCCTTCCACTTCTCAAGATTGCCAAGTGTGTGTGCCAGGAAAAGAGCAGGGGGGGGGGGTGCACAGGAAACAGGCACTTGCCTCACTGGCGAGATGATCATCATGGATGGCCAACTATTCTACCTTGTGAAGGACATAGCCCTGATGAACCACTTGACACAATCTCCTCCAGGAGGACCATGAGCAGGTGCGCGTTGCCCACCATGCACCACTCTGGTCAACGTTGAGATATTCAAAGTTGAGGTCAAACCATTTACTTGAAGGCAGACCTCTAGAGTGGCCAGCACCATGACTACTTCTCTCTCACTGCCCACTGGTTGCAACCAGAGGAACTCTGAAGTGGGACCAGAGCCATGCCCCCAGCAGGGGCAGGTGTGCTGCCTCCTGCCTACAAGAGAGGGATGTGGACCAACATTACCATGATGCTACAGAGCAGCCTGAGGAAGTAGTTGAGGGGTCACTGATGGTAGTGTTAATATGAAGGTGGCAGAGAGGAGTGAGCTCCTCAGGAATATCATTTGCATGGTGCGCAGGCTGCACCTGGTGGTGAGGGATATGCTGGGGCTGGGGAGTGCTGCCAAGAGTGGATGGGATGCTGCCATCCTTGAGATTATGGTCCTGCTGGAGAACTACCAGTGCCTGACCAACCACTTCTCAAGCAGTATCAAGGCTGTGCATCTATTGCAAGAAGGTGAGGCAGAGGAGCCCGAACACTGGCTCATCCAAAATGTGGGCACCTGGTGACTGCACATTTGGTGGAGGAGAGGGGCATGGTGCAAGATATCATCTTCTCTGCCATCCAGCAAGGGAAAGGCGAGCCCAGTATCAGCTCCAATGACTAAACTTAGAACTATGCTGGGTAAAATCCCATGATCAGAAATATTTAGGAGGAAGGAAGTTAAGGAGGGGTGGGAGTTTCTTAAAAGCGAAATACTGAAAGTGCAATCACAAGCCTAAAGAAGCCGAAGTGACTCCATGGACAGCTCTCTAAAGACTTGAGAAATAAAAAAAGACTCCTTTAGGAATTGGAAGGAGGGCCTTATAACCAAGGATTAATATAAACAAATCACCAGTGCTTGTAGAGAAAAAGTTAGGAAAGCTAAAGCTCAGTATAAGCTTAGGCTGGCCAAAGATGCTAAAAACAACAAAAAAAGGGTTCTTTTCTTATGTTCAGAGTAAGAGAAAGAGCAAGGACATGGTAGGCCCATTGCGAGGGCAAGAAAGTGAAATTGTAACAGGTAATGAAGAGAGGATGGAACTGCTCAATTTCTACTTTTCCTCAGTCTTCTCTTCTGAGGGAAACGGTGTTCAACATGGCAAAAACAGAACATATAAGGAGGGTGTGAAGTTCCAACCTAGGATTAGCATAGGGGTAGTACATAAACATCTAGTTTCTTTAAATGAAACTAATTCCTCAGGGCCAGATGAATTGCATCCAAGGATTTTAAAAAAGCTTGTGGATGTAATTTCTGAGCCTCGGGCTATTATTTTTGAGAATTCTTGGAGAATAGGAAAGGTGCCAGAAGATTGGAGGCGGGCGACTGTTGTCCCCATCTTTAAGAAGGGGAAAAAAGATGATCTGGGTAACTACCAACCCATCAACTTGACGTCTATACCTGGAAAAGTTTTAGAACAAATCATCAAACAGTCGGTCCTGGAACATTTAGAAAGAATGGGTGTGATTACTAAGAGCCAGCATGGTTTTCTCAAGAACAAGTCATGTCAGACTAACCTGATCTCTTTTTTTGAGAAAGTGACTATCTTGCTGGATCAGGGGAATGCTGTAGACATCGTTTATCTTGATTTCAGTAAGGCTTTTGATAAAGTTCCACATGCTGTCCTTGTTGACATGTTGGATCCTGTTATTGTTAGGTGGATCTGTAACTCCAGATCGCACCCAAAAGAGTGCTTGTGAATGGTTCCTCATCTTCTTCAAGAGGAGTGACAAGTGGAGTGCTTCAAGGATCTGTCCTGGGACCTGTTTTGTTCAACATCTTTATCAATGATTTGGATGAAGGAATAGAGGGAATGCTTATTAAATTTGCAGATGATACTAAATTGGGAGGGGTTACAAACACAGAAGAAGACAGAAACAGGATACAGGATGACCTTGACATGATGGAAAACTGGGCTAAAATCAATAAAATGAATTTTAACAGGGATAAATGTAAAGTTCTGCATTTAGGTAGGAAAAATCCAAAGCATGGTTATAGGATGGGAAGACTTGTCTTAGCAGTAGTATGTGTGAAAAGGATCTAGGGGTCTTAGTGAATCATATGCTGAACATGAGTCAACAGTGTGATGTGGTGGCTAAAAAGGCAAATGCAATTTTGGGCTTTATCAACAGAAGTATAGTGTCCAGATCACATGATATGATGGTATCCCTTTACTCTGCTCTGGTAAGACCTCAGCTTTGGGCACCACATTTTAAGAAGGATATAGACAAGCTGGAACGGGTCCAGAAGAGGGCGACCAAGATGGTGAGGGGTCTGGAGACCAAGTCCTATGAGGAAAGGTGGAAGGAGCTGGCGATGTTTAGCCTGGAGAGAAGGCAGCTGAGAGGTGATATGATCACCATCTTCAAGTACTTGAAGGGCTGTCATATAGAGGATGGCGTGGAATTGTTTTCTGTGACCCCGGAAGGTAGGACCAGAACCAATGGGTTGAAATTAAATCAAAAGTGTTTCAGGCTCAACATTAGGAAGAACTTCCTGACCATTAGAGTGATTCCTCAGTGGAACAGGCTTCCTCGGGAGGTGGTGGGCTCTCCTTCCTTGGAGGTTTTTTAATAGAGGCTAGATGGTCATCTGACAGCAATGAAGATCCTGTGAATTTAGGGGGAAGTGTTTGTGAGTTTCCTGCATTGTGCATGGGATTGGACTAGATGACCCCAGAGGTCCCTTCCAACTCTATGATTCTGTGATTCTATGACTAGCTGACCCTCTTCCAAATGGAGTGTGCTGCTGGCCCCTGGCCACAAAGACATCCAGATGTCCTCATGGCACAGTCTCCAACCTGGTGGAACTCTCTGCCGAATACAATCAGGGTCCTGTGAGATCTTGTGCAATTCTGCAGGGCCTGTGAGGCAGGCTCTAGGCTGAGAGCAGTAATGGTCTCTAAATCGGCTGGCACCCCCTTGTACTATTCAAACCTACTGTTACTTCTCCTCCCTATCTGTGAGGAGGTCAGCAGACTGGAATGTGAAGAATTATAAATTCACTGTCTGACTTTGCCACCCCAGTCAGAATGAAGAGGATGAGACAGTGTGTTGGATAAAACCGGGCCGCTTTATTAAAACAACATGAATGAACTAGAATGGCAAGGGGTATGGCCTAACAGGACAAGCCCTGGGGTCAGCCCCATGATCCCGCCTTGTCCTGGGAGGGCGAGCCACTCTGCCTCCAGCACAAGCCCAATATTCTGGCTGGTGCTGAGCAGCCAGGCCCAAAGCCCACCTCCACCTAGGCTAGCATCAATCCCTCTGGAAAGATCCACCCCGGTGAGGCTTTGTCGTGATCTGCACTCCTTGCATTGAGCCGTAAAGCCCATCTGCAGTTCATACAGACCACCCGCACCAACTGGTGTTGAGCCATAGGTGCTCCCCTGAAAACACTGTGGCCCATACCTCATCCTGCCCAGCAACCAAGCTAACAAAACTCTTCCCAAACCTCCTAACGCTATAAAGCAGTACAAGGTAGACGAAAAACAAATTCACATAGGCCAATTCTGTGAAGATGAAAAAATTCCTACCTGGCCCCTAATAAGGCGACTGGTAATTAACCTGTACTGCCAAGGGCCAAGAGCCGAGAAGAACTGTATGCTTCTGGGCGGGGGCAGAAATAAAATGTTCAGCCAAAGGCATCGCAATGTAAATGCCCGCACCAGATTCATTACCACTGCCGATTTGGAGGACATGGAGTTGATGACATTTACTACAGCCATGTTATCACACCAGAAATGAACAGTATGATTGATCAGCTGCTCACCCCAAAGCCAAACAGCTACTACTATGGGAAAAAACTCCAAAAAGGTGAGGTCCCTGCAGAGCCCGCTGGCCAACCACCCTATGGGCCATTGCTCCACGCACCAGTGACCCCAAAAATATACTCTGAATCCGATGGTGCCCGCCGCATCTGAAGATATCTGGAGCTCACTTCAATCCTTAAATCCTCCCACCAAAATGAAATTCCATTAAAAGATTCCAGAAATTCCTCCCACACCTCAAGATCCCTCCACATGCCAGTGGTCTCTCAAACTCTATGGTGAGGGAGCCGCAGGTGCCCCATGGTGTCACATAGCCGCCAAAAAAGGCTTAGGACATTGTATGCGCAGTTGTGGAAGCAAGAAAAAATACCAGAGAAATGGGATTGGATTGTGAAAGTTTTATCATGGAGTGAGATGGATAAATTAACAAGAACTTTAAGAGACTATGATTTGGATGTGTTTAAAAAGGAGTGGAAGAAATTTAGAGGATATATAGAGAAAGAGTGGAATGTAAAAAGACATTGGACAATTTTTTAACATGAATATGAGAAAAGAAAGATATTGAACTTTGATTGGTTAAGGATACCTTTATAACTGAACTTAAGTATATAACCTCGGTGGGAAACTAGTAACGGAGGGAGGGGGGATTGGAAAATATCATATGGGTTAGAGATAGTAATGATATAATTGGATATTGTTACCATATAAGAACATAAAAGAAGCCATGTTGGATCAGGCCAATGGCCCATCCAGTCCAACACTCTGTGTCACACAGTGGCTAATAGCCACTGATGGACCTCTGCTCCATATTTTTATCTAAACCCCACTTGAAGGTGGCTATGCTTGTGGCCGCCGCCACCTCCTGTGGCAGTGAATTCCACATGTTAATCACCCTTTGGGTGAAGAAGTACTTCCTTTTATCCGTTTTAACCTGTCTGCTCAGCAATTTCATCGAATGCCCACGAGTTCTTGTATTGTGAGAAAGGGAGAAAAGTACTTCTTTCTCTACTTTCTCCATCCCATGCATTATCTTGTAAACCTCTATCATGTCACCCCGCAGTCGACGTTTCTCCAAGCTAAAGAGTCCCAAGCGTTTCAACCTTTCTTCATAGGGAAAGTGCTCCAGCCCTTTAATCATTCTAGTTGCCCTTCTCTGGACTTTCTCCAATGCTATAATATCCTTTTTGAGGTGTGGCGACCAGAACTGCACACAGTACTCCAAATGAGATCGCACCATCGATTTATACAGGGGCATTATGATACTGGCTGATTTGTTTTCAATTCCCTTCCTAATAATTCCCAGCATGGCGTTGGCCTTTTTTATTGCAAACGCACACTGTCTTGACATTTTCAGTGAGTTATCTACCACGACTCCAAGATCTCTCTCTTGGTCAGTCTCTGCCAGTTCACACCCCATCAACTTGTATTTGCAGCTGGGATTCTTGGCCCCAATGTGCATTACTTTGCACTTGGCCACATTGAACCGCATCTGCCACGTTGACGCCCACTCACCCACCCTCAACAGATCCCTTTGGAGTTCCTCACAATCCTCTCTGGTTCTCACCACCCTGAACAATTTAGTGTCATCCACAAACTTGGCCACTTCACTGCTCACTCCCAACTCTAAATCATTTATGAACAAGTTAAAGAGCATGGTACCCAGTACCGAGCCCTGCGGCACCCCACTGCTTACCGTCCTCCACTGTGAAGACTGCCCATTTATACTCACTCTCTGCTTCCTATTACTCAGCCAGTTTTGATCCACAAGAGGACCTGTCCTTTTACTCCATGACTCTCAAGCTTTCTAAGGAGACTTTGTTATCAATATGTTATCAATAAAATTGTTAAAACTGAAAAAAGGCCCTTCTTGGTGCCACAACTTTGCACGCAAAGTTGAGGTGCCCAACAATTTGCTGGAGCTCAAGCAACAAACTTTGCGCTGCTTCCTAAGAGAAGCCAGTTGCTCTCTGAGACCTACCACTTTATCCGCAGGCAGCTGTGAAGCTTGCTGCGTGGTATCCAGCTCAATGCCTAAAAATGTGAGTACCGAACTAGGGCCCTCAATCTTTTCGTGTGCCAACGGCAGTCCGAGCTCTTGCGCCAGCTCCTCAAATGACTGCAATAACCTGGCACATTGCCCGGACCCTGCCGGGCCCACAAAAAAGGAAGTCATCCAGGTAATGAACAGTATCGTCTAACCCTGACCTGTCCCGAAGCGCCCATTCCATAAAGGAACTGAAACACTCAAAAGTGGCACAGGACACTGAACAACCCATGGGTAAGGCCCTATCCATATAAAACTTCCCTTCAAAACTGAAGTCCAGAAGGTCAAAATCCTCCGGGTGAACCAGCAAAAGACGGAATGCAGACTTAATGTCACATTTTGCCATTTTAGCCCCCACATCACAACCCCGCACTACTTTGACCGCTTGGTCAAATGAAGTATACCTAACTGAACAGAGAACATCTGGAATGGAGTCGTTCACTGATCCACCCTTCGGGTAGGACAGGTGGTGAATCAAATGGTATTCTCCTGGTGCTTGCTTAGGCACCATCCCCGAGGGGGATACACATAAAGTGGGCATAGGCGGAGCCTCAAAGGAGCCTAGTACCCTACCCTCAGCACACTCCTTGGTTATTTTAACCCTAACCACATGCTCCATACCTACCACTGAATGGAGATTAGGGGCCAAGCAGGGTACCCTAGGTCCCCGGTACGGAATCCTGAACCCAAAGGAAAAACCTTCCCATAAATAATCCCTGTCTGCCACCAAGGGGTAAGTGTCCAGCAGCCTCCTAAGTACCTTCAGTCAAATGGTACTGGGTCCCTTTTCCAGGTAGCTGCTGGTTACCCCCTCCACCAGGGCGTTTAGCCCCCACCTTAGGTTTAGACCTACTACAGGCTGAAAAAGGCGTGTGAACCCCCACATAGCGGGCACTCATGCTTGAATTTACAGGCCTTCCGGAACACACACCCTTAGATGTGAATTCCCAACATAACAGCCGGGGTTGAACCCCCCACTGAAATCTGTTGCTTATGCACCAAGTGTCCACTATTCCCTCTGTCACTGGAATTAGGCTTCACTGGGGACATCAACTGCAGCCAAAGCTGCTGACTAATCGGGTCCCAATGCAGCCCTGGGTTGACTGCGGCCCTCATATGAAAGGCCTCATATTGCAACCAAGCTACACCGACAAAATCAGTGTATGCCCGGCACACTATGTTGCAATACTGAAAAAGCACAGCCGCCTGAAATGGCTGTGCCCTTGCTATAACCCCAGTATAGATAAGGAAGCCTGGCAGCCAATTGGCCCAGGTCCTATCCACCTTCCTCCGCTTTAGCTTTTCCTTTCCTTATCATCCAGCTCCTCCTTATCCTTCTTTTCTAATTCTCTAAAGAGGAGGCTGAAGACGTCCACGTATTCACCCCTCAAAATGGCAGTGCAGTGTCACCATATGGAAGCACATGAAAAGGTATGGACCCATAAGGGTTCGGGGGGTAACTCCACATACCACATTGATAACCTGGTCACCCACTGTGCATCGGCAACTGTTGTTGCCCCCCCATGGCAGCACCCCTGTTGCCGCCTGTTGAACGGAGGCACCCTGCGACGCTGCCAGAGTGGCTCCCTGCAAAGAAGCCTGTAAACCCGGACCGGCGCTACTCTGGCCTTGTAGCGATACATACAGAGAGCCACAAGCCCATGATGGCCTGGCCACACACTGGGGTACTGCCTGTCCAGTCTGTCCTGGCATTACCGTTGCCCCACCCACCATAGCTGGGGGGGACAGTGACTGTGAGGGGGCCCAAGGCCACACCTGAGGCTGGTGTTGTAAAGGGAGCTTACCGACATCCTCCGAGGGGATAACTACCACTGCCACCACCGGAGCCGGCTGCCCCACATCTCCCACTACCCCAACAACCAAGGGCTGTCCATCGGACAACTCTCCAGTGTCAGTGCCATCCTCCTGGTCTGATTCGTGTCTCATGTCCGCATCTCTGGTTCCATCCTGTAATGCAGAAAGACGGCCAGCACCTCCTTCTCAAAGGTCAACCGTGATAATCGCCCCGTAGCCCTGTGGCACCCCTCCCATATGAGAGCCCCTGTAGCACCTCTCTGCTTCTCTAAAGTCTCTAATTGGCCCATAACAGCTTGCCGTAGCTGGGCTTCCTTCCCCCCATCCATGTCAGGGCCAAGTTGCTGACTTCACCTCCTAGCTGGTCTGGCGGGTTGCTTCCCCTTAGAGGGGCCCTGACCCTTCTTGGGAACCATACCTAAAGGCCCAAACACAACCCAGGACCCAATTAACACTCGCCTGCTACTAGGGTGGCCCACCCTTTTATATCCCAGTGGTTATGAGACCTGCCCCCCACCTTTTCCGACACCTTCCAATAAAAATCGCTGGGGGGGGTAGAGAACGGGGGGGTGTCAGCCTCTCCCCAACAACAAATACCCTGCACACTATAACTGTGGTGAGGATGGTGTGTGTGGGGGGAACAGAATGCCATCCCAGTCAGCCCGCCCCAAGTGCCACAGAGAGTTAAGATGGAGGGGGTGTAGGACCGTCCGTCCAAGCCCTCCCCTATTTAGCAGACCTTTTTGGGGACCTCGGCCCAACACAAAGCTCAGCCGCCACACTACCGCAAGTCCAAGCCCCGCTGGCCTGCATGGGCCCCTTCGATTTGCTGCCGCTCACGCCAACGAAGGGACCGCTGCGCACTCCAAACACCCAAGACTCTCCACTCCAAGAGCTGAGAAGAACTGTGTGCTTCTGGGTGGGGCCTGGGCTTTTATAGCCCCGACACCAAGCCCAGCTGCAGGCTCCCGGATGCCTGGGACGACGTGGCCAGCCTTCCCTCCTTCCGGGTTGGCAGCAGCGTCCCCTAGCCAATCGCTGGCGGTGCCAGCTCGGATGGGAGGGGCCGGGTTTTAGGGCTTATGTATTGTATTATTTATTTATATACAGTATCTTGTTTTTATGACGTTGATGTTTTATTATATATTGTACATCATCCACATCCCTGCAGTAGCAGGGATTGCATGATTCATAAGTATGATGATGACAACAACAATACAGCTGTTCCAGGATGCCACCAATGTGTTTTGTGCCCACACTGCCAACCTGGGGCAAGTCACCCCCCTCATTCAAAGGCTGGAACAGATGCTGGACTGTGTGGTGCAGCTAAACCCTGAGGGGGTGGTTCTTCCTTAGGTTAGGAACTTGGCCAACAGGTTGCATGCAGGCATTGCTGAGAGATTGCATCTTCTCTGTGAGGAGTGGGAGTACAAACTGGCATGTATGTGCTACCCCTACATTAAGGGCAGCATCACCCTCCATAACATGCAGCTTGTTTAGTGGAAGATTGAGCTCTGCCATGATGTGCATAGTTACAGAGCCATGGATATGGCCCAAGAAAACATCAAGCAGAGAAAACTAGGAGGAGTAGGGTGTATGGCCGATAAGAGACAGGTGAGCCACAATACCCACTTCTGATTGTTGACTGTGGGGTAGGAGGTCAGGAGTAACACTGGTGGACAGGCATGTAATGATGGAGGATTTTGTGGAGGTGATGGCCAGGGAATACTTCATGGAGCCCCCTGAATGTAACAATTCTGACCTCCTTGAGTACTGGGCACACATGACTGTTATATGGTCAGCCCTTGCTAGCATGGCCATCTGTCAAAACACATACAAGGGGGGGGGACCCTCTAACAGCAGCTGTTATTATTGTTACTAAATGCCCAGCTTCTGATTTAAAATAATAAACTTAATAAAATGTTATGTAGGTTCTTTTGGTCATGGTGTTATCAGGTCCCAGGTCTGTCAAGTAAAAGGCAAACTTATCGAAAAATATATAAACTTTATTTACAAGATAAAAAGGGAAGGGGAAACACAAAATGGGATGATAAAAACCTATAAAATAAACATACTGTGCACAAAGGAACACTTAAACAAAACCTTAGGGCAATTTGCCTATCTCCCTACATTGGACTGTGTAGTAATTGGCTAATTCCCTAGACTAATACTCACTGACGCTTTTTCTTCTGTCAGACCCACAACACCAGAGAGATGTCTTCCAAAGTCCCGTCCTCATTCACCTGGTTGTGTTGTTTCCTTCTCCTGGAGAAGACTCCTGGCTTCTGGCTTGGAAAAGTAGAAGCTCCTCCTTTAGTGTGCACATAGCTTGATTTTATCCAGGCTGGCTGGTCAGCCAATCGCTGACAAGATCTAATTTGAAAGCTGTCATCTAGCCTTGACTCTAGATGCTAACCTGTCAAGGCTAGATCTAAACAATCTATGTCATTTGTGGGCTGACTTCACAGGTGTATGCAGTTAGTCTCCACCTGGGACTACTTAAGTGCCTATTAGCTTGACATACTGTTGGTGCTAATCCTGAAAAACTTCTAAACATACAGACATTGAGTACACAAACAGGTGTCTCTCAGTTTCTTGGCATGTCCCCTCTTAAAAAGCTTGATCCATAGCCCTCAGGCTATAATCATAGCAATTTTAAGACATGAAAAGTACAAACATATAACATTGCTATACATAACTGGACACTACATAACATTTAAAAACAAACATGTACCCACTAAGGTGTCCAGACAAAACATACAGATGCAATGAAAATTTAACATGAGGTGTCAAACAAATACATACCCACATACAATGTCACAAAATATTATTTCTTCATGCCCTATGGCTTAGAGCGAGCTACCTCCTGATTAAATCTCACAGATGTTCTTACTGGTGTTTTAGTAGCTCCTATCCTAAAAGCCCTGGAATCAAGAACTCATCCTGCCTCAGATTGACTACATTCTTTAACCACACCCTCACATTGTGAAATCATGTTAAACGATGACTCATAAGGAGATTTCTGTTTTCTCTCCCTCTGGAACATTACTTCTGCTTTGCTGTCCATGGCCCATGCCTCTGCACTTTTTGGCAACTCCACCCTTCTGGTTCTATCTGGGGGTTCCTGAACATGTGATTCAACCTGTTCTACCCTTGAGCATACAGCCTTATACAATAGATCTACCCTGATCACAAAATCACATTCAGATTCTTCATGGATTAACATTATCTGTTCCCCTTCATAATCTCTAAACTTTACATGTACTTTCACATTAGGTATCAATTTAGAGGAACACTCATAAGGGTCCACATGCATTAGACCTTCATAATGGATGTTCTTGCCCTCTAAAAGAGTCTTTCTGATGGAACTTAAATCTGCTCCTATGTCTTTGGTGCCCATGACAGTCATTTCCTGATTTACAATGACTGCTTCCAACCTGAGTTTGTCCATCCATTGCCATTGTTCCTTGGAGATGAACTGATTTGCATCCAGTATCTCTAGTCTATTCACGGCAATGGCAGTTCCAATCCTTACTGCTGATGTTTCTCCATCTCTGCAAGCTGTCAAGCATTGGAAGAATTCCATTGGTAATTGATTGTTTTAGGATCCTCCACAAAGCTGGCCTGTGAAATATCATGGAGGACCAAGGTCTGTTATTCTTTTCCCCTCCCCCTTCTTACTTTATTGCTTGCAAAGTAGAAGTAGAGAGAAACGAAACTAACTTGAGAAAGACTAATCAGCACCTTCCCATACATTCCTGTTAGGGAGTGTGGCACATCTGGGGAAAGCAAGGACGGCGTCCTGATAACGCCATGAGAATGTAGACATTTATGATAGTTTATGTGTGAGAATGCATCCCTCGCCCCCGCCTTTTGGAATCCTTTTGAAGTATGCCTTAAAAGTATTGTATCAATGTATCTTTAGCATCACTCTCACGAATCTGTTACACTGAAAGTATCGGTCTATCAATAAACGTAGTTTTGTATCAAACCTGACTCATCATTGAAACCGCATGCTTGACACAAGCAGCCGGTTCCTGGAATGCCTTGGGTCTTGCTCTCAAAATCTCTGGATGACTCACCACCTGCTGGAAACGACTAACAGGCTTTGTTATTCCAGCTGTAGGGGTAACAGCATTGTAGCCCTCTCTCCCATAGTTCTCACTGTTGTGAAAAGAACTATTGATGCTTTGTCTACTCCTCCCAATCAGCTGTATCTTAGCCCTGCTAGAGTCCCATTGCAGCCATGCCTTGCATGTTTTGTTTGTATGCCCAGTTTGACGACAGAAAAAAAAATGTTATTGATGCTTTTATCATTGTTATTAATTAAGCCTTTCGTCCCACCTGAATGACACTCTTCTGGGCACCTCCCAACTGCTCTTACTGCCCTGGAGCTTCTTCCTGGGAAGTGGCTGTTTACATGCCTTTCTCCTGCTGTCTTCGCAGGGAGTAGTTGACCTGACCTTGTACCTTTGCTGGCTGCTACCTGCTCAGCAAATGCTGCCATATCTATTAGGCTCTTTGGATTTCTGGCCTGGAGCAATTGATTCATCTCCTGAGAGATGATTGAAAGAAATTGCTCTTTAACAATCAAGTTATGTAAGTCTTGTAAGGTTTTTACCTCTGCAGCCTGTATCCATCGGTCAGCAGTCCTCATCAATCTTGCCATGTAAGCAGTCAAGGTCTCCGCTGCCTCTGGTGCTGCATTCCTGAACTTGAAACATAACTGATTGCCCCCCAAGTCAGAATAAAGAGGTGGACACAAGTGATTTGGTAAAATATATGGGCCACTTTATTAAATAATCCTAGCAACGGCAAGGGCAACCAGAACTGCGGCCAGGTCAGGGTCAGAGGTCTCCACAGACCGCTCCCTTGCCTTTTATGTGGGCGAGAGACTTGGCGCCCCAGCTGTGTCACAACTCCCATCAGGCAGGCCCAGCAGGGAGGCATGCACCGGAGGGCCCCAGTCACCAGATGTGCATCTCAGCAACATCTGGTACCCATCTGATCGAGTCTCCAGGAGAGTCTGCATTCACACACCTTGGGTCACCAATACCCAAAGGTTGATCCTGCTAGACCCCTAACTCCCCAAAAGGGGGAAGCTAACCGGTCCTCCCCAGGCTGCCTGGCACCATAAACCCAGTAAAACCTGCCACAACTAAGGCCAAGTCTCTACTTAGGGCTTAGCACCCACCGAAAGGCCCAAGGCCAAAACCAGCCCTTGCCGAAGATCCTTCAGGAAAAGCTTTTTACCCTTTTCCGAGAGATGCACCCCATCCCCTCTGTAGAGGTCAGGATATTCCTTAGAAATATCCGGATGAGGCAAATAGTGGCCCAAACCACCCTCCAATATCTTGTGGATCTCCTTATTTGCTCTGCAATGAGCCCTCTATATCCCGGCTGGATTCCAAGCACTGCACCACACCAAGCGTGGAATCATGGCCGACCAAACTATAATGGTACCAGGCCATCTCTTCCTAATGTACTTGAAATCATCTCAGGCCTGCAAAATCAAAGCCTTACCCTTAACCAGCCTGAGATCATTCCCCCCCAGGTGAATAATCAAAACCTGAGGAGGAGGAGCCAAACACCCATGAAACAAAAACAGGAGCAGGCCAGGCCACTGAAGACCCCAGCGCCCCCACCATTCGACCGTAACATATTTGCTGAGCCCCAGCTGAGAGCCAACAGCAGTTCTCTGAGCTTGATGTGCCGCCCAAAACACATAACTGTGCCGCAAGATGAGAACTTGGCTCCTCCGGCCAGGAACAACAGCATCTAAAGAAAGAAAGAAACAAGTTATAAAACCTAACCATAACTACCCCAGCTCCAACAAAACAGCTATGAATGGAGCAAAGGGTGAATATAACCTTTATAAGCCCGTGACCGCCAACGGCTGAGGTGCTGAATGGATGGAGAAGAATATCCCAAAGCTGTGGCTGTAGAGGCTGCCCAAATTCTAAAGGAGTGGGTACCAAACCCCAGGAGAGCTAAGGCCCTAGACGTCACTGCCCAAAACTGATGTTTTGTCAGAGGGCTGCCTCTAGAAAGACAAAACAACAACCCTTTGCAGCCTCCCTGCATGGCCAAATAATTAGCCAATGTGGAAACTGGGCAAAGCTCAGCCTCTGAACACGGACCAAGTTTCAAAACAGTCCCAATACCCTGCTGGTTCATCTTAGAATGAAGGACGGTAAGAACCGCCTTACCCCCCATTAACCTAACATCCCTAAGTAACAACGCCCTACCAGAAACATCCTTCCTGGAGCTTGCCACTAACTCACTAACCCTGAGTGCCCCAAAAAAGGCCACCAAAGAGGCTGCATGAAACAAAACAGCCTCAAAGTGAGATGCACAAACTGCACTCCAAACCCCTTTCAAACCCCTGAGAATCCCAGGAGACATAGGGCAGCGGGTGTCAGGATGAGGCCCAACCTCTCTGGACCACCCTTCCAGCATCTTTGAATATGAAAATCTGCTGCTTCCTCCTTATACCCCAATGCCTTGCTAGCAAAAGCCAGCGCAGACAGGCATCCTCTAATCGATCGCACGGCCAATCCCTTACCTTTTAAGGAAACACAGTAATGGAGCAACTGCTCCACTGGGAGGGGCCAGACAATGCGATACCCTACCTCAGCCCTAAAGTATTCAAACTGCCACACAGCTTGTTTGTAAGACTTCCTGGTGCTAGGCACAATGGCTAGGCCTATCGCTCTGCAGGCCTCGGCTCTCCAATCAGCTATAGCTCCTGGGGCATTGGCACCGCCTCTTGATTGGCATCTGGGGCCAGCTGACGAAACCTCTCCATCTGTTTATGAGAGAGAGCGTCAGCCACCCCATTATTCACCCCAGGAACGTGCTTGGACAAAAACAAAATATTAAGCCGCAGGCAATGCAGAGTGAAGGCCCTCACCAACCTCATAACCCATTGCAATTTGGATGAAAGGGAATTAATAACATGAACAACTGCCATGTTATCACACCAAAAATGTACGGTGTGATCAACCATATTATTCCCCCACAACCAAACCGCAACTAAAATGGGAAAAAATTCTAAAAAAGTGAGATCCCTGCTCACACCAGCCTGCACCCACAAATCCAGCCACACCTCCATGCACCAGTGTCCATGGAAGTAGACCCCAAAACCTAATGACCCAGCAGCATCGGACATGACCTGAAGCTCCGCCTCAAGTCTCATGTCCTCCCTCCAAAAAAAACCCCGTTAAAGGATTCCAAAAACTCCTGCCACACCTGCAGGTCCTCCCTCATGCTGCTGGTAACCCTAGTCCTGTGCTGGGGCAAGCGAAGGCCCACCATAGCATCACAGAATCTGCACAGAAAGGTCCTTCCAGGGGCAACCACTTTGCAAGCAAAGTTAAGGTGCCTCACTCACTGCTGAAGCTCAAGAAGCGAAACCTTCTTCTTGAGTAGGAAAGTCCTAATGCTACCCCTTAAATCCTCCAGCTTCTGACCAGGAATCCTGGATGACTGCGCTAGGGTGTCCAACTCAATACCCCAAAACACAAGGCATTGGGCTGGGCCTTCCGTTTTCTCCTTGGCTAATGGCACACCCAACTCAGCGGCCAGCTCAATAAAACTGGACAACAACTGAGCGCAACATCCAGTACCCGCAGAACCCACAAACAGGTAGTCATCCAAATAATGGACAACATCCTGCAAACCCACTTTCTTGTGCACAGCCCATTGAGGAATGTGCTGAAACACTTGAAAGCAGCGCATGATACAGAGCAGCCCATAGGCAAAGCCCTGTCCACGTAGAGTTGCCCTGCAAAAGAAAAACCCAAAAGCTTGAAATCATCCAGATGGACAGGGAAAAGACGAAATGCAGATTTGATATCACATTTTGCCAGCTCAGCCCCCTGACCACAGCGTCGAATGACGCCCACGGCCTGATCAAAGGTAGTATACCTAACTGAGCAAAGCTCCTCAGGAATCTCATTACCAGAAGAATCCTTGGGGTAAGAAAGGTTGTGAATCAAACGAAATTCACCAGGCACCTTCTTTGGGACCACCCCCAAAGGGGAAACCTTAAGGTTAACCACTGGAGGACTAGCAAATGTGCCCAAAATCCTGCCCTCAGCCAGCTCCTTGGCAATCTTAGCCTCCACTACATGTTCTAAACCATTAACCGAACTAAGGTTTTGAGACCAAGTTGGCACCCGAGAACCCTGAAAAGGAATTCTAGAACCCAATGTAAAACCTTGCAACAAATATACACTATCGGCCCTACGTGGTTACCTGCGTAGCCACCGTTCAAGAGGTCCCAGCTTTATCGGGCTAGGGCCCTTTTCCAACTTGGGAAGAACCCCCACTCCCACCCTGTCTCTTCTGACCCTTCCTTGGCTGAACTCTTGGACAGTTATTAAAGGAGTGTGAGCCGGCGCACAGGGGGCATTCGTGCTTGAACTGGCAAGCTTTCCGATTGCACACCCCCTGTGAGCCAAATTCCCAACAAAGTAAGCGGGGTTGAACCACCTGCCCCGCTGAACCGTGGGAAGATGAAGAAGAAGAAGCCTGAGATGAGGAAGCCTTAGCAACTAAATAGCCGCTGTCAGAGCGGTCACCCAAATTGGGCTGAGCCGGTGACATCACCTGCAGCCACAACTGCTGATGTATCCGATCCCAGGGAAGGGAAGGGTACAAGGCAGCCCTCATCCTGAATTCCTGGTCATATTGAATCCAGGCCAGGCCGCTGAACATCGTATTCTCTTTGTATATGATGTCCATGTACTGGATTAGTGCTGCCGCCTGCCAGGGCTGAGCACACGCTATCACTCCTCTATAAATAAAAAACCCTGGAAGCCAATTGGCCCAGGTCCGATCAACCTTCCTCTTCTTTAGCTTCTCCTTATCGCCAAGCTCCTCCTTGTCTTTTTTTTTTCCAATTCCTGAAATAAAAGGGAGAATATATCTACATATTCACCTTTTAGTATCTTATCTCTTGTGGCCAGCAAAAGGTGATCACCCAAAGGTAAGGCAACCTCACCAAAGGGCATAGCACCAAAAGGAACTGAACCATACAGGGAAGGTAAACCCCAACCCCCGGCTAAGGGAGGTGCGACCTCCAACTGCCCTGCCCCAGGCCAATTCCCCCACGATCTGAACTGACCCTGCTGCCAAGCCCAGCTAGTCTGAGGCCCCGCACCTCCAGCAGAAGAAGTGGTTGCACTCTCAGAAGCCACACCCATTCCAGCAGGTGTAGCTGGACCCCATGGCCAGACAAGCCCTGTGCAGGCCCCAGGACCATCACCAATCTTACCTTGAAGTCCGGCAGGTACCAAAGCGGTACCTGCACTACCAGCTATAGAAGAAGTGCCAGCTCCAGCATCCAGAACACCAGAACCAAAAGTTCCTCCGGCAGCAACCGTGAACCTGCCTTCTAAAATAGATAAACGAGTCAATATATCGGCCTGAAAAGCCATCTTTGAAACAGGCCCCTTCTTAGAATCTGCCAACGGTGGTAACCCTGACACCTGTTCAAGGGCACGCAGCCTCATAAGAATAGCCGCATTCACCTCATCCTCCCCATCCTCATCAGAAGATGAAGGAGGCAGGGGACGTTTCTGCGGAGGCTTAGGAACCTTACGTGCAGGCTGCTTGCCCTTAGACATTCCTGCCACTTTACACCCCGACATTCTCTTAATTAAAAGGAATGCCAGCCAAAAGAGGAAACCAAAACACAGACCCTAAGATAGCCGCCCCAAAAATACACCACCGAAATGGCCTCCAAACTACACACCCTTAAAATGGCTGCCACCCTAGCACAGGCTAAAAAGCAATAAAATGGCCACCAAAACCCCAACAAAGAAGGAGAAATGCAGAAAAATGGCCTCACAACCCACACTCTAAAATGGCCACCGCCTATGACACAGACTGAAGATGCCTGTATAAAATGACTGCCTCACTCCCACCGAGAAGAAGCAGCAATGGCCACCAGCAGCAGAATCACCAAAAAGGCCACCTAAGCACTCCAACCCCAAAAGCAACCGGAGTGGCTAACTATGTGGATACCACTCCACCCAAACCAAAGAGCCAGGAAATGTGCTGAGGGAGGGAGGTGGTGAGTGGATAGGTGGCAAGGCCTAACACAAAAGTCTGTAAAATGGCCGCCAAGCCCACAAGAAGAAGAAGAAGCAATGGCCGCCTGAGTAAATTAAAACAAGCCCCCCTAGCCACCACACACACCAATAGGGCAAAACCAACTCCCCTTCTCCTAAATGGGGCTCTTGGGGATTAAACCAGGGGCCTTTTGCTTGCTCCAAATAAGGGGTAGTGGAAGGGAGAGATGGAGAGTGTGAGGGAGGGGGTGGCGATGAAAGGAAGGTCCCAAATGTAAAGATCCCCCAATTAAAGAGCCCCCCAGTCCTCTATAACAAAGAAAAATAAACCGTGATGAAAAAATCCTCGATCCCACGATGCTCTCTTCCCCGCACCACTGAGAAAAGACGCACTAAACAACAAGCCCTAAAGGCCTGGCCTGAATCCCTCGATTCCGGGAAAGCAAGCAAAACACGCTCCTCACAGCCCGAGCAACGTCGAGGGACTGACAAGAGGGGGTGAAGGGCCTCAAGAGGCATGTTCAAACCCCGCCCCCTAAAGTCGCGCCTGAAGCGCGCACAAAAATCTGCTCTCCCGTCCTGGGAGGCAAACAGTCCTCAGCAGCTAAGTCTCAAAGCAGCAGGCTGCTGAAGACTCAATTCTCTGTCAGAGCAAAATGCTGAAGAACCAGCTGTTTAAACTTAGCATAGACCGTTTTCACACACAGCTCACCTCGCAGTCACAATCCTGTTCCCTCCGCAGCGTCTGGTCGGATTTCTCACCATCTGCGCAGAAGTTATAGGAAGTGCCGCAGCTTTTGTGTAGCAAACGTAACCGCTAAAACCCAGTTTACGTTTGCTACGCAAAAGCCGCAGCACTTCCTGTAACTTCTGCGCAGATGGTGGGAAATCCGACAGACGCTGCGGAGGGAACAGGATTGTGACTGCGAGGTGAGCTGTGTGCGAAAAAGGTTATAGTCTTTAGCCTCATTAAGAGATAACTCCTGCAAGACTTCTGCCAATTTCCCCATAGCATGAGATCACAAAATTTGCACATAGCTCTCTTCCGGCACACCATAGCTTTGGTGGGTTATCTCAAACAATGCTAAATATGTGAACATGTCCTGTCCTTGTTAATACACAGGAAACTTTTTTCTGTCCCATTTCTCAGCATTCTTATTCTATGCCTGTGCCTTTAAAAAGTGGCCTGTTGGTACTTCAAAAATCCCTGCAGTATTGTTTTCCAATCTGCATACTCATCACCTGTGTCAGTCCCACTAGAAGTGTTTAAGACATTCTGTTCCTCATATTCTGGACCAAGTCCACTTCTTGTGCACATTGAGTACACAAACACTTAGATGTCTCTCAGTTTCTTGACACCATCACATTCCTTTCTTCATCTCCAACCAGTGTGCAGAATGAGCTGGTGCTTTCCCACCAGGTAGACATCCTCATCCCCTACCAATCCTGCCTGGACCGACCCAGGATGAATGAGTTGAACTTTCTGAAGGTCAGTCCCATCCTGCTGGACCACCCTGCTCTGGACCGGGTGAGTAAAAACAGAGCTTGTATTCGTACTCCTCCATGTCCCCTCCTTCCTTTTCTTCTCAGAGTGATCCCAGCTTGCAGCCCATGGGTTGCACTCAGGTACTTGGATAGAAGGATGGCTGCCTGTGCTGGGTGGTGTTGGATTTGCCCCACAGCCAACCCACATAACATTAACCTCACCTGAAGAAACATTGGGGCTGTATCCTCCTTCTCATGGCACAGCACCCACCTCACAAAACAACATCTATCTAATATTTGTAGGTTGGATGTGTTTCACATTATGTTCAGGCGCTTGATTTGGGGTTCTATAATTTAGACCCCTGATGTCCAATCTTGGACAAATAGATGAGAGGCAGCTGGAGGTGCACTGTGATTCTGGAGCCTCTAGGGCCCAAGAGGAACCCTTACCCATCTCACAGAGGTCTGAGAGGAGCAGAGCAGCTCTGATAGCTGAGACAGCTGGAGAAATTGCTGAGAATTTCTGAGTTTTGAAGGACTTCATTCTAAGGTTTGTGGGGCTGCCTAAAATTCTAAGGTGTGATAGCTGGGGAACTGCTCTTTGTTTGGTTGACTGCTCTTTGTTTGGTTGACTGCTCTTTGTTTGGTTGACTGGCCTAAGGGTGAAAGAGATTGAGAGTGATTGCTGCTGATTGCTGAGGAGTGCCTCTGCTCCACCACTTTGCATTTTAAGCTGCGCCTTGCCAAAGGTGCGAGCCTTTGGCGCGAGCCGAAGGGTGAGAGCTAAAGGGCTCTTGGCCTGTGGCTCTTCGCCTAGGGGCTCTCTAAGGACCAGGAACCCAGATCCCTGATTTCCTTGTTCTCCAAATAAGGTAAGTTCCCAATAAGGTAAGTTGAGGTAAGGTAAGTTGACCCTCCAGAAGGGGAGCCACTTAAACAAACAGCATTTAAAGAGGACTGCATATTTTTTATATATATCATGAAGATAGAATGCCAGCAGGGGGTTGGGGGCTTTCCAGTGTTTTGCACGGAGTGTCACATGTATGACTATCTGCCCAAAGGACAGAAGTCTTGGGTGTGTGATCGATGCAAGGAACTCCTGGTCCTCAGGGAACGAGTTCGTACCCTTGAGGCCGAGGTGACTGCCCTGGAGAAGCAGAGACAGTCAGTTAGGCACTTGGGGAAGACTCTCGGGGGCATATTAGATGAGCCCCGCTCTGAATGTAGCAGCCCTGTTGCTGCCAGAGAGCGTGAGGGTCGAGAGGGAACAGGGCACCAGGCTGAGGACAAGGGGAATGTGCCCTTAGAAGGGACCTCTTCTTCAGTTGGTGAGCAGGTATCCTTTCGCGCCAAGGAACCATCCCTGAGCAGGGGGAGAGGGGGGGTTAGGTAGTTGGTGATTCGATCCTTAGGCAAGTAGACAGCTGGGTGGCGAAACCGCGTACTGACCGTATGGTGACTTGCCTGCCTGGTGCGAAGGTAGCGGACATTAGCCACAGTGTATGTGTGTATATAAAATTTTTTGCCACTGTGTGACACAGAGTGTTGGACTTGATGGGCCGTTGGCCTGATCCAGCATGGCTTCTCTTATGTTCTTACTGCATGAACTGGTTCACAAACCAAGTCCATTTGGTAACTGCCCTGGTTGGGTTTGCAAACCAAACTATGGTTTCCCAGTTCATGCCATCTCTATTCAAGGCAGTACCTTGGAAAGAATTGTTCCATATCCAGAGTTGAAGATGTTCCGTGATGCACACATGGAGATTATGTCTGAGCCGCCTTTCTGGTTGCCTGCCACTTCAGTGGAGGGATCATAGACCTGCACCCTACACTGCATTGAATGAAGAAGGACTTTGTAGGCAAGGGAGCTCCTTTATGCATTAAGTCTTCCACCCTTGCAAGGAATTGCTTGTTAGGTAACAGTATATTAAATAGCATGCAGGAACCTTGAAAACCATGGAATGTAGTTTATAGTAGGAAATCCTTTATAAAAGCCAATATCAATATGATGGTGATTTAAATCAGGATCCACTACAGTCTGTTTCACAACTATTCCTTATCTGCCACAACATCAGAAAAATGACACAGGTGAAAACAGTTTCAGACAGCAGTTTTTTTGGTCTGCAGTAGAAGAGTCAGATTTGAGTTGAGTCCAGTAGCACCTTATAGACTAACAGGATTTTGAGGTTATAAGCTTTCAGTAGTCAAATGTATCTGACAAAAAGAGCTTTGACTTGAAAGCTTATACTCTAAAAATCTTGCTTGTCTCTAAAGTGCTAATGGACTTGAATCTCATTGGAAAACAATTGCCATCCTTCATCAAATGTGAACCTTTATTTGTTTGTTTGTTTGTTTGTTTATTTGTTTGTTTGTTTACTTGGATCTATATGTCACCCACTCAGCAAGCAGACTCTGGGCGGCTAACAGTCAACAGTCTTTATTACCTAAGAACCTATACTTCACATTATCTGGATATACCATACACTTCCTATATGTAGATTATGAATGGAGTATTTTACCTCCATCTATGAAATATAGGTCATTAGTCAACACTGGTTTATTATAATTAAAGGATAACGTTAAGCCCTTTTCCACTTGGCATTTTCCTGATTTGAATCACATATACTTCCTCTGGAGCTGCTTTTTCCTCACAGAAAAAGCATACATGTAGTATACTTTTCTAGCTGCAGTCTGTGAAAATGAACTCTTGCATCTCACCCACAGGAATTCAACTTGCAGGAATTCTGGTGTGGAATCTTTCCAGCATTAAAATTAATTTGTTTCCAAGGAGCTTATATCCACTGCAGCAGTCAGTTCATGCCTCTAAGATGGGAAGTAGTCTTCTGCTACTCACATAATATATTGTACCCCTATTACAGTACGAATATAAATTCAAGAGGCACTAAGGTCATTGCTACAAAATATAATGAAATCTGCAAGTTACTGTGCAATCTAGCACAATCAATGTAAAAATAAAATCCCAGCTGGAATTCATTCAGTGCTTGGAACTTCAACCCAAGTATAATTTCTTGTGCTGCTTTTAGCCTTGCCACATACCTTCCGCATCCAGGCCTTGATTTTTTTTTTTATCATCATCTATAAAATATAGGTCATTAGCTGACACTGACTTATATTAGTTGAAGGATAGCATTAAACCAATGCTCAGAGGGTCAATAAAATACCTTTATTCGGGCTGCATGGAATTATTTTACGGACATTGTCAGACAATGGCTACCAAGGCTACCTGACCTTGATTAAACTGGTGTGATTTTGTTTAAATTTGCATGTTACATGTAAGTAACAACATTACATATAAGTAACAGCATTCAGATTTTTGTGACGCATTACTTAGTACTTGAAAAATTAACATCTCTGTCTTCCTTGCATGAATTAGTTTCCACGTAGGTGCTGAAATTCATGCTCAGAAACAGCACACAGCTGGCCTATGGGTATTTAGAATGAAACTACCTTTAAACAAAAAGTCTGTGAATGCATGGAGGATTCTCATTTGTGCCCAGCTGCTGCTTATAGGCACAAAGAAGAACCCCAAGTCCCAGATGGCACTTGTCTGACAGAATATAGTATCTTTCAACAGCAATAACAAATTGCAAGATTACCAAAGGGGCACCTTGGTACTAGAAGACCAAAAGTAAAGTTTCAATTGTCAAATTATGTATTTCGCTATAGCCCCACTGAAGTGCATGAAACTACTCAAATGTAAGTGGTTTGAGGTCTGCAGGTTTCCTTTTCTCAGTAGGGACATGCTTAAGAACAATAAATTTGCAGTGGTGTTTTATATGCTAGGAAAATATATCCCAGTAGCTGTTCTTAATGGACAAAACACTGAAAAAGTTATTCATGACTAAGTACTGCTTTAGGAGTCTGTAAGATTAGGTTCATCAGTAGGATCAGGTGATACAATTTCAGAGAAACAGAACTCAGAGAAATTGTATCCATTGCTTCCAGGAATATGTCACATAGGAATCAGAACACTCTAAATTGGAGGAGAGGAGAAACTATATACCATCCTGAGCTTTTAGAAGAAGGATATGATGACAATAAATGTAATACATAAATTATGAGTACATTATTAGAATCTCAACTTTATTTATTTATTTGGATTTTTGACCACCCTTCCCAATAGCATGTAATATTAGTGCTCAGTGAATTGACTACCTCATGAAGTATACAATAAACAGGGCTGGCTCACCCACTAGGCAAAACTAGGTGGTTGCCTAGGGCACCGGCAGGGTGGGGGTGCTGAATACGGCCTTCCCCCTTTCCCCTAAGCAAACACCTAGTTTGCCTGCTCCTCAACCTCCTCCTCTCTCCCTTCCCATCCGTGGTCTATTTCAATGCCTGGAACAGTGGATGAACACCACTCGTGAGCTATCTAAAGGCGCCCCCCAGCCAATCAACTGATTGGTGGGTAAAACAGTGTGGCGCTCACTGTCAGCACTGGGGCAGGCCAGCACCACAAAGGAACCACATCCTGAAAGGGCACCACCACTACTCCCTCCTCCCCACTTCCTGTATGGAAAGGAAAAAACATAAAGACCAACAATAAAAATTCCTTCAAATATATTAGAAGCAGGAAACCAGCCAGGGAGGCAGTGGGGCCCTTGGATGACCAAGGGGTCAAAGGATTACTGAAGGAGGATAGGGAAATGGCTGAGAAGCTAAATGAATTTTTTGCCTCTGTCTTCCACACTATCACTGACCACATTGACAGCCAGTTACACATGATGTAGCTGTATTGTAGTCAATGGGACTTAAGTAGATGCAAGTTGGCAGCTTTCATGTGTAGTGCTATAGCTATCATATAATGGTTCAGAAGGCAAAAGATCTCATAATACCATTATATAACTGAACATAATGTTCCCTTTTGATTGTAAGTCAGAATTAAGATACTCAGAATTTTTGCTCTTAGGTTCATATAGCAGAGACTGGTGTGTGCAAAACAATATCCATTTATTAACAAGGAGCCACAGATATAAGGGTCAAGAAGCAACTGTCAGAACAGGATATGGAACAACTGATTGGTTTAGAATAGGAAAAGGAGTTCAACAAGGATGTATATTGTCACCCTGCTTATTTAATTTATATGCAGAGTACATAATGTGGAATGCCGGCCTGGATGAAGTACATGCCGGAATTAAGATTGCTGGGAAAAACATCAACAACCTCAAATATGCAGATGATACCACTCTAATGGCAAAAAGTGAAGAGGACCTAAAGAACCTCTTGTTGAGAGTGAAAGAGGAGAGCACAAAAGTAGGCTTGAAACTCAACATTTAAAAGATCATGGCATCCGACCCCATCACTCCTTGGCAAACAGAAGGGGAAGACATGGAAGTAGTGACAGACTTCACATTTCTGGGATCCAAGATCACTGCAGATGGTAACTGTAGCCATGAAATTAAAAGATGTTTGCTCCTTGGGAGGACAGCTACGGCAAACCTAGGAAAATGACAGAAAAAATGGTCCTGAATTTTTGGGACCTGAAAAAATACTAAATCAATTAATAAACAAAATCCCAAACCAGTAGCAATACTTCCAAGAAATAAGGGTAACAAAAACAGTGCCCTGCCCAAAATTCACAGGAAAGAGGCGGGGCAAGTCGCAGCCCTACGGCAGTTTGTGCAAAATCAGATGGAAACATTGTGGGGACAAGAGCTGCAACGCCAGAACAAGCTTAGTGGGGAATCTGTCTGTGTTTCCCCATAAGGATACAATTTGGCTTAGAGGCTGCTGCCTCTTCCCCGGCTCACAGAGACAGTTAGAGCAAAAGGTCATTTGCATAACTTGCCTGCTTGGACATCACTCACCAATTTTCCTGGGAAGCCTGGGTGGTCTGAGTTACAGTTACAGGAAACTCATTCCAAACCTCATCCCCCCACCCCCAAAATAGTTGGAACACAGAGGTCATTTCCATATGCAGCCTGATGGGTCCTCACCCACAACATTCTAAACAGTATACATTTTCTATTGGGAATCACTGAATGTGCTCTGAGGTAAAATCGCCTCCCAGTCTTCCTCTAAAAATTCACTAAGGTTTTTACATAAAAACCAGTATGGAAACTGAGTTTTCAAATGATCCAGAGGAAATGGTGCATGACCTTTCAAGGGCCCATTTGGAAGTGAACCTCTCACATGAACATGTCAACATGTCCACCATACCACCATTCCCTCAGGCCAACTCACCCACACACCTCTCACAGTCATCACCTCTTACTGCCCTCAAGAAAACTCCTGTAGGTTAATCCTCAATATCTGCTCATCCTTGTCATGAATCCAGAGAAATAGACCATCAACGTGACAATGTAGCAGAACAATAGTCCACAATACCGGTTTTGGATACACCTTTCTCAATTGTAGACTTTAACAGCAGTCAATGCATCACAGCTTCCCTATCATAATACAATGACTCAGTAATAATAGAACATACACAAAACCATTTAAAAATTGACACAAAACACACCATGAAAACATTATACTCACCAGTATCACAAATTATTCACAAGTGGGGACACCAGTACAAATAATTGTTTACAGGCATACCTTCTTACATTCACATTACTGGTAATGTCCCTCGCTTTCACTTAACACCGCCCTCCTAAAAATACTTGGCAACTTATCTTTATACTTAATCATTTACAGCTGTAAAGTGCCTTTAAAGGTATATGAAGGGCTCACAAAAGTATGTAGAGAACAATCATGATTTAACAGTTTACAAATCACCTTAGAGCAAATTCACTCATTATTATTCTACACATCATTATTTTACAAAAATACCAACCAATCTAGACTGGTTTCATCCCACTGGTGTCATTGTTTTTAACGTGTGAATCCAGTAACACTCATGTTGCAGAAGATGTTTTTGTATGTCCAGTCTTACATAAGGGTGTGAATCAAATTTTTCCAATACAACAAAAGAAAAATCAGTGGGGGAGTGGCCTGCATCGATGAAATGCTGGCAGAGCGGGGCTTCAATTTTGTGCGTTTTAAGATGTGATTTATGCTCACAAATTCTGGCCCCAACAGATCTTATAGAGGACCCCACATATAATTTTGAACAGGCACATTTTAATAAATATATCATTCTTTTGCTACCACATGATGTCCATTTTATCCATTTCTTGCAAAAACCTGAAAGAACGATCTCGTCAGTGCGCCAAAACAAATCGCACACTGAGCAATGCCCGCAGAGGAAATGTCCCACAAGTCCAGCCTTGTTGTTGTATACCTGTCTACTACCAGCATCATCTCTAACTAATATATTACGGATATTTTTGGTTCTGCGCAAGCCAATAAATAGTGCCTGATTACATCCAGGAACGTCTTGCACTAAGTGCCAATTTATGTCAAAAAATGCATGGGTATCAAGCTAGTATTAAATAAAGTCAAATTAAATGCAGTCAAATGAAAGAGCTTTAAAGAAAAAAATAAAACATGTCACCCCATCATCAAAGTCACTGGATTCTGCATTAAAGCAAGCAATGTTTGTGTTTCCATATTCTTTTCCTTTGTAGTCAGAGACTTGACCATGTCATTGTGACCAGGGGTTTTTTTTAGCAGGAACACACAGGAACGCAGTTCTGGCTGGCTTGGTGTCAGGGGGTGTGGCCTAATATGCAAATAAGTTCATGCTTGGCTTTTTTCTACAAAAAGCCCCATGTGAAACATTGGTGATGTCAGAGGGTGTGGCCTAATATCCAAATGAGCTCCTGCTGGACTTTTTATACCATAAAAGCCCTGATTGTTATTATATGGTGTCAATTGACACTGGCTGCTTGCATTTTCTCCTGATATTCCTTGAAATGCAATCAAGTTGTTTTTTTAAAAAGACTGTAAATACAGAGTTGTAATAAATCTTTATGAAATTCCTGTCTTTTCTTGGCATGTTTACAGAGCCATCAACAGTTCAGCAATGGTTTCTGCCTAAGGATAACTCTACTCCTTTATTTGAGTTTCAGAAATTTGAAATGGTGATGCTGATGTCCTCTGGCCCCTGCTAGGGGGTGCCTGGCAGCCCCTTGACTATAAGTTGTCTTGATTGTTTCCTTCCAATATTATATTTCAAAACACAGATAATTCCCTTGAAGAAGGACTGATTTTAATAATAAATGTACTAATAAATCAATCTTTGTGTCCTTTGGTGGTTTTCTTTTGGCAATGTAAGCACAATTCGGCCCCGCACAGGCCGCGCCGCAAAGCGGCTGCGCGCCACGGGGCCGCTTTTTGCCTCCCTGGAAGGAGGGGAGGCTGCGCTTGAGCTTCCGTCCATCCGGGAGTTGTAGTTGGGCGGAGCGTCGGGGCTATCTGTAGCCTCAACCCCGCCCTTCCGGCTCAGTCTCGTTGCCGCTCTCGGCCCACCCACCCTGTGTAGTACAGGTTTGACTGGTCGTCTTATTAGGGGCCAGGTAGGAATTTTTCATCTCACCTGATTGGCCTGTGGTGGGGTGTTTTTTCGCCTACCTTGTACTACCGACAGTGGTGTGGATATTAGGTAAAGGGTGGGGTTTAATTTTGGTCACTTGGCAGAAGGTGCAAGGGGTTTATACCTTGCAGGTGAGCACCCAGGCAGCTGCACCTGTTCGTGCAGTCGATATGCAGGAGCGGCAGATGGGCTTTACGGCTCAATGCTGTATAATGCGGATCGTATTCATGCCCCTCCTAAATTCGCCTCTTTCTGGGTATTGGGGCAGAAGTTTAGGGAAAGGTTTTGGCCTGGCTGGCATGGCATTAGCCAGAATCTTATGGCTTGTGCTGGGGGCAGGGTGACTCGCCCTTTGTGGGACTTGGCGGGGTCTGAGGAAGACCCCAGGGCTTGTCCCACCGCAGGTTGCCCTTGCCGTGTTTGTTGTGTTAATTAAATAAAGTGGCCCGTTTCCCAATATTCTGTGTCAGCCTCTTTATTCCGACTAGGGGGGCAATTAGGTTTGTTTGTTTGTTTACTTATTTACCTTATTTCATATGCAACAGAACTAGATGGAACTCTGATCTACGAACTACAGCCTGCACAGTTCTGCTGAGATCATTTTATCTCATTGACTTCTATGGGCTCTGAAATAGGCCATAAAGTAGTAAAGCCTTCAAGAGAGTAAAATAATATTGAACCATAGAAAATTCTTTTCCTTCACCATTACTTTCAGTATTACAGTACTGCACATTATCAGAGCAAAATCAATATTTTTTGCAGAGTGACTTAATGTACTTCTCTTTTAAAATAAAAAAATGGCTATTATATGGACAAAGACAAAGATAAGAGAACAAAACTAAATAAGCAGCTTTAATTGACAGTGCATCATATAATAATAACAGTCTATAACTACAACGATGCCCCAAACAACTGTTTTAACAATTAAAGGAATGACACTTGCACATGAGACTTTTTAATGATATAGAAACTTACTTGGACAATTGGAATACTATTGGAAGAGAAACCTAGAAGCAAGGTTGCCAGTTGTAACACTTTAAGGCTGAGCTTTTCTCTTCCTTCCTTCCTGCAGGTATAAATTCTGAACTTAGCCAGAGGCTTGAGCCTTTTGTCAGGAACCAAATGATTTTTGGTTCTTGTCTATGAACCCATCACAGCCCATGACCTCTGAATAAACTAATCCACTGGGTATGGCTTTGTGATTTATAGTTGTTGTTTTCTTTTTTTAAAAAAATCTGGATTCAGGGTGTGCATTTGGATACCTGAAACAAAACAAATCAATTCTGAAATTATTGGCCGAGGGGAGGGGAGAGGGGAGAAAAATGACTTGGAATATTGGGAGTATTTCAGATTGGAGCAACAGGAGGAGGCATCACAGGACACCTCCTTTTTTCAGACTTTTTCCTATTATCTACATAGGTAGACACAAGACTTTTTTTTTTTTAAGAAAAAGCCTAGCATGAACTTATTTGCTTATTAGGCCACACACCCCTGATGCTAAGCCAGCTGGAACTGTGTTCCTTTGCGTTCCTGCTCAAAATAAGCCCTGGGTAGATATATATAAATTATATATGAACATTTCCACTGAACAGTTTTGTAATTCTATGTATTGTGAATTTGTTTCCTGCTACAAGAACTATTTGTAGAATGGATTCTGGTTTTAAATCTCTTCTAGTCTTTAGTGTGTGATTATCATATTCTCTGTGAAAAAAACTTGTACTGTAAGGTGTCTTGGGATTTATGTCATGAATGATTCTGCTGCACACATGAAAGGCTTTTTGTTAGAAAACTGAGTACTGATTCGCTAGAGAAAATGAAGGGCTCAATTTTCCTTCTTCCATATTTGAGATGTTTACACATTCTAAATAAACATGAACAAAAACTTCCAATGTAGCATAGGTAAGGTTGAGGCTATTATTACATGCACTTGAGCATACGCTTTAGTGTCTGGCATGTAAATAAGAACATTTATGTAACTATCAAGGCAAATAAATACAAATATAATAATAACATATGCATTTGGTTTACAACCAAAAGGCATTGAAAGCTTGCTATGCCAAACATAACTTGATCCCTCATTCATCAATGTAATATCAGCTGGAGGAAGCTTACACCTTACACAAACAAGTAATTTCTGTGTTTAAGTCTATAGAGGCAGATAATACAGTGCTTTGCCTACTTCTGAATTAAACTATATGTATTTTCAGATGTTAATAATAGATGCAGCTAAAGGAAGCATGAGTGGGTTACCATTCTTGAATGCATGTGTCACTGATGTCCAAAGCAAGGACTTAAAATCATTTATCCTAAAGTCTTCCAGTGCAACAGACTACATACATCACAGTGAAGCAAGATATGTAGGCCCTCCTTTTGTTTCATATTAATACAGAAAACATGACTCATTTGAGCTTTCTTGAATTTGTTCAAATTATAAAGCTCTAATGTAGGAAAACCTTATGTGAAAAGTTATTATCCTCACCAGTAAACATTTGGCTTCACTTACAATTCCTCTGTTGTTTCAGCTTAGAGGAAACTCACAAAGTTCCTTTGGCAACTGTTATTTAAGCTTATCAATGCTAGACTAAACCTAAAATGAGACAGAAAATCAAACTACAGATTAGGTGTAAGCACAATTAATGATAGGCTAATGCCACTTTCTTTTATATTTAAAAAGTAGCTTTCAGAAGGGTGAAATTGGGAGTGGAGAAGAAGCCGTGAACATTAATCCTTTGTCCATCATGTTTTCCATGCTTGATTTGGTTTTTAATCATAAAAAGACCACTGAGCTACTGATAGCATATACTAGGATGTAAAATGTAGTGATGAGCAGACCTCGGATTCAGCAGGAGCTCACAGGAGCACAGCTCCTGAACCTTTCTGAGAGTTCCATCTCCTCCTTCCCACCTTATCCATTGAACAGTAGGCGCAGCTGCATAATAATCCTGGATGAGCTCCACCACCTATTTTTCTACAAAACGACCCCTGGTGATGAGTGAATCCAATGAGTGACCTTTGTTCAAACCAAAATCTGTTTATATATGTTAACACACCCACCAAACATAGAAATGTATGCATTAGTGTTTGCATGACTATTACGTGGGAAGCTTGCCAAATGTGTGCATGTATAGCTGCACCATTCACCATCCTTCATCTTCTGATCTCCCCTTCCCACCACAGCTCCTATTTCTATGTCAGTTAACTTGCTGCACCTTCCTAAACATGGGATAGGGCTCTCTCCTGTAAACTACTCTTTGTAGTTTCCTCAGGATGACTTCCTGCAAGGGCAGGTGTGAACTAAATTTTTTACAATTGCCTAATTGAATTGGAAGTCTGAGAATACTAAAATTTCCATTAACTCCAGCAATCCAAATCACCTTGGCTGCCCTGTGAACTCCTTTAGAATGGTTAGATATAAACTATAGTAGATAAATAATATCTATTACATTCTAAGTGCTCACCCACAACAGCTGTCAAATGGCTGCCTATGGGATGAGGAATGCCATCAACTGCAAAGATACAAATATACTCATATATGCTAGTTTTATATTGGAACACATTATCAATAGAAGAGTATGGGATTCTTGACTCAAGGGAAATGGAATTTCTAAAAGAATAAGCTCAGTTTTCAATTATCTTATCTGTGAGCATCACAGCAGCACTATTAATACATGATTTACACCTCAGAAATTATATCAGGTAGTTCAGTGACAAATTGGTACAGTTATCTGCCACTTGCAAGAAGAACTGGGTCCTTCTTTGTGAAGATAAATGGCTAAAAGTCCTTTAGGTGTTTTTTTATTATTATTTTCATCCTGAAAGTAACATTAAAGACACATATTAAGTTAATTATTGATCTTAGACCCCAGGGGGGGTTCTTAGAGGAAAGAAAAATATAGATACATATATTCTTTAAAAGACATTTCCCCAGTTTTAAGACATACCTGGATCTGAATTGTTGTTGAAGAATTCTGGTGCCCAGGTAACTACCTGGGACCCTTGCAGAACACCCTAGAGTTCAATGGACTGGATTAAGACTGAATCTTCCAATAGAGACAAACAGGACAGTTATTTCACACTAAAACTATTGAACCGTGAAACCATGCAGAACACCCCCCCCCAAAAAAAACATACAGGACCCAATATCTGAAATCTTGTACTGCATAGAATTCAAAGAGAAATATATTCCTGTCTGCTAGCCAAACTCACACTGAAATCCTGGGAGTCTTTGGTGGGCAGCCCAGACTAAGGGAAAAGCACTCGTTATATACCAGTCAAGAATTTATAAAATCCAGGGTAGCTGTCAATTAGAAATGGGATGAGCTTGACAAGAACTAGACCCTGCCCTGTTCTGGCAAGATGAACTCAGCCCAGAGTCTGCTCATAAAGTAAGAAAGCTGTAGACAACAAGGAGCAGCCACATGCCACATATCCTAATAATCTACCAGGGGTGTCAAACACATAAGAAAATTAGAGAAACAAGGTTAAAAGAGGAAGAACAAATATTGTTATGCATACCTGTGGTTGGGCGACAACCCCTCTGAAACAGAACTGCTGATCAGGAAGACGTCACAGGGAGTGTTGTCATAGAAATAACGCGAGACTTCTCAACCATAGAAAATGAGACTTCGTGGCAAGAAAGGAAAGAAGAGGCCATTAAGAGAAGGGAAAACCGCAAGCCTCCTAGCCCTCTCTAGGATTATAATCATAGAGAAACATCGGCGACCATTGAAAGAAGGTCAAAAGTTTTTAAAAAATTTAAAAGACAACGGGTCTTTAAAAATTAGTAGAGCTGGCAAATATCATCATTAGAAGAATAAATTTATTGGATTATATGATTTGAATGAATTTTGGAGCACTCTAGAAGAAAAAAAAACATTTTGTAAAAAAGGGGCAGAAAAGCCGCAGATGCCATTTTGAAGAAAATAAAATTTAAAAAAAATAATATCTCAATTTAGGAGCTTCTGGAAATGGCGATTTTGGGCTCATCTGAAAGGTCATGTTCCAATCTATAAGACTCTATATTTAAAAATTGATTTGGTGAGGTCAACTTTGAAACCTATTTTTACAATGGGTAGGCAGTGATGTCTATCCACAAATCAGGAGTAAAGCAGATTCGTATGAGGGCTAGGTCACTTGAGGAAGCAAAAATGTCTAAACTGCAGGAACAAATGGAAGCCATGGAGGCAAGATTGGCTAAAGTGATAAAAGACTCTATAACTGAATGTAAGAAAGAATTTAAAAAAGATATAGAAGTTCTCAGAAAAGATTCCCAAGCAGTGTTAAAGAAAGTGCAGGAGGTTGAAGAAAATGTGAAAGACCATGATGCAAGAATAGACACAGTGGATTCCACTATTAAAAAATACAGGAGAAAGCAGTACTACAAGATTGTAAAGTAATGGAAAATCAGATACGTTTGAGAGGGGTGCCTTAATCTGATGGGACTGATTTAAGGACATATATAATACAAATCATTGCTGAATTTTTGGGAGATGACTCTGATGAAACCAGTTATTTTTATGACTATATTTACAGGGTTAATTCAGACTATGCAAGGAAAAATAAATTACCAAGGGATGTGGTAGTGAGATTTGTGATAAGAGACATGGTGGGAAAATACATTGGAGGTGGATGGCAGTAGTGTAAGAATCATGAAAGAATTGCCAAGGAAAGTTATAAATGACAGACGATTGTATAAAAAACTGACTGACAAGCTGTGAAATGAGATACAGATGGATATTTCCAGAAGGTCTAAGTTTTGAATACAAAAGAAAGAGATTTACCATTACAAGCACTCAAGACATGACGGAGTTTTTGGAGGAAAATAAAGAATTTGGGGGTACAGATTAAAAATAGAAAACCACAATGGATTACAAATTAATATCTTGGAATGTAAATGGACTTAACTCACCACAAAAAAGAAGGGCAACTTTTCATTCGATTGGGAAACAAAATCAAAATTTAATATAATTTGCCTACAAGAAGTACACATCAAACAGATGGATTATAATTTTTTATGGAATAAACAACATGGTGTGGAATTTTGCTAATTGGCTAAGGAGAAAAAAAGGGGTGTGGTTTTTTATGTGAAGCAAGAATTAGACCCAAAATTGATTTTTAAAGACGATGATGGTAGATTTATAGTGGTGGAAGCGATGTTGAATCATAAAAGAACTTAAAGACGCCATGAACGTAAAAAATTATAGACCAATTTAATTACTTAACAATGACTATAAAATATTTGCCAGAATATTAGCAGAATAAGAGATAACATCAGAACGGTTATAGACATAATTGAATATTATGAGGAACATCCTGAAAAAGAAGTAGCGTTATTTTTTGCAGATGCAGAGAAAGCATTTGATAATGTGCATTGGGATTTTATGTTTGCAGTGATGGAGAAATTGAGATTGGGAGAAGATTTTGTAAGAATGGTGAAGGCAATATATACTGAACAACAAACAAGACTTTGTATAAATGCAGATTTGACAGAAAAAAATGATAATTAATAAAGGAACAAGACA
Organism: Heteronotia binoei; assembly: GCF_032191835.1. Taxonomy (NCBI): domain Eukaryota; kingdom Metazoa; phylum Chordata; class Lepidosauria; order Squamata; family Gekkonidae; genus Heteronotia; species Heteronotia binoei. The sequence continues at coordinate 127,584,171 of NC_083226.1, read as the reverse complement.
AGGTTGCCCTCTATCTCCATTGATATTTATAATGACTTTAAAGGTATTGCTTACGCAAATCCAAAAAATAAAGAGATAGAGGGACTGAAATTGAAAGGTTTTTTTCTATAAATACAGAGCATTCGCAGATGATGTAATGTTTATAAATGAAAATCCCACTCAAGTTACAGTGTTGTTGCTTCGTAAGATACAAGAATATGGAAAATTGGCAGATTTTTATATCAACACAGAGAAGTCAAAAATTTTGTGCAAAAATATGTCAAAGAATATTTATTTATTTACTTATTTATTTATTTATTATGTTCGACTTATATCCCGCCCTCTCCGCAAGTAGACTCAGGGCGGCTCACAACATCATGTCAATACAATTAAACCAATAAAACATATAAAACCATAATTTACATTTTCGATTTTTAAAACCGATTCTGTGGTGCCGCATCAGTACAATATAGGTGGCACTGAATTTTCGAACAGCGCTCACCAGCATTCTATATGATGTCCGGTGGCAGCCCTCTTTCAGTTAAGCATCGAAGGCCTGCTTAAACAATTCAGTCTTACAGGCCCTGCGGAACGCAGACAGATCCCGCAGGGCCCTTATGGCCTCCGGAAGGGTGTTCCAAAGTTCTGGTGCTGCCACTGAAAAAGCCCTAGATCTTGTCACACATAACCTGGCTTCTTTTGGTCTGGGGGCAGACAGTAAGTTTTTTGCCCCTGAACCCAGTGCTCTCTGGGGAATATATGGAGAAAGGCGGTCCCGTAGATAGGCAGGTCCCTGACCATAAAGGGCTTTAAAGGTCAATACCAACACCTTGAAGCGAACTCGGAACACAACAGGTAGCCAGTGCAGCTCTTTCAACATTGGCTGAATGTGCTCCCATTGTGGCAGCCTCATTAACAGCCGTGCTGCAGCATTCTGCACTAGCTGTAGTCTCCGGGTTAGCGTCAAGGGTAGCCCCATGTAGAGAGCATTACAGTGATCTATTCTTGAGGTGACCATAGTATGGATTACCGTCGCTAAGTCGTTGTGCTCCAGGAAAGGAGCCAGCTGCTGCACCCGCCGAAGATGAAAAAAGGCAGATCTAGCAGTGGCTGCTACCTGGGCTTCCATTATAAGGGAGGACTCAAGGAGCATGCCTAAGCTCTTGACCTTAGGTGCCGGTATTAGTCGCGCCCCGTCAAGAGTCAGCAGATGGATCTCTCCCCTTGGACCACCCTGACTCAGATAGAGAACCTCCGTCTTCGTCAGATTCAGTTTCAGCCGACTCAGTCTGAGCCAAGATGCCACAGCTTGTAGAGCCAGGTCTAGATTTTCTGGGGTACAGTCGGACTGGCTGCCCATCAATAGATAGAGCTGGGTGTCATCCGCATATTGATGACAACCCAGTCCATACCTCCTGACAATCTGGGCAAGGGGGCGCATGTAGATATTAAATAGCATCGGGGATAGGACCACTCCTTGTGGCACCCCACAGCTAAGAGAGTGCCTCTGGGATGCTTCCTCCCCTATCACCACCCTTTGTCCCCGATCTTGGAGAAAAGAGGTCAGCCACTGTAAGGCCGATCCCTGGATCCCCACATCGGCAAGGTGGCTAGTCAGTAGCTGATGGTCAACCGTATCAAAAGCAGCTGACAGATCTAATAACAATAGCACCGCTGAGCCGCCCCGATCCAGATGTCGCATGAGGTCATCTATGAGAGTGACCAGAACCGTCTCCATCCCGTGACCTGGTCGAAAGCCGGACTGGAATGGATCCAGTGCGGAAGTGTCCTCCGAGAATCCCTGTAGCTGAATTGCCACCGCCCGCTCTATAACCTTACCCAAAAAGGGAAGGTTCGACACCGGCCGATAGTTCGTCAATACGGCCGGGTCTGCTGATGGTTTTTTTTAAGAGAGGACGGACCACTGCCTCTTTCAGAGGTGTGGGAAAGATCCCTTCTACCAGAGACCTGTTGACAATACCTTGTAGTGGTTCACACAGCCATGTCTGGCTCGCTTTTATAAGCCAAGACGGGCACGGGTCCAACCTACAAGTCGTAGGGCGTGCAGCTACAAGGATCCTGTCAACTTCCTCCAGACTGAGTGGATTGAAAGAATCCAGAATTGGATCAGAAGACGCGCTTGGTGCCCCAAGTTTTTCTACTGCATCAATTATAGCGGGTAAGTCGTGTCGGAGCGACGAGACCTTATCTGCAAAAAAACTCGCAAAAGCCTCACAGCCTATTTCCAATTCTCTAATATTTTGTTTGCCCTGCGGCAAATTTGTTAATGACCAAATTATACTAAACAGTTGTGCTGGGCGCGAGGTCGCAGATGCAATTCTGGACGCAAAGTGGGCCTTCTTTGCGGCCTGAACTGCCATCTCATAGGTCCACATAAATGACCTATATGATGTTCTCATAGCTTCATCACGAGTGTGGCACCATTGTCTCTCTAGTTGTCTTAATCATCATTTCATTGATCGCAACTCCAGGGTATACCACGGAGCGGATCGTGATTGAGGATGAAGAGGACGTCGGGGAGCGATTTCATCAATGGCTGTGGAGAACTGGTCATTCCAGATCTCCACTAGCTCATCCAATGAGTCATCAGAGGGCCAGGGATCCCACATGGCCATTTGAAGCCGCAACGGGTCCATCTGGCTACGCGGGCGAGCTAAAACCTGCTCACTGCCTAAACGGGATAGGGGTGGCATGTCCACATGAGCCTTCAAGGCCTGGTGGTCAGACCATGGCACTGCCTTGGCAGATATCTGATCCACTACTACACACTTCGCAAAGATCAGGTCTAGTGTGTGCCCAGCCTGGTGCGTGGGCGCTGTTATATATTGGGAAAGTCCCAGTGCTGCCATGGAAAGCACTAGGTCCATCACACGAGTGGAAGCCGCGTCCTCGGCATGGACATTGAAATCACCCAGGACTATAAGTCGAGGGTGCTCCAATGCCCAGCCTGCTACAGCCTCCATCAGGGATGGTAAGGCACTGGCTGGTGCGTTAGGTGGATGGTACACCAGCCAGATTGCCAAACTTTCCCCAACGTCCCACACCAGGCCCACACACTCCACACGCTTGATCTCTGGCGGTGGAAGTATCCTGAAGGAGCAATCCTCCCATATGAAAAAGCCACCCCTCCCCCTCACCCGCTAGTCCGGGCCTGGTGAAGGACGGAGAACCCAGGCGGGGCTACTTGGGAGAGAGCAACTGTCTCCCCATCCTGCACCCAGGTCTCTGTCACGCAAGCCAGGTCCATGTCCTGCCTAATAAAAAATTCTTGCAGGACTGAGGTTTTATTATTTATGGACCTGGGATTGCACATAACCAGGGAAGGAGGCGAGTATTTCCACTTGGCCCTCCTACCTGCTATCCTTGGGATGGGACACGGGCTGGAGGGGGAGCGAGCCCTCTTGTGTCTCAGACTCCTTCCATTCAAACTTTGCCTGCTCCCACCGCTGTACTTTTTCCTCCCCAGGAGCACTGGAATCCCCTGACCCAACATCACTTACCAAAGATCTTCCAAAGTCCAGGTCACTTATCTCAAATCAGCAACAGCATAAACGTATTCTGTTCCTTCACCCACTCCACCTAATAAAATTTGTTCTAGCCACTACTAATTATCTCAGCCAATTAAAAATTTATTAATTAAATTAAGTTCATCCCCTCCCCCCAGCCCCACCTTCTAATTAATTGGCCAAATTATATATCATCTCAGTTTAGTGGATAAATAATCCCTTAGGTCTAAGTAAAATCAGTCAATCAATTTACAATCAGTCAATTTACAATCGATTTTAGAGCCTAAAAAAAATAAGCAATAAATAATAAGTGGGTGGGATCATCAGTTTTTTAAACGCTACAACCTACAGCAGCGAATAGTTTATTTGCTGGAGGCAGATTTTAAAGTGCTGGTATGCTGCAGTTCTTAAAGTGCTAGATGGATTTAGCATAGAGTGTTCTCGATCTCTTTAAAGTGTCAGTGCAGAGAGGAAGGTACTGGTGTGCTGCAGATCTTAAAGTGCTAGATGGATATTTAGCATAGAGTGTTCTCAATCTCTTTAAAGTGTTGGTGCAGAAAAAGAAGGCGCAGAGGTAGTGCAGAGGTAGCAGGATGTAAAGTCTCAGCTCAGCAAGTGCTTCAAGTGCTGGTATACAGTTAGACAATTCTTAAGGCATCACAATGATCGTCCTTTATAAGATGCCAGTGCAAGCAACAAAGTACTTTTCTTTGATATTATGTTCCTGCCCGCTTCTCACTCGCCACCGGGTTAGGTCAACCCCTGTCCCCCTTGAGGGCCAGGCGCCCCAACCTTCTGTCTCTTGCATGGGTCTCCTCAACACTGAATATCCACCAGCTTGTTGTTCAAGGCTCGGTCTTCACTCCTCTGCCCCTCCGCACCTCTTTCACTCTCTCTCTCTTATGGTTCAAGCTCCGACCACAGTATCAGTCCTGCTCGAGCTCCAACCACAGCATCAATTCTCTGCACAATTCCTCCCTCATTTCCCTGACTCTCCGTCTCAGCCGCCCGATCAAGCCACTCACCCTAGGCCACGGCTGCAACGGCCAGAATAAACAGGAAGAACTACAAAGTTTAACAGAGTGTGAAGTGACCTCCAAAGTAAAATATCTAGGTGTAGAAATTACAACAAAAAACATTGACTTGTATAAAAACAACTATGAGAAGCTTTGGCGGAAAATCGATGGAGACTTATTAAAATGAATAAGTTGAACCTGTCTATATTGGGGAGAATTTCCACAATTAAAATGAATGTTTTGCCAAGAATTATGTTCTTGTTTCAAACAATTCCAATAGTGAAGGACAATGAACTATTTAAGAAATAGCAAAGGAAACTTTCATAATTTGTATGGGCTGGCAAGAAACCAAGAATTAAAATGAAAATTTTGACTGATGCAAAAGAAGGGGGAGGCTTCCAATTGCCGGATTTAAAGTTGTACCATGATGCAGTTTGTTTGGTGTGGATCAAGGAATGGATGATGTTACTAAATAGAAAATTATTAGCATTAGAAGGTCATGGAAATGTTTTTGGTTGGCATGCTTATCTGTGTTATGGGAAAAGTAAGATGGATGGCTTCTTCTCACATCATTATATAAGAAGTAATTTGCTAAATACTTGGTTGAAATAAAAAAAAATATGGGGACGAGAGGAAACTGCTTTGGATTGTGTCAACAGAAGTAATAAAGTTATATTCAGATATTAATGAAGAGAAATTGTTATCATATAAACAATTGTTAATAATACATGGAGGCAAGTTGGAATTAAAATTGGGGGAAGAATTAGAATATAAGTATAATTGGTTTCAATTGCAACAAATTTAGAGTTTGTTTGAATAGGATATTAAAAATGATGGAGTAAGACAAGAACAAACAGAACTGGAGAGAATGCTGTTTGGCGATAATGAAAAATTGATTTTAAGAATTTTTAAATTATTATTGAAATGGTCTACCGAAGATGAAGTAGTTAAATCTCAAATGATAAATGGGTGATAAATATAAATAAAGAAATACAGATAGAACAATGGGAGTACTTATTTTTATGATAAGGACTAAAGGATTATAATGAAGATGTATGATAATCATAGTAAATGGTTAAATCTCAAATGATAAAATGGGCGATAAATATAAATAAAGAAATACAGATAGAACAATGGGAGTACTTATGGAAGAACTCTATGACGATATTGACATGTAATAATATTAAAGAAAACTGTTTTAAAATGCTTTATAGGTGGTACATGACACCTAAGAAACTGTCGAAAATGAACAATCAGGTGTCGGACAGATGTTAGAAATGTAAAAAACATGAAGGATCTTTCTACCATATGCGGTGGACTTGTGAAATGGCAAAGCAATTTTGGCAAATAATTGAGCAAGAGATTTCAAAAAATTTGGGTTATAACATTAAGAAGGCACCAGAAATCTTTTTGTTGGGATTACAAATGGAAAAATTTTCAAAACAAGATAGAACAATGATTTGGTACATGCTTTCAGCTGCAAGGACATTATATGCGCAGATGTGGAAGCAAGACAAAGTACCGGAAAAATGGGACTGGATTATGAAAGTTATGCATTGGAGTGAAATGGACAAGCTTACAAGAATCTTAAAAGAATATGATGTAGAGAAGTTTAAAAATGAGTGGGGAAAATTTCAGAAATATGTTGAAAAACAATGGAAAGTTAAAGGACATTTGGTGATTTTTGACAATAGTTGAATGCTAGGGGAATAGTAAATGGACTATAGTTAAAAAATGAGACTACCTTTTTTTCTTCTCAATTTATTTTGATAAGGATTATAGTTTAAAATGAGACTATGGGAATATATATCTCTTCAATCTTATTTTTATGATAAGGACTAAAGGATTATAATGAAGATGTATGATAATCATAGTAAATGGTTTTTTCTTTTTTCTTTTAATATAGTTAAAAGATTTTTTAATGAAGATTCATAAAATGTTAAAATTACCTTTTATTTCTTTTTAGAATTTTAATTAAAATGCACCGGTGGAAGTCGCGAAAAGGGTGGGAGGGAGGTGGAAATGTAATGTATTGGTACTAAGCTTTAAATAATGGATGAGTACTATTACAATATATTGCAGAATAATAAAATTGTTTTCATAAAAAAAAAGAAATATCTGGGGACTTTGGGGGTGGAGCCAGGAAACACTGGGGGTGGAGCCATAAGCAAAGTTGTGACAAACACAATTGAACTCCAAAGGGAGTTCTGGCCGTCACATTTAAAGAAACCGCACACCTTTTAAATGCCTTCGCTACATTAGAAATAATGACGGATAGGGGCACCTTCTTTTGGGGCTCATAGAATTGGGTCCCCAATCTTTTTGTAACTTGGAAAGTATTTTGAGGAGAGTCATCAGATTCTAAGCTGAAAATTTGGTGTCTCTACCTCAAAAAACAGCTCTTCCAGAGCTCCAGATACCTTCAGATCAATTCTCCATTATACCCTATCGATCTCCATGGGGAATAATGAAGTGCCCAGCAGACATTTCTCTCCACCCCATTTCTGACGACTCTGAAGTGGGGAAGGGCCTGCTCCCACCTGGGGATTGGCATCTCTACTCATGAGTTGCTGAATTTCCAACTTCTTCAAAGTAACACCGAGCAACCAAAGCTTCAAGTTTACCTTTCCTATGCAAATGACCTCTGAAAAGATTGTGCAACCAAGAGAGGGTCTGGTTTGCTCTCACAGCCACTGGGAGCAGCCATGTTGTTCTGCCTGCTCCTCCCACCACCATTCAGCCTTAAAGACACAGACACACCACCCCAAGAGGAAGCCTTTCCAAGTGGAGTCTGAAGCCTCTGGAGGCGGAAAAACACATGGTGGCTGTGGGGGCGAGGCTTCCCCTGCCAGCCAGCTGACTGGGAATAGGAAGGAGCCTGGGAAAGCGGGAGAACCCCTGCTGGGACCTGGGAATTGGCAAGCCTACCAAGGGATGAAGAGAAGGAGGATCCTCAGCCAATAGAAGGAAGAGAGGCTTGTCTCAGTAGTTCTGATGTATGATTGATAGAAACCTAAGCCAATTCCAGCTGAACCACAAAAATGGCCTAGTCTCCCTTAAATTTTGCCGCAATTGTTTAGAATTACCAAAAAAGAATTACACATGTGTCATAACCATAATTGTGTTCTAATGAAACTCTCCCTCCCCAGTTTTTCTCATAATTTCCCCAAAACTGTCCTCCAAAAGAGATAGATATAAGACATTGGCAAATATAATGCAATGAAAGAGAAATGATGACAGAAGGAATTAATTGCAAATCAGTTTGATTTCTTAGGAAATACCAGAAGTTTGAAATATATGATTCTGCAATGTGACACCTTAATAATTGTTTCTTCCAACTGTGTGATGCATTGGTGCCACTACAGCCAAGATAGAAGATCCAGGGCCTAGATTTCTTAAAACAGAGATCCAAGACAAGGTGTACAGCATGATTGGCAAGGCCCCCTGCGTGTGTGATGGGAGGGTGTTTGAGATATAAACAGGGCTTTTATAGTAGGAAAAGCCTAGCAGGAACTCATTTGCATATTAGGCCACACCTCTGATGTCACCATTGTTTCACAAGGACTTTTTTGTAGAAAAAGCCCATCATGAACTCATTTGCATATTAGGCCACACTTCCTTGTACCAAGCCAGCCAGAACTGTGTTCCTGTGCATTCCTGCTCAAAAAAAGCCCTGGACATAAATATTTAGTATGTTTTCTTCTGTGATTTAATGGTGTGTGTGTGTTGCTGCTTTTTTTTTTTTAACCAGACCTCTAGAGGGGGACTGGGTGGATGATAGAAGCATGTTATGATTGGATTGCATCTGTACCTTAGTTGACTTTTTTGTGGAGAGAGAGGGTTTCAGAGTGTATATGTGGAAACAGAGCTGAGTGATGTGCTGAGAAATCTATGTTCTATGTGGCAAATTAGGAAATTAAGCCTTGTGGAAGTTATTAACCGAACTGTTGTAAAAAATAAGACTTCATGGCTAGGTCTGCCTAAGAAATTGGGGGGAGAACTATACAAATCTGAAACCATTATGCTTATGAACTTTACTGAAACCTTTATGTGATTATACTTCTAAATAAACTCTGTTCACTTAAAACACATGCAAATTTAAGAGAAAACTGTTGTATTTAGGGTAAAGGATACCCTTTTGCCTCAGAGCTATCCACATATAAGTATGCCATCCTGTTCTTTGGGTCCAACTAAGAATTCTAAGGCAACAGCCTTTGATGGCAGAATAGAAAATGTTAAGGAAGGCAAGGAAGCAATATAACACTTCACCTCATAACACTATAGAGAGGTTCCTTTATAGGTGGTGCACATAGGAGGTCTCAACAAGATCAAACAATAGATCCCACAACTGATATTCAACAATAACAGAAGAGGAAACAAATAATCCTAATTGTCACATTTTCTATATACAAATTCATACTTGTGCTAAAAATTACTTAATTTTAATGTAAACATGTATATATTTCAACACATATTAGAATTATTTAGAGTAATATCTTGATATTTCTGCTCATGAATAAGCATTTAGAAGATGGAAAACTAGTCTGCCCTAAGCATACCAAACTGAAGGTGATGAAAAACCATTATTTATACATGCTTAAGTGCTTAACCAGGCCCATCCACCAGTGGGTCCTTTGATGGATGCTATCAGAGAACAGGAGCTGATCCTACTGAGAAAGCATCACTAACATTGTGGGAAGTATATACCCAGTGGAATTTGTAGGGATCAGAGGCAGCAGCAGTTATGCCCATTAGGAGGATTTGGTCACCCATTAAGAGGTCAGGTAGGGCTAGTTTGTCTGGGGAGGTCTGACTGCTGGATCACAAGAGCAAGTGACAGTAGAACAGGGGACGGCTAGAGGGGAAGAGTGTCTCATTTGATGCATCCAGACATGGTATGGGATGTAGTATGGCACACATACTCCAATGGAGGTAACACTGAGGTGAGGAGAAGTTAAAAGGAGTAGCTAAAGGGAAGAAGCTTAACCCATTGTGATATAAGGTATGAGAACCATAGCAGTAAAGATGGTGTGCCATTAATAAAGAAATCATCCTTTACTACCTCTGCTTCATTTGTGCCTTTTGGCAACATAGATATGGCTCACAGACCTCACCAAAAAGAGAAGTGACACTGTCAAGAAATTCTGTTCCTTAGGGCTGAGGATTCCATTTGGGAAAATGTAAGTCAATAAGTATGTAAATCCCAAAGCTTTTCAAGCCTGCAGAGGCAGTGCCGGCCCTAGGGTGCATGGTGTCCCAGGCAGGCACCCCTGGTGCCCCCTACTGCCCACCCACCACCACCTCCTACTCTTCCTCCCTTCCTCCACAGCACTGCAAGGCAGCGCCACACTCTGTCACCACCACCCCCATCAGAGCACGTCACGACCGGCTCAGCCCTACCAGGCTTCTCCCCCCTCCTTCCCAGAACTGGAAGCAAGGGAGAGCAAAGCCTTCTCCAGCACTCTGTTCAAAGAAGGGTCAGATGCCAGCCACATTGAAGCCAGTAGGGCTGAGCTTGTCGTGGCGCACTCCTCTGATTGCGCTGGGGGAGGCTGGCAGAGCTTGGCGCATGGCACTACAGAAGGGAAGGGAGGGGGCAGGCAGTGGTGGCAAGGGGAGAGGCAGGCAAACTAGGTGTTTGTCATGGGCACTGAGGGGAAGCCCAATTTGGCGCCCCCCCTCTCGGCACCCTAAGCAACTACCTAGGCCGACCCTGGCAGCAGGAGGCAGAGCCAGTCACAAAATGGCTGCCTCAGCTTACCATCAGTCATGCAGAGAAGCATTTTGTGTTGTTGAGGCAGCTGCTGCCAATGCAACACTTTTAAAAATCCACACAGCCAATCAAATCTGTAATGGCCAATTTATTTCTGGGCATATTTACTTGAGAACTGTGTGAGCTTCAACCCTGTAGATAATAGACGGGTAGAATTGAAACAGCTGTAGTCCAGTTGGCTGGGCTGCCATGGACTACCTAAAGGGGGACTGAGGTGAAGATAGAATACACCTATGGGTCTACAGCGGGGTGGAGCTTCACTGTATATAACTGGGTCTGGGGTTTTTCCATGCTTTTTACTTGTAAACAGTTATGCTGAATCACTGAGTAAATGGTGCTGATCACTACTCTGGAAGTCCTCGTTCTTTCCATCAAACCCAGTATTTCCATTGAACCCAGCCAAGAAGAAGCCTTGCTGGGGAAAAGCCCATCTGGCCCATCCATTTTCGAAAAATACTTGGTGAGCACCAGGAAAGATATTGGCAGGCACTATGGCCCCCATGGATACCGTGTTGGGGATGCCTTTTTATATTGTACATAAACCTCTTGAAATTCTGTTTTTATTTGTATTAATCTTGTGATCGTATCAGGAGTCCTTTCATTTAAATGTTTGTCTTATATAAAGTGGGTTAATGAAGAAAGTTATAAACATGGCCAGATGTGAAGCTAGAACATTCATAAAGCAATATAGATATGTATTGATTTTCTATACTTTTAGGACAAATTGATTTGAAATATGTCAGTGGGCATAACATGGTAGCTTGAAAAAACTGGAAGTGTTCCTAATAGGTAAGTAATTTTTACATCATGCTTTGCTAATAAAATGAAATGGTTTATTTAGCACAATTAAACTAGTAAATGTAAAGATTAGGAGGACTTAATGAAGCCTTGTAATTGCATGGGCTTTTTTTCTTTGTTTTTCTTTTGAACTGCTTTGAGCCCTATTTAATTTTAAAGCCATTTGTTTTGGGCAAATTATTTTAAGGAGCAAAAAAAAAATCCAGTACTGCCTAGATGCTATGCCACACTGTGTCTGGAGGCAAGGGTTATCATGTTGACAATTATATTAATTACTATTTATGTAAATGTTTAAATTAAAAACAGTCCAAAGCAGAGATACACCTTCTATGCTCAATTGATGTCAATAGATTTAGAAGCAGGTCTCACAGGAGCAGAGCTCTGAAACCTCTACATTTTATTGTGCTCTTTCTTTCTTAACCCCCCCCCCCCAGATAAGTGCTTCTGGGCACCATTGTTCAAACCCCCTGTGAGAATTTTGCTGAATAAGATTTGACAAACTTTCTAATATGATGGGAGTAAGGTTTATTATGACAATTATAATCCGAGAAGCATTTTAAGGTAGATACTGAGCTGATATAATTTAATACACCTTCCAATGATGTCAGGGGTGTGTGGCATATGCACCTCTTTTTCTATTAAATGACCCCTGCTTAGAAGGGTATCTCTGTATGGGATGTCACTGAAAATGTTGTGTTAGTACCTTTGGCCATAATCCTGTAGTGACATCAATTAGTCAACTTAAGTGGGTCAATGTCTTTAACTCTAGCTTAGAGATAGGCAGAAGAATAAAGTTCTGAAGTGGTAGAGTGATGCCACTTTAAGTTACTGGCAGGGGGTGCTGGTTCTGAACACTTCCTTTGTTAAAAAGAAAGAAAGCACACTACAAGGTAAACCGCATAGCAAAGAGGGAGGTTCTAGCTAACCTGCTCTTCCCTGTACTCATTTTCTGTTTATAGCATTTTTTAAAGGTAGTCAAATCTGTGATTTTTGCAGCAGATTGGTAAAATGATGCATTTTATTCTAAAACCCCAATCCTAAGATCACTTCATCTTGCTGCATGCAGAAACAATACTGAGAATAATCTATATTCAAACTCATCACACATCTAACAATGTGCACAAATCTTTATCTATAGTATTATAGATATGTATATAGATATTATGGAGACTAATATGTGTCCATGGTCTGAAATGTCTAAATGGAACCATAAATAATGACAACATAAATGCCTGCACATATGAAGCTTCCTTCTACTGAATCGGACCCTCGGTAAATCAAAGTCGTCTACTCAGACTGGCAGTGGCTCTCCAGGGTCTCAAGCTGAGGTTTTTAATGCCTACTTGCCTGGACCCTTTTTAGCTGGAGATGCCAGGGATTGAACCTGCATTTTAAGCTGCGCCTTGCCAAAGGCTAAGCACATCTCACAGAGGTCTGAAAGGAGCAGAGCAGTTCTGATAGCTGAGACAGCTGGAGAAATTGCTGAGAATTTCTGAGTTTTGAAGGACTTCATTCTAAGGTTTGTGGGGCTGCCTAAAATTCTAAGGTGTGATAGCTGGGGAACTGCTCTTTGTTTGGTTGACTGCTCTTTGTTTGGTTGACTGGCCTAAGGGTGAAAGAGATTGAGAGTGATTGCTGCTGATTGCAGAGGAGTGCCTCTGCTCCACCTCTTTGCATTTTAAGCTGCGCCTTGCCAAAGGCACGAGCCGAAGGGCGAGAGCTAAAGGGCTCTTGGCCTGTGGCTCTTCACCTAGGGGCTCTCTAAGGACCAGGAACCCAGATATATATATATAATGAAGATAGAATGCCAGCAGGGGGGTGGGGGCTTTCCAGTGTTTTGCACTGAATGTCACATGTATGACTATCTGCCCAAAGGACAGAAGTCTTGGGTGTGTGCTCGATGCAAGGAGCTCCTGGTCCTCAGGGAACGAGTTCGTACCCTTGAGGCCGAGGTGACTGCCCTGGAGAAGCAGAAACGGTCAGTTAGGCACTTGGGGAAGATTCTCGGGGGCGTATTAGATGAGCCCTGCTCTGAACGTAGCAGCCCCGTTGCTGCCAGAGAGCGTGAGGGTCTAGAGGGAACAAGGGGAATGCGCTGAGGACAAGGGGAATGCGCCCTTAGAAGGGACCTCTTCTTCGGTTGGTGAGCGGGTATCCTTTCGCGCCAAGGAACCATCCCTGAGCAGGAGGAGAGGGGGGGGTTGGTAGTTGGTGATTCGATCCTTAGGCAAGTAGACAGCTGGGTGGCGAAACCGCGTACTGACCATATGGTGACTTGCCTGCCTGGTGCGAACGTAGCGGACATTACGCGTGTAGTAGATAGACTGATAGACAGTGCTGGGGAGGAGCCTGTGGTCGTGGTGCATGTTGGCACCAACGATGTGGGGAAATGCAGTCGTGATGTCCTGGAGGAAAAATTTAGGCTGCTAGGTGGGAGACTTAAGGCCAGGACCTCCAAGGTAGCCTTCTCAGAAGTGCTACCTGTTCCACGTGCAGGGCAGGAGAGACAGGCACAAATTAGAAGTCTCAATGTGTGGATGAGACGATGGTGTAAGGAGGAAGGGTTTAAGTTTGTTAGGCACTGGGATGCTTTCTGGAACAAGCGGGAGCTGTACAAAAGAGACGGTATCCCGCCCCGGCGGGGAGGGCGGGATATAAATAAAATTATCTAATCTAATCTAATCTAATCACTTGTCCCCGGATGGAACCAGGCTGCTGGCGCTTAAAATCAAAAAGGTGGCAGAGCAGTTTTTAAACTAAATCTTGGGGGAAAGCCGACAGGAGATAAAATGTCTCTGGTTCGGGAGGACTCGTCTCAAAGAGATGAAGGGTTAGCTGCTATTTTTCTACCGGGTAATGGACCAGAGTTGTCCACTGTGAAGGTGACAAACAATATGGACTGTCTGCCAGAGTCTAGAGGCGGCAGGAGGAAGGTGGCGGGCCTAGCTCGCCTGGGAAATTATAGATGTTTGTATGCAAATGCTAGAAGTGTTCGAAGTAAAATTGGTGAATTGGAATGTTTAGTGTTGGGAGAAAACATAGACATTGTGGGAATTTCAGAAACTTGGTGGAATTAGGAGAATCAGTGGGACACGGTGATTCCTGGATATAAGCTATATCGGAAGGATAGGGAGGGAAGGGTTGGAGGTGGGGTGGCTCTGTATGTCAGAGAGGATATACGGTCCAGTAAGACTGAGATCAGAGAATTAGATTCATTTTTAGAAATGCTTTGGGTTGAAATAGAGGGCCCAAAAGGAAACTTAACTATGGGAGTTTGTTATCGCCCACCAAATCAAAAGAGAGAGGACGATTATAATATGATGGAAGGCTTAAAGATAGCAGCTAAACGTAAAAACTGTGTCATAATAGGTGATTTTAACTACCCGCAGATTGATTGGGTCAATATGTGTTCTGGTCGAGAGAAAGAGATTGAGCTTCTTGATGCTCTCAATGACTGTGCTATGGAGCAGATGGTCACAGAACCTACCAGGGGTGGGGCGATCCTGGATTTGGTCCTAAGTAATGCCCAAGACTTGGTGAGAAATGTAAAAGTGATTGTGCCACTTGGGAGCAGTGACCATAATGTTATTGATTTCACCGTTTGTATAAATAGGGAGTTGTCCAAAAAGACCGCCACAACCACGTTTAACTTTAAAAGGGGTAAATACACTGAGATGAGGAGGCATGTGAGGAGGAAACTGAAAGGAAAGGTACATACGGTCAAAACCCTTGGGGAAGCTTGGATGCTATTTAAAACTATAATCCTAGAAGCTCAGATAAAATACATACCACAAGTTAGGAAAGGCACAAACAGGCATAAGAAAAGGCCTGCGTGGTTAACAAACAAAGTAATGGAAGCTGTAAAAGGTAAGAAGGACTCCTTTAAGCGGTGGAAAACCAGTCCAAGTGAGATTAGTAAAAGGGAACACAGGCTGTGGCAAATCAAATGCAAGACTGTGATCAGGCAGGCAAAAAGGGACTATGAGGAGCATATTGCAAAAAACATAAAGACCAACAATAAAACTTTCCTCAAATATATTAGAAGTAGGAAACCAGCCAGGGAGGCAGTGGGGCCCTTGGATGACCATGGGGTAAAAGGATTACTGAAGGAGGATAGGGAAATGGCTGAAAAGCTAAATGAATTTTTTTGCCTCTGTCTTCACTGTGGAAGATGAGAACTTTTTGCCCGCCCCAGAACCACTAATTTTGGAAGGGGTATTGAAAGACCTGAGTCAGATTCAGGTGACAAAAGAGGAGGTCCTACAACTGATAGACAAATTAAAAACTAATAAGTCACCGGGTCCGGATGGCATACATCCGAGAGTTCTGAAAGAACTCAAAGTTGAACTTGTGGATCTTCTAACAAAAATCTGTAATCTTTCATTGAAATCTGCCTCCGTTCCTGAGGACTGGAAGGTAGCAAATGTCACCCCCATCTTTAAAAAAGGTTCCAGAGGAGACCCGGAAAATTACAGGCCAGTCAGTCTGACTTCAATACCGGGAAAGTTGGTAGAAACCATTATCAAGGACAGAATGAGTAGGCACATTGATGAACACGGGTTATTGAGGAAGACTCAGCATGGGTTCTGCAAGGGAAAATCTTGCCTCACTAACCTGTTACATTTCTTTGAGGGGGGGTGAACAAACATGTGGACAAAGGAGACCCAATAGATGTTGTTTACCTTGACTTCCAGAAAGCTTTTGATAAAGTTCCTCATCAAAGGCTTCTTAGAAAGCTTGAGAGTCATGGAGTAAAAGGACAGGTCCTCTTGTGGATCAAAAACTGGCTGAGTAATAGGAAGCAGAGAGTGAGTATAAATGGGCAGTCTTCGCAGTGGAGGACGGTAAGCAGTGGGGTGCCGCAGGGCTCGGTACTGGGTCCCATGCTCTTTAACTTGTTCATAAATGATTTAGAGTTGGGAGTGAGCAGTGAAGTGGCCAAGTTTGTGGATGACACTAAATTGTTCAGGGTGGTGAGAACCAGAGAGGATTGTGAGGAACTCCAAAGGGATCTGTTGAGGCTGGGTGAGTGGGCGTCAACGTGGCAGATGCGGTTCAGTGTGGCCAAGTGCAAAGTAATGCACATTGGGGCCAAGAATCCCAGCTACAAATACAAGTTGATGGGGTGTGAACTGGCAGAGACTGATCAAGAGAGAGATCTTGGGGTCATGGTAGATAACTCACTGAAAATGTCAAGACAGTGTGCGTTTGCAATAAAAAAGGCCAACGCCATGCTGGGAATTATTAGGAAGGGAATTGAAAACAAATCAGCCAGTATCATAATGCCCCTGTATAAATCGATGGTGCGGTCTCATTTGGAGTACTGTGTGCAGTTCTGGTCGCCACACCTCAAAAAGGATATTATAGCATTGGAGAAAGTCCAGAGAAGGGCAACTAGAATGATTAAAGGGCTGGAGCACTTTCCCTATGAAGAAAGGTTGAAACGCTTGGGACTCTTTAGCTTGGAGAAACGTCGACTGCGGGGTGACATGATAGAGGTTTACAAGATAATGCATGGGATGGAGAAAGTAGAGAAAGAAGTACTTTTCTCCCTTTCTCACAATACAAGAACTCGTGGGCATTCGATGAAATTGCTGAGCAGACAGGTTAAAACGGATAAAAGGAAGTACTTCTTCACCCAAAGGGTGTTTAACATGTGGAATTCACTGCCACAGGAGGTGGTGGCGGCCACAAGTATAGCCACCTTCAAGAAGGGTTTAGATAAAAATATGGAGCACAGGTCCTTCAGTGGCTATTAGCCACTGTGTATGTGTGTATATAAAATTTTTTGCCACTGTGTGACACAGAGTGTTGGACTTGATGGGCCGTTGGCCTGATCCAACATGGCTTCTCTTATGTTCTTATGTTCTTAACCTGGGACCTTCTGCTTACCAAGCAGAGGCTCTGCCACTGAGCCACCGTCCCTCCCCTATAATTTACAATGTAACTCAACTGAAGGAGTATCACATGTAGTAAAAGGCAGTGCTAAAAATCACAAAATTTGCACAATATCCAGAACAAATCTAAAGTCCTAATTACAGTTGTTGGGAACACTGACATTGACGGCAAACACATTGATGGTGTGTAGTTTGGTGTGTGTAGTTTCAAGCATTTGTAAACAGATTAGATTTACTGTCCTACTGAAGATTATTTGTATGTACATTACTATAGATAAAGTTGTTATCTACACTTTGTTAGATGTGTGAGAAATGTTTATCTCCAGTTTGATATAATGGTTAAGTGCGTGGATTCTTATTGGGAGAACCAGGTTTGATTCCCCACTCCTCCAAATACACCTGTTGATGTGACCTTGAGTCAGCCACAAGTTCTCTCAAGGCTGTTCTGCTCAAGAGCAGTTCTGGGAGAGCTCTCTCAGCCCCACCTACTTCACAGGGTGTCTGTTGGAAGGGGAAGGAAAAGGAGATTTATAAGCTTCTCTGAGACTCCTTTGGCTAGCAAAGGGTGGGGTATAAGTCCAATCTCCTCCTCCTCCTCCTTTCAAAAAGCTGAAAATGGCTATAGGGGACAGTTGGATGTGTGGAGTGTTCTCAGCACTCAGTAGCTGGTAAATTCTTGATGTATCAACATCCCATGCCATAGATGGCTCTAAAAGAAGATTAGGTAGATTAATAGAGTATAGGACAATCTATGGATGGCCAAAGGGAACCACCACATCTAGAACAGTAAACCTTTGAATATTACTGCTTGAATGCAAGCCTTCAGGGCAACTTTGGCCATCATTTATTTTATTTATTTATTTATTTAAGATTTGTATCCCGCCCTTCCCACAAGTGGCTCAGGGCGGCTTCCAATAGTAGATCCAACAAAATTACAATAGTTAAACATATAAAGGGATCCGTATTTAAAACAGATAAAACAGATAAAACCTTAGTTATTAATACATATTAATAAATATTGCAACTGTATATAAAAGAAATCCAGCAAGTTACATTAAAATTCTCAAGCTAGTTATAGGCTAGCCGGAAGAGGGTCGTCTTACAGGCCCTGCGGAACTGAACAAGGTCCCGCAGGGCCCTCACCTCTTCCGGCAGCTGATTCCACCATGTAGGGGCCATAACAGAGAAAGCCCTTTCTCTGGTGGACTTCAAGCGGGCTTCCTTCGGCCCAGGGATGGTAAGGAGATTTTGTGTTCCCGACCTCAGTACTCTCTGGGGAACGTGCGGGGAAAGACGGTCCTTCAGGTAGACAGGTCCCAAGCCATATAGGGCTTTAAAGGTGATAACCAGCACCTTGTACCGGACTCGGTATATTACTGGAAGCCAGTGCAGGGTCCGAAGACCCGGCTGAATGTGTTCCCGCTTTGGGAGACCTAATAACAGCCGGGCCGCGGCATTCTGCACCAGCTGCAATTTCCGAGTTCGGGACAGGGGCAGCCCCATGTAGAGGGCATTACAGTAGTCTAACCTCGAGGTGACCGTGGCATGGATCACTGTTGCTAGGTCGTCGCGCTCCAAAAAGGGGGCCAACTGCCTTGCCCGCCTAAGATGAAAAAACGCGGACTTGGCAGCGGCTGCTATCTGAGCCTCCATCTTTAGGGAAGGCTCCAACAGCACCCCCAAGCTCCTGACCCTGTCCGCCGCTATCAGCGGCGCACCGTCAAAGGCTGGTAGGGGGATTCCCCCTTCCGGACCATGGCGACCCAAGCAAAGGACCTCTGTCTTCGCAGGATTAAGCTTCAGCCCGCTCAGTCTGAGCCATTCAGCCACGGCATATAATGCCCGGTCTAGATTTTCCGGGACGCAGGTCGGCTGGCCGTCCATCAATAGATAGAGCTGGGTGTCATCAGCATACTGATGACACCCTAGCCCGTACCTTCGGGCAATCTGGGCAAGAGGTCGCATATAGATGTTAAATAACATCGGGGAGAGAACCGCCCCTTGGGGCACACCACAGTCAAGTGTGCACCTCCGGGACAGCTCCCCCCCAACTGCGACCCTTTGTCCCCGACCTTCAAGGAAAGAGGAAAGCCACTGTAAGGCCAACCCCTGAATCCCTGCGTCGGCGAGGCGACCCTTCAGTAGCCGATGGTCGACCGTGTCGAACGCCGCCGACAGGTCCAGCAACATCAGCACCGCCGAGCCGCCCCGATCCAGATGCCGTTGAAGGTCATCATGTGAAATTAAATGCTGGATTTGTTGGATCACTGATCTGATATAGTCAGGTATCTCTTAGGTTCTTGCTTTCTTATTTCCTAAATGAGGTGCCAAATGCTACTGGGAATTGCCAGAAAGACTTGCTGTAGGTTTGTTATGTTCACTTCACCAATCATTTAGCTCCCACTTCCTGCCAAGTGAGACAATCACAATTAAATCTAGTATGTCTCTTCGCAAAAAAATATTTTAAAAGAAGACAAGCAAAATATCCAGGGGAGAGGTAATCCATGACCAAAATATTGTTAAAGCTAAAGGAAAGGGATGTTTACACTTGGTTTGCTTTTGTGATTATCCATGGAATAGGTGGCCTTTTATTATTTTATTGTTAATAATTCTGTAGTTTTGTTTTAAAACTCCCAAGGCTGTAATTAGAAACTAGTTTAGTATTAGATATTTATAATACCTCAGTAATGTTCTCTAATCTCCCAGTTTCCCCAGATAACGTCCTTACAGTTCAGCAAATTTTGTTTTTTTTAATCACTTCTTCTAAGTAATCCTTCAGTTGGAATATAGCCCCTTGCTATTATTTATAGAAAAATATCTATATATATCTACATATGAAAGGAATTATAATTAAATATTGAATGTTGATGCAACCTGCATTTCCCTAGTCCTTCTCTTTAAGGATACAAATTGCATAGAACCACCCATTTTATAATTCTGTTTAATTCTGTAGCAGCACCTGACATAAACATAAGGAAAACTCACACTGTTTGAAGGACCATAGAAACTACAAAACTATTACAGAACAGAACAAACACAACAGGGAATAGGACGTGAAACCCCAAAGTCCAAAAGGTAAAGTTCAAAAAAGTAATTAAATCATCCTTCTCTTTTCTCAGGTAAACATCCTTAGCTCTGGCAGCAAAAGACTTCTCAGATGGACTCCAGTCCAACCTTAATTCTCAAATGAGCAGTTAATAAATGTTCAATCATGCAACATGATTCTGGAACATTCGGACCCCGTTTTTACTGAAAACTTCATCTAAGCTGAATGATAAAACATTACTAAATAACTGCAGTCTGGTCATTCCTCAATGGTACCTGGAAAAGCACCATCACACATGCCTTCACATTCAAGACAAGGCATTTCAACAGATTCAGACTTCAAACTCTTGCACTTCCCAATAGGTTGTTAACCTGAGGAAAGAGAAGAACAATTGGATTACTATTTTGAACTTTACATGTTGAACTTTTGGGTTTTATGTCCTACTCTGTGTTGTGTTTGTTCTATTTTGTAATAATTTTGTAATTTCTGTGATCCTTTGAACAATGTGAATTTTTATGCTTTAAGTAATTGTAGTGGTTTTCAGTCACTTTAAGAAAATTCTTTAAACACCATTACATGGAGGTGGTGCCTTTTTTCTTTGCCAATCCATCTGTGAGTCTTACTTCTATTGCCATAAAGATAAGGAAAGACAGGCAAGCATAGAGTAAGACTTCAGAGAGAGATAGCACTCTGGATTGTACCATTTCAGATGGTAAATTGATGGAAATCTTATGCTTGCAGACTGCAGCGTAGCTGCTAGGCTGCATGAGCAGAGTTTGCTTCCCTGGATGGGAAGAGTCAGGGGGTGCCCGTTTCAGTGCACAGAGAAAAAGGCGGGATCTGACAGTCTAACTGTCAGATCTGTGCTCCTCGTCGGCTCCTTCGTCTTAGCAGACGATTGGCTGAGGCTTTTCTTTTGTTTTTGGTTGGACGTTGGGGTTTGTTGGGGCAGTCGACTGGGCAGCGGCGGGTGAAGCGTTGGCTGGAGCATCGGCATCGGCTGGGGCATTGGCTGCAGTGCTGAGGGCTGGCAGCGGCATCGGAGGTGGTGGAGGATATGGCGTTGTCCTTCTTGTTGGCTGAGTCTGCCTAGGGTTTGGGGTCTGCTGGGGAAGGGGTTGTGGAGCCCAGGGGTTGGTCTTTCCCCTTTTAATTTTTGAGGGTGTGGGCCTGTGGGGCAACCTGGGTTTTTTATTATTGCCCTTGAGGTTGGCAGGTGACCATTCTGGAGAGCCTTTCCCTCCCCCCCCATTTTTCTCCTACTGGAGACATTGGTGTTCGGCAGAGACTTTTGTGGCCATTTTGAGTTCCCTTTCTTCTTCCAGGGGAAAGCCATTTTAGAGTGGAGCTGCAGGAGGCCATTTTGTGATCTTGTGCTTGCTATTTAGATGGCTGGTGGAAAAGGGTCAGGCAAGCCCAAAGGAAAAAAGCCAGCGCCTAAGGCGCCCAAGGCTCCTGCGAAAAAGCCACCACTGCCGTTATCCTCTTCTGATGAGGAGGGTGATATGGTGGTTGATTCCAATAAGGCTTGTCGATTGAGAGCATTGGAACAGGCAGCGGGCATCCTTTCTCTAGGTGGGGAGGGTGGTGTGAGGCAATCTAAGAAGGGTAAGCAGGTGAGTATTCTCACCAGGCTGTCTATTCTTGAGGGCAGGACTGGTGGAGTTGTGTCTGGCAGGGACACTGGCCTTTGCGGTCCGGATGTGGGTTTGATGGTGGCTGGAGCATCGGGGGTTGGTTTGCCATTGGTTCCTGCTGGATTCGGAGGTAGGTCGGGTGATTTTACAGTCGGGGCCTGGGCAGGTTTGGCCATGGGGAGCATGGGGGCCTGCTTCGGCGGCTGGGCAGGGCGCTTCCATGTCAAGCGTGGGGGCACCTGCCTCCTCTGTGTTGGGCGCATTTCAGAATTGGGCTTGGCCATGTGGGCAAGGCGTTCCTAGTGTGTACCCGGGTGCAGGGCATCCTGGCATGGCTGGTTCCTTTATGGGAGCACCCTCAACATATGGGATGGTGCCTTTTGCTGCTTTGCCATTTGGGGAGGTTGCCTTGCCGCTGGGGGACCACTTGCTTCCCACTACTAGGGAAAAATATTAAAAGGGGAGTACGTGGATATTTTTTCTCTTCTCTTTCGAGAGGTTGAGAAGAAAGACAAGGAAGAATTGGATGAGAAAAGGAAAAATTGAAAAAAACAGAAGGTGGACAGGACCTGGGCTAATTGGCTTCCTGGGTTCTGTATTTATGCTGGGGTGATTGTGAGGGCACAGCCGTGGCAGGCAGCATCCCTGTTCCAGTATTTGGACATAATTTATAAAGGCTATACGGCCTTTAGTGGACCAGCCTGGTTACAATGTGACCAGGAATGTAGGGTGAGGGCTGCCCTGTATCCGTCCCTTCAATGGGATCAGATCCATCAGCAGCTTTAGCTGCAGATTATGTCCCCGGCTAGGCCTAATCTGGGTGATCGCTCTGATAGTGGTGAGTAGGTCATCCACATCTGCTGCTGGTTCATCAGGCTCTCCCCGTGGTGTAGGGGGGCAGGCGATTCAACCCCGCATGCTCTGCTGGGAATTTGGATCCCTTGGGTATGTAATAGGAAGGCATGCCAGTTCAAGCACGAGTGCCCCATGTGTGGTGGTTCCCACTCATTTAACAACTGACCTAGAGCCCGTGGGCGTAAAAATACGAAGAAGCCTGGTGGGAGCGGAGATGCCTTTTCAGCTAAAAAAGGGGCCCAGCCCGATAAGGGTGGGACCTCTTGAGCAGTGGCTGTCGAGGTACCCTTGAAGTGTTAATAGTTTGTATTTGTTAGAAGGTTTTAAAGTTGGGTTTAGGATCCCTTTTCAGGGTCCTCGAGTTCCGTTTATGTCAGGAAACCTTAAGTCAGTTCAGGGCTTGGAGCAGGTCGTTAGGGACAAGATTGCAAAAGAGCTGGCTGAGGCAAGGATACTGGGTCCTTTTTCACATCCTCCAGTGAGCACTCTTAGATTCTCACCTTTGGGTGTGGTACCTAAAAAGGTGACTGGTGAATTTCGTTTGATTCACCATTTGTCTTTTCCTAAGGGGAAGTCTGTGAATGATGGGATCCTGGAGCACTTATGCTCTATTAGGTACACCAGCTTTGATCAAGCTATTGCCATGGTGAGGCATTGGGGGGTGGGGGCAGAATTGGCAAAATGCGACTTTAAGTCTGCATTTTGCCTTTTACCTGTCTAGGGTTTTCTTTTGAGGATCAATTTTACATGGATAGAGCATTGCCAATGGGCTGCTCTGTGTCATGTTTGGCTTTCGAACGTTTCAGCACATTTTTTGAATGGGCTGTGCGGGAGAAAGTGGGTTTGCAGGATGTCGTTCATTATTTGGATGACTACCTTTTTGTGAGTCCCGAGGGGACATGGCATTGTGGGCAGTTGCTGTCTGGCTTTGTTGAGCTGGTGGCAGAGCTTGGGGCTCCTTTAGCGCCTGAGAAAACTGAAGGTCCAACCAGAGGTTGACCTTTTTGGGGATTGAGATTGACACTATTGCGCAGTTGTCTAGGGTGCCTCTTCAGAAAATAGTGGAGCTGAGGGCTAGGATTTCTACCTTTCTTATTAAAAGGAAGGTTACTTTGTTGGAGTTGCAGCAGCTAGTTGGGCACCTCAACTTTGCTTACAAAGTGGTTGCTCCTGGGAGGGATTTTCTTAGAAGGCTGTGCGATGCTATGGCAGGGTTACGCTTGCCTCAGCATAGAACTAGGGTCACCTGCAGCATGAGGGATGATTTGAGGGTTTGGCAGGAATTTTTGGAGTTTTTTAATGGAGTCTCTTTTTGGAGGGACGACATGAGGCTCGAAGGTGAGCTTCAGGTCATGTCTGATGCTGCTGGTTCCTTGGGTTTTGGAGTCTATTTCCATGGACATTGGTGCACGGATAGTTGGCCTGACTCCTGGGTAAAGGTTGGTGTGAACCGGGACCTTACGTTTCTCGAGTTCTTTCCTATTTTAGTCGCGGTTTGGCTGTGGGGGAAGGATATGGCCAATCACACTGTCCATTTTTGGTGTGATAATATGGCGGTGGTCCACGTCATTAATTCCCTTTCATCCAAATCTGGCCGGGTTATGAGATTGGTGAGGGCCTTCACTCTGTGCTGTTTGCGGCTTAACATTTTGTTTTTAGCCAAGCATGTTCCTGGGGTGAGTAACGGGGTGGCTGACGCTCTATCTCATAAACTGATGGAGAGGTTTCGTCAGCTGGCCCCAGATGCCGACAGAGAGCCGGTGCCAATGCCCCAGGAGCTATGGCTGATTGGAAAGCCAAGGCTTGCAGAGCGATAGGTCTAGCCATTGCGTCCAGCACCAGGAAGTATTACAAACGGGCTGTGCGGCAGTTTGAAGACTTTAGAGCTGAGGTAGGGTATTGCAGGGTTTGGCCCCTCCTGGTGGAGCATTTGCTCCATTACTGTGTTTTGCTGCGAGGTAAGGGGTTGGCTGTATGATCCATTAGGGGGCGCCTGTCTGCATCGGCTTTTGTCAGTAAGGCACTGGGTTATAGGGAAGAAACAGCTAACTTTCGTATTCGAAAGATGCTGGAGGGGTGGGCCAGAGAGGCTGGTCCCAGGGTTGATATGCGGAATCCTGTGTCTCCTTTGATTCTGCGGGGTTTGAAGAGGGTTTGGGACGTGGTGTGTGCTTCGTCATTTGAAGCACGTTTGTTTCACGCTGCGTCTTTGTTAGCTTTTTTGGGGTCTCTTAGAGTAAGCGAGCTGGTGGCACAGTCTAGAAACGATGTTTCTGGTAAGGCTCTGTTGTTAAGGGATCTGCAGCTATTTGCGGGTAAGGCAGTCATCACTGTCCGTCGCTCTAAGACGGATCAGTTGCAGAAGGGTACGGTGCTCGAGTTGAGTAGCTGTTCAGAGCTTGAGCTGTGTCCAGTTACTGCGTCGGCTGCTTATTTGGAAGTTAGGGGCCCATGAAGGGGGTTTTGTTTATACATTTGAATGGTAGCCCGTTGACGAAGCATCAGTTTTGAGCAGTGACATCACAGGCTTTGGGTGAGTTGGGGTTGTCTGGGGTGCGGTTTGGGACCCACTCCTTTAGAATTGGGGCAGCCTCAACAGCGGCTGTCATGGAGTATCCTTCCACTTCCATTCAGAGATTGGGCAGGTGGCATTCCTCGGCCTATAAGGCTTACGTGCGACCTTTTATTACGCCATGAGTGACTTGGTGTCTGTTTATTGTTGGTTCTGTTCTTGTTTAACTGCTTTTTCTCTTTAGATGCTGTTGTTTCTGGCCAGAGGAACCAAGTTCTCGTATGCAGCCATAGCCACGTGTTTTGGGCCGCTCATCAGGCTTGGAGAATTGTGGTTGGCTCTTAGCTGGGACTCAGCCAGATGTGTGTATCGAATGGCAGGGGCGCCGGGGCCTTCAGTGGCTGGGCCTGCTGCCTTTGTTGTTTAAAGATTGTGTGGGTCCTCTTCCTCAGGTTTTAATTGTTCACCTAGGAGGTAATGATCTGGGACTCTTAAAGCGCAAGGCCTTAGTTTGGCAGGCCCGGGATGATTTCCAGCACATTCGGGAGCGATGGCCCGGGACCACCATAATTTGGTCAGCCATGCTGCCCCGCCTGGTGTGGCGTTGTGCTTGGAACCCTGCAGCTATAGAAAAGGCCTGGTATAAGACTAATAAGGAGATCAGGAAGGTTCTGGAAAAGGGGTTGGGCCACTATTTGCCCCATCCAGACATTTTGTTGAAATTTCCTGACCTCTACAGAGGGGATGGGGTCCATCTCTCGGAAAAGGGTAATATGCTTTTCCTGAGAGATTTGCAGCAAGGGTTGCAGGTGGTTTTGGGCCTCCCGGTGGGTGCTAAGCCCTAAGTAGAGACTTGGCCTTAGTAGTGGCAGGTTTTTGGGGTCTAGGGCACTATGCGGCTAGGTGAGGACTGTGAACCATCCCCCTTTTGGGGAATTTGGGGTCTGGCATGATCAGCCTTCGGGTTTGAAGACCCGGGTTTGGAGAATGCAGACTGTCCGGGAGGCTCGGCTAGAGGGTGACTTTCTGGCGAGACGTGCGTCTGGGTTTGGACCCTCTGGTGCGTGCCTCCCTGCTAGGCCTGCTTGAAGGGAGCTGAGTAACACTCAGCTCTGGCTGGGGGGCTGGGTCTCTCGCCCGTTAATGGCAGGGGAGCAGTCGCGGTGACCCCTAGCCCTGGCCAGGCCGCCAGTGGGGTACCCTTGCTGTTTATTAGAATATTGAATAAAGTGGCCCAATTTTATACCTATACTCTGTGTCTGACTCTTTATTCTGTCCTTGGGGAGCAAAGGGCAGATGTTATTCTGAAGAGGAATGTGGTGTCATGAGATCAATGGATCCACCAGATTTTTTAAAAATTGCATGTAAAAATCTAGAAGTCATGGACAAATGTTCTACTCAGATATTATTTCTGACATCCTAATTTTCTATGTACAGGGAATACTTTTGTTTGAAGAGCAAGAACTAGCAGTCTGAAGTGGCATAGCTTTAATACATTTGGGTCATAGAGATAGAGAGGCAGGCAGGTAGGCAGGCAAATGTATAGATGGATCATGTAGTGAGATGGAGGGAATAGTCTATTCTTTCGTACTAGCAAAGAGTGCTGGATAGAATAGTAAGAATAATTTATTACTAGCAAAGAGTGCATATTTATGTAATTTTCTTCTGCTCCTGCAAGTGTTTCCCACATGGAAAATAAGTTATAGAATCCTGGCTGATTTTTTTTAAAAAGATATATTCCAGATAGTTTGTAATAGGACTTCAGCTTCATTTTCTTTTATTTTTTCCCTTCAAAACCAATACATCTGTCTTGAAAGCTTACTTCTTTCATCATTTTGACCTTTCCCCTTAAATAGCCCCTATTGTCAGCATTGATTTTTACCCATCATCTTCTCTCATACTGATATATTCAATAATCCACCTGGTAAGACATATTTTCTCCCCCTTTTTTGGATTGTGTAACATTATCAAAGTATAATACAAAAAAGAGACAGAATAGAGAAAGATTTACAATATCTAGAATTACAACTCCTTTGAAAAATCTCTTGACCTTGCTGACCATTTATCTTACTAAGATCTCATTTCTAACTCTCCCTTTCACCAAAAAAATTGCTTGGGAAAGTAGCCTTGTATCATCCCTGCATCATCACTGTTCTCACACAACAGTATCTTTGATTGGTTTTAATCAAGGTGCAGTTCTGGAGATAGTATAGGAATAACTATCTCTTAGAGTAAATGATATGATCATTTCTGATGCCTCCCTTTCTTGACCTTGGTATGGTCTGTTCTTTATATCTAGAATGTATATCCCCTAGAACTTTTTTTTTACTCAAAAACTTCCATTAAGAAGCTTCCAACTTTGACCCTCTTTCATAAATAAATAAAATAATTACAATATAATTCAAGTAAATGGCTTAAAAATAGCCTATGGGCAAGCTAATGCCATCTTAATATAATCACATCTAATATATGCATGGCCAGCAGCAAAATACAAAGCACAATGTCTACAGAAGACAGTATAGCATGGTTTTTTTACCTGGAGTCTTTGCCTTTAGACTCAAATGTTATCATTTTGTAATTTGCTTACAGGTCGTTTTACTAGGAATCGTTGCTGTTAGATTCAAATATTGTTATCATTCAAATGTTTTCACATTTTTAATCAGTTGCCTCCTGGAATTCAGAAGTTTAGTGCCTCTAAATGTGGAGGTGCCCCTCCATCTTAATGGCTAGTAGTTATTGATAGACTTGTCCTGCATTAATCTATTTACTTCCCTTTTAAAGCTGTTTGTTCTTGTGGCCCTTACTCCACTGGCAGCAAATACATTTTAATTACTCACAGTATAAAGAAATATATATATCAAATCAAATAAAAAACCTTGATTAGGCATTTAGAATAAAGAAGTATTTCTTTGTTCTGAATTTACTGCCTACCAGCTACATTGGATGCCCTCAAGTATTAGTATTTTGGGAAAGGGAGAAAAAATATCTTTGTTAGCTCTTTCTGTTACCTCTACATAATTTTATAAACATCTATCACACCCAGTGTTCCCTCTAAGATGAGTTAGCATGAGCTAGCTCACAGATATTTGGCCTCCAGCTCACACATTTTTGTCTTAACTCAGGAAGTCTGACTGCAGAGCACTATGTTTTATGCAGTAGCTCACCACTTTTGCCGGTAGCTCACAACTTTAATACCAGTAACTCACAAAGTAGAATTTTTGCTCACAAGACTCTACAGCTTAGAGGGAACATTGATATCATCCCCTCCCCCTTAGTTGCCTCTTACATAAATTGAAAAGTCCAAGACTCTTCAACATTTCCTCATCTCTCTCTCTCTTTCTCTCTCCCTCCCTCCCTCCCATCTATCTTCTATAATTTATTATCTATCTCTATCCAGAGAGAGAGAGGTGCTGAAACTCCCAAGAGGGAGATGAAGGAGAAACACACTGGTGCCCTTCATGAATTTTTAAACATTTTTTAAAATAATTTTGTTTTCACAAAGGTTCCAGAACTCTGTTCCATCACATTCCCCCAGGGAAAAAAAGCCCTGTGGATGGATGGATGGATGGATAGATAGATAGATAGATAGATAGATAGATAGATAGATAGATAGATAGATAGATAGATAGATAGATAGATAGATAGATAGATAGATAGATGATAGATAGATAGATATTTTTCACTTAGAGCCAAACTACACTGTATGTTCCTTCACTTGTTTACACTTGTTTTACTCCATAGCTGTGGGGGATCTGCTTCTAAGAAACCTAAATCCATAAAAAAGGAGAGCCCATGGGGGAAAGTTATTTGATGATGTTGCTGCTTCACATGAAGTATCTGAGCACATGGTTGTGGGGAACAGGGAGATAAAGTGTAACCAAGTGAAGAAATGTATTATGTAGTTTAAGCCTTAAATCATCTAGATGCCACCAAATGAAGATGGCATTTCTATGATGAGCACCACTACATATGTAGCAATTGTAAATGTTAATAAACATGCCTATGTTCTCAAGAAATTTACCTGCATTTTGCTACCAACGCAGGAATTCGGGGGCTAGCCTTACAGTGGCTCTCCTCCTTCCTTGAAGGTCGGGGACAAAGGGTGGCAATTGGAGGGGAGCTGTCTCAGAGACACCTACTTAATTGTGGGGTGCCTCAGGGGGCAGTTCTCTCCCCGATGTTGTTTAACATCTATATGCGCCCCCTTTCCCAGATTGCCCGGAGGTATGGGCTGGGCTGTCATCAGTATGCTGATGACACCCAGCTTTATCTATTGATGGCCAGACTGGTGATGTCCCTATAAATCTGGACCGGGCGTTACAAGCCATGGCTGACTGGCTCAAGCTGAGTGGGCTGAAGCTGAATCCAGCAAAGACTGAGGTCCTTTGCGTAGGTCGCGGCAGGCCAGGAGGGGAGATCTCCCTACCGACCTTTGACGGTGCGTCACTGATACCAGTGCGCAGGGTCAAGAGCTTGGGCGTGCTACTGGAGTCTTCCTTGTCAATGGAAGCCCAGATAGCTGCCACTGCTAAATCCGCCTTTTTCCACCTTAGGAGGCCGAGGCAGTTGGCTCCCTTCTTGAAGCATAGCAACCTGGCAACTGTGATCCACACAACGGTCACCTCGAGGCTAGACTACTGTAATGCCCTCTACATGGGGCTGCCCTTATACCGAATGCAAAAACTGCAGTTAGTGCAGAACGCGGCAGCCAGGCTGTTAGTGGGACTACCTCGGTGGGAACACGTGCAGCCTAGGCTGTGGGAGCTGCACTGGCTGCCGGTTGTGTATCGTGTTCGCTATAAGGTGCTGGTTATTACCTTTAAAGCCCTATATGGCCGAGGACCTGCCTACCTTAGGGACCGCCTCTCCCCATATGTTACCCTGAGAGCACTGAGATCCAGTTCCCAAAACCTTTTAAAAATCCCTGGACCAAGAGAGGCTAGATTGAAAACAACGAGGGAGCAAGCCTTCTCAACAATGGCCCCCCGATGGTGGAATCAACTTCCAGAGGTGGTGCGAGCCCTGCGGGACCTGAATCAGTTCCACAGGGCTTGCAAAACCACCCTCTTTCAGCTCGTTTTCAAGATAGAACCCGGCTAAATTGACTTTTAGCCATCTTATATATGACTGTGAATTGTAGCACCTTAATTACTAACACATAACAGCTGTTTTATCTAATTTTAACCTAATTTACAACTGTAATTTAATTGTATTTTAATTTGTCTTATTGTATTGATTGTATTTTATTGAAATCATGGTTGTTCCATGCCTGTGAGCCGCCCTGAGCCTGCCTTTGGCGGGGGAGGGCGGGATACAAAAATAAATTTATTATTATTATTATTATCATTATTATTATTATTATTATTACCAATTAAAAATATTTCTGTTTCAGTCTGTCTTTTGAGTTAGTTTTTTTTTTTTAAATAAGTTTTATTAGTCTATAAGAAATTATTGTTCCTGTTAGGAATGATTTCACTATTAAGTTTTGGATATTACTGTTTCATTGTATGCTATACTGTCTCTTTTTTAAAGACTACTGATTTTATTTTATGTTTTTGCTATCTGCTGCTATAAGACATGGATTGGATTAGTGATCTATTCATGTTGTGAAACGGTATTTTCCCAACTCTTCCTCTAGCACCTTCACACAGCCTCAGGGCTGGTACCAGGGTTTTTGGTGCTCTAGCTGGCAAGGGAGACCGGCTTCAAGTGCACATGCCCCTGCTCAGCCTTCCCAGGTCAGTGCACAGACCTGAGAAGGCTGAGCAGGGGCAGAGGGGTGGTGTGTGCATTCGGAGGTGCTTGGAGCCGGCCCTCCCTTGCTGCAGTGTCACACTGCTATGCCTCCACACTGTCCCCACTCAGCCTTCACACTGCCCCTACTCAGCCCCTTCCCTACTGCCTTCCTGGGTGGTGTTGAGGGCAAGCACAGCAGTGAGTGCTGGCTCCAAGTACCCCCGTTCATTCTTCCTGGGTCTGTGCAGGAAAGCTGAGTGAGGATGGAGAGGTGCCACATCCCTTTCCAGCTGCCATCCTCCTGCAGGCTGTGAGGCTGGATGGCAAGAAAGAGAGAGGTGGGCAGTGGCAATGGCAAGCATGGTAGCAGTGGGGAAGGGGCCCTGGGGACAGCATGGCACCCACCACTCATTCTGTGCCAGGTGGCACCTTAGGAGACCACTTGCCTGGTCTACTGGGTCGTACCGACCCCGTGCACCCTGAAGTATTTACGGAATCTCCAGGAACCATGCTAGGTACCATATGGATGGGGAACCAGTCAAAATTAGCTGCCAACCACAGAAATGTCTGGCAGAAATTGATTATAAAATGAGTGAATCTCCTTAGGCTCAATCAGAGCAGGTGAGGCTTTTTACAAGCAAGATCAAGAATATGATTTTGTTTTGTTTTTATTTTTTAAAATTTAACTTATTCAATAATATTTAGTAGAGATGAGTCAATTGTCCCAATTTTACATTAGTTTCTATTTAGTTTTGGGTATTCACTTTTCATGACTATTTTGGCAAATATGACAGAACCTGGATTTTGGCCATAGGATGTTAGACTGGATGGGTCATTGGACTGATCCAACATGGCTTCTCTTGTTTTTTGTGAGTCCCAGTTCTAGATATGCCCAAGTTTGCTAACTTTTACTGGAGTGTTGCCTGTCAGCCAGCTTTTCTGAACCTCCTCTTCCCTGCGGAAATAAAATAAAGAATAAAAACAAACATCTCTTAGAGATGAGCCAGGAAGAAAAAGGCAGAGATACAAGAAAGAGACAAAGTAAAGGTGTGTTGTGCAACTATGTATAACACTTCTGGTATAAAATCTAATAACAAAATTGCCAGGTATGACACAAATCTCTACTAATTTATTTTAAATTAATACTTCATTGTTTGTCTAATAAAACTGAATGGCTGATCTGAATTTACCAATAGATTGTACTTTAATGTGCTTTAAAGTAATATTTATGTGAGATGTGGAAACTGTACTTTAACTAATAGACTTCCTATTATGGATGTTCAGAATACATTGATAAAAAGCTTTGACGTTCACCATTTGATTCCCATTTTATACTGTCATAAAGCTGGGTGAGCACTACCTGAGACGGACAAAGGAGCAATCAAAGTGTTACATTTAACTTGTCAGCACTCCATGACCTTGAGTATGTCACTTAGACTTTGAACCAAGGAAGCATTTATAGGTGCACATAATTTTAATGCCTTGAGTAGCCCTATTGCCTTCAGTGTGACTTCTTACATGGTTAATAACACATAATAAAATGCTTTCCAAGATAAGACTGTTAAACTCATGTCATTTAATTTCCTTCCATCAGTAACTCTATCAAGTTACTGTACACCAACATTACTATCAGTGTGCTTACTTAAGATGCAAGACAGATAAGAATAGCATTTTAAGATCCATTCCAGCTTTTCTATTCTTTAATTCTGCAATTAAAATGAAAATAAGTGAAGTAGGTAACCAAACTGGAATATATTCCAGTAATTTATTTGTGATGATACTGGCTGAATATTAAAGCCATAGAGAAAGTTTGTAATAAGTTCAGGAAATGTTCCAAACATTTGTGTTTTGCTTATCACATGTTGTTCCACTTTTCCTTCAATGAGCATGTATATGAGATTAGTTATGTATTCATCACATGTATTATTCTTCCATAACTGCCTTGGGTCAAGAAATGTATTTCTGAGACTCACCTCCCAGTGTCTGAGAGTGGGCAGAGCAAGATTTGAGCCCAGCAGCACCCTAAAGACCATACATTTTTTGAGAATCAAAGCTCCCTTTGTCACATAAATCTGTGCTCTTAAAAAGGGAATGTTGCATACAAATGGGCGAAAAAAATGTGGATGATCTTAAAGAACGCATCATCTATTTGTTGTAGAATCTACAGCATTTGTTACAACTAAAATTGTTTGAAATGATTGTTCTGCTTTTCCAAACCTGTGATGAATAAACACTCTTTCACTGGGTGCATTTGAAATCCTAGATCACCTAGACAATGGAATTTCTATAGCTGTACTCTGATGAATATCTCTAATGAAGCTAAGATGCTAAGTGAAGATTAAGAAGCTTTTCAACAGGCTTGGCATAAAAGTTATTGTATTAATGTAAGCCAGCATTACCACTATGCTGATATAAGCCAGCAAAGGCTGCAAGAATAATATACCTGTTTACTGCTATTTTGCTTTTGTAAATCTGAGTCTGTTGTAGATAATAATTTATCCAATAATTAATGTCAAAGTGCAAAATACTAAACTGTTAGATGAATTTGTCCCATTATCATCACTGCGTATGTAGTGCTGCTATATCCATCATCAGAGATTTGCTGAAGTTCAGCTCAAGGATATGGTTTCAGAGAACCACAGTTTATAAGATTATAACTTGGATCATAACCCATAATCACTAAAGATGTCTCATGACTGCAGGCATGCATACTCTCCAACAATTTTCTTTAAAAGGATTCCCATGACATATTATTCCTCACAGTAGTTAAGTCAGAAGTGTGTTTCCTACCATTCTACTAAGCAAAGTCTGAAGTTTGCCCCCTCCCTAAGGAGATTTCTTTCAATTTAAATGACTCTTCCTCAACAGAAGAACCACGTAACTTGGAAGAAGGCTCTTTAGATAGGATGAAGCTCCTTAAACTGTAGTAAAAGAGTATGTGTTGAATATTAATTAGCTAATTTGCATATCAGGTCACGCCTCTTTGAATCACCAGAAGTGATATTATCTTCTACTGTCTTTATGATCACCTGTATGCAACCTTCCAAGAGGTGCCCAACCTCTCACCTGATCTGCCACACAGCCACTACAGGCTTGATACTGCTCAGCACCAAGGGCTGATCTTTCCTAGCCACACCCTGCCACGTAGCCAGTGATGTTCTAGACATAGCCTTCACCACTTTGGATATCTCCAGGTGCTTGAAGATCACCCCTACCTACCATGATCAGGCCACCTAAATCCTGTCAAAATTAATTGTGGCCTACAAAGTCAATGACTAAGCCTATTTAACCAACCCTCACCCTGACATCATGAAGCAGTCAAAAGAGGCACCCCCAATGCCAATTAGGGGAACCCCAAAAATCCCTGCTTGGCCCCATTGGCAACAAGTTAATTCCTTGATTACTAAAGGGAGGACAGGTGAGCAATTGACAGCAGCAAAAGCCTGCTCTTAGGAGGCATGGCCAAAATATAAACTGAACAGTCATGCCTCCTTACTAACTGTAAAATAAGGAGAGGAAGAAATAGAACAATAACAAGGGAGAGAAGGGAAGTAAGCACTGGCCTTCCCCAAGGAACCTAATTTTAACATGTCCATAAATTATCTTAAATTAGAGATGAATTAAGAGATGCCTTTGGGGCAACACGAAATAATTCATAATACAAAATACGAAGTTAATACAAGATAACCTGTGCCCTTCTACTACCATTTTCTTGTTTTCACACATGCATTCATATACAGATTCTCACACACAGTTATATGCCTTGATTTTGTGTAATTTTCTGGCAAACTGCTATGGAAGATATTTCATCCTTATCAAGGACATCAAAAGCAGTAGTTCAACAACACTAACTGAGCAACCTATATTCCCGTCACCCTTTCTGATTTTCAAATGCACCTGTTACACTCCACCTCTCTTACAAGTTATTCATATGTTTCATCATAAACAGTATGCAATCCCAAAGAGTGTACCTAGTCTCACGGAATAAATATTTAACATATTTTTATTCCCTGCTGTCCAGATTGCTCAGAATGGAAGAACATGGTTCAACTTGCCCTTATTTCATACTCACTTCAAGCCTTATGTAGCAGGTCAGGATGAGAAAGACTGATTCATCAGTGAGCATTATGAGAAAGGGAGATTTGGACCCAGATCTTTGCAGTCCTAGTCTAAGAACTACATGCACACCACTGACAGGGGATAATTGCAAGCTATGTCATAATACAGTAGATTGTTTGTTGTTGTGTTAACTTTAGAATGCTGTAGCCTTAATTCTCTCTGTTAATTTCTTACAACTCAAACTAGCAAAAGGGAAGGGGCTATACTTTCTGTTTTTGCCCAGGGGTGGGTTTCTAGCAGGAGCTCCTTTGCATATTAGGTCACGCACCCTGGACATAGCCAATCCTCCAAGAGCTTACAAGGCTCTTTTTTGTAAGCTCTTAGAGGATTGACTACATCAGGGGTGTGTGACCTAATATGCAAAGGAGCTCCTGCTAGAATTCCACCTCTGTTTTTGCCGCATAGATCTTGTTAACAATATTTCTGTTTAGTGAAAGTGTTTGTGGGAAGAGAGATTACAGCATCACTAGATGGTTACTGAGCAGTGTGAATGGTTTTCTTCCATTTCATTATATCTGAAGAAGTGTGCATGAACATGAAAGTTCATTCCTTGAATAAAACTTTGTTGGTCTTAAAGGTGCCACTGGACTCTAACTTTGTTCTATCCAAGAAAAGGGTCCCTGGACACAGACCAGTGACTGCTATATTTTTTGGCTGAATTAGTGGATGGAAAGATGCTTGTTGGCATCATATTTTAACAGCCTTACATAGATCTACTGCATGGATATGTTCTTCATCATAACACACACTGCACCCCTTGTTCTTAGTTGGCATTTTGATTACTCCAAGTTTTGCCCTGTTGTAAAAGCAGGGACTAGCTTAGTAGTCATTTTACACACAAAACGGTTACGGCTCACACTTAAAGGGGAGATTTATGGCCACAGATAAAAACAGAAGCATATTATCAGTTTCCCAAGATGATTTCCAACTTTCAGGAGGATACCTATTCTTGGAATGAAATCAAATATCTGGGGGTGATAGTACCCAAATTCTTTATTCCAGGGAAGGCAATATTAGCCAAATGTAGCCTGTTGCAGAAAATTATACCTAATTTTTCACAGATGGGGGCCTGATGCGGATTTCTCAAATTAATCTTTTTCTCCCCTGTCTGTAGCCATCTAAATGGTGTATCAGTGAAATATCAGTAGCTTTAAAGCAATTTACTCTTGAGGAAATAATGGTTATCTACTATTAAAATGAACTTATTTAAATATTCATTTTATAAGAATTTTTAATTTACATTTGTAATACTAGAGGTGTTGCCTGCTCACTCACTGCACAGATTGCAGTTGTGATTTTAACCATTAATTTGAATGCAAAATAATCATTTCCATCTTCTGCCAAAACTGTAGCAAAAA
Organism: Heteronotia binoei; assembly: GCF_032191835.1. Lineage (NCBI taxonomy): Eukaryota > Metazoa > Chordata > Lepidosauria > Squamata > Gekkonidae > Heteronotia > Heteronotia binoei. The sequence goes on along the minus strand of NC_083226.1, from coordinate 127,547,918 downwards.
TTATATATATCCCACCTTTCTCTCTGGTGGGGATGCGAAGTGTTCTCCTCTCTTGTAAATCCTTGAGATAGATTTGGCAAAGAATGTGTGACTCGCCCAAGGCTACCCACAAGTTTCCATGGCAGATGTGTGATTGGAATGAATAGTCTCCTAGTTCCTAGCCATAAGCTCTAATCATTACACCACACTGGCTCTGAGAGTTCATGGAGGTTCATAAACTCTCTGTGTTTCATAAGGAAAGATATATGTTCCATATTCTTGTTTGTACTGGCTTTTCTCACAGTAGGGACCCAAAGCAGCTTACATCACACTCTCTTCAATTTTATTCTCACAACCCTATAAATTACACTAACTTCCATAGCAAGCTGGGTATTTGAACCTGTGTCTCCTGAATTCTAGTCAAATTCTCTAACCATTATACCACTCAGGCTCTGATTGTTAAACCCTTATGTTTGCTCACACAGGGATGTGTTCTGTCTTCCCAGTCTGTGTTATCTGCACTTTCCTGGCTTCTTGTGAGTCCTTGTACACATTAAATAAATGGCTGTTTCTTCCTGATTTCGGGTCTGGGAAGGAGCTCCCAGCTGATTTCAGCTGCCTTGCCTCTGTCTGACCCTGCCTAACCTGGCTGGACGGGTCACCAAACGGACCACAGAAAGGCATTCAGGAACCAGCCCTAGTAAGAAGACCTGCGCAGGTGAGTATGAGAATGGGGTTTAGTAGATAGAACCTCTCCATAAGAGACTGCTTGGCCTCAGCCAGTCTCAGAGGGAAGGAGGGCTTGATCACCCCTCGGCTGCACACTAGAAAAGCTTGCTGAAGGAAAGGGGGAGGAGTTTTCCCCGCCAGTGCCCTTGAAACTGTGCTAGCCTAGTACTGGAACTGGGAAGGAGCTTGTGATGAGATTGTGTGTGAATGAGACGTGACATTTGCTGAAGGCAGCAGCCGTTACAAAACAACATGTGTTTCTTTGTGTCGAGACTGCTCTTTCACCCACCCCCTTTTCCCTTTTGTGTCTAAGAATGTCTTGTCTATCTGGTCAACCATGGGAGGATCACAGTCTAGGGGACACCCTTAGACTGCATGATTGCAAATTCTGACATAGGTTTTAGTGGAGACTATGGTATAGATAGGGCTCCTGAAGTGTTTGTAACATTTTGTGAACTAGAGGTTTTAAACAGAGGCTAGATGGCCATCTGACAGCAATGGAGATCCTGTGAATTTGGGGGGAGGTATTTGTGTGTTCCTGCATTGTGCAGAGGGTTGGATTGGATGGCCCTGGAGGTCCCTTCCAACTCTATGATTCTAGAATGACCTACATTTGGTGTTGTTCAGTCATCTGAGAATTCATGTGACAAAGGTAATGAGTTACCCTGACCACCTAGACCAGTCCTTGTATATTGTTTCTTAACATAAGTACATAAGAGAAGCCATGTTGGATCAGGCCAACGGCCCATCAAGTCCAACACTCTGTGTCACACAGTGGCAAAAAATTTTATATACACACATACACTGTGGCTAATAGCCACTGATGGACCTGTGCTCCATATTTTTATCTAAACCCTTAGATATTTTTATCTAAACCCTTAGTATAGTTTGGTTTTAAACCACCTATGCAGTTGCAAAATACACTACTCTTGGACAGGCATCTCAGTCTCAGGCCAAGGCAATCTATGCCAAAGCACCCCCAGAAACCAGATATTAGGACATAGGGCAGTGTCCCCTTCACCCCTTGCCGGTCCTTCAGGTCCAATGCAACCTTTCACCTTTGCCACCTAGACTTCACCCTCGCCCCCTTCATTGGTTAAGACCAAAGAACTCCAGATCTATGGGCTCTCCCAGAGAGAAGGTCTCCAGAAGCAAGCACCCTGCCTCTGGCCAGCTTGCCACCTCAGAAGAAGTCCCCGTCAGCCATGTGATGCCCCTCTGGCAGATCCAGACCTCCCAATTCCTGGGCCATGATGGGACAGAAGGAGGAAGGGAACAACGTGCCATGATGGGCTACAATTCATTTCCCTGGAACTGACCTCAAGTGGGATGCCAACAGAAAGGCTCCCATCTGCCTATTAAGCCAATATCAACAGACATTACCGACAGGCATGAAGGAGGCGACCACGAAACCCATTAATATGTGTGAGGTAGCAGAAGTCCTCCAGAAGCCAGATGCCTTTTTGGAGTGCTTATATGAAGCCCACCGAATCTATTTGTCCACCAACCACGAAGTCGCAGGTGCTCAGCAGATGGTGAGTGGTGCCTTTGTGGCTCTGTCATCTCCAGATATCAGGTGAAGGCGGCAGGAGGCTGAGTTGAGCCTGAAGGAGACTAGAGAGGTGCTGTTCAGCCAGTCAGATGGAAGGCTATGGGCATCAAGCCAAGCAGCTGGCCCAAGAAGTGGAGGGTCTGCAGAGAAAGCTGTGGGCTGAAGTGCTTCCCTCAATAGCATTTCCCTGCCCCAGTTGCTGCAGGAGATAATAGAGAATACCGTGGCAGAGGTGCAGGTCCAGATGGAGAAGCGGAGGGTCATTGACCTGAAGGTCCCGATGTATGAGGTGTCCGAGCTCCTGGGTGTCTACAAAAAGGCCAAGCAGCTGGTGGAGGGAAAGCTGCTTGGCAGCGAGCAGAAGACTGAGCAGATCCTCAAAGGGAAACTGGCTGCCATCAATAAAGCCAAAATTGTACCAGAGAGAGATGGCCAAGGAAACGGTAGAGGCACAGAAGCCGCAGCTGGCCCAGTGCCAGGACGTGGTGTGCACCAACAGGAGCCTCCCCAAGAAAAAGAAAGCCCCAATTGCCAAACTTTTGCATGAAGTTACAAAGGGGGGGGGGGTGAGAAAACACCCTTTAAATGAGACACTATGTAACATCAGACCTTAAAAAAGTTAGAAGGCTGTTGTTAAAAGCCCTGGCCTTACGGCTACCTGATGTCAGCAGGGCTGCCACCCTCCTCATTCCTGAAAGATATGGGATGGCAGTTGGAATTCACACCCAGGTGTTGGGTTATGGCATTGGCCAGTACTCTACCTGTCCAAACAGCTGGATGTCATAGCCAAGATGCCTCAGAACCATTGCTGCAACTGCAGATCTCATCAAAGAAGCAGACAGGCTCACCTTGAGCCAGGAGTTAGAAGTCAGAGTCCCTCATGTTGTTCTGAAGGGAAAGTAGATTCAAGCTGCCCAGATTTGACCTCTGTGCCCCTGCCTAACTCAGAAGCAGAATATTATACCGATGGCAGCAGTTCTGAACCAGATGGAGTGCGCCAGGCAGGATATGCTGTGGTCATCCTGTGAAGGCAGAGCCAATTGCCCTGACCAGAACACTTGAATTAGCAGCTGAAGCCAGAGCAAGCATCTGCACCAATTCAACATATATGTTTTGACCCTCTATGCCTATGAAGCCCTATCTAATGAGAAGGAATTAATTCACACAGCAGAAGAGATTACCGAATATAGCCCCAAGATCCTGAGACTTTTGGAAGCTGTACTATACAGCACATCAAAGCCATTCAGCAGCAGCAGCAGAAAACTTGTCTGCCCAGTGTTTCAAGTCAAGCTATCTGAGTGGTTTCACCATTATACCCAGGAGGAGGAAGAAAGGAAAGCCCAGGAAGCATCTATCGATCGTAATCAAGGGCAGCTATCTGATAACACGCTTATTTGTCCCCAAAGCTATAGCTTGGCCCTAGTGCAGCAAATTTATAAGGGAACACATTATAGGAGACTCTTCCATAGCAAGGCTACTAGATAGACAGGTGTTGTGGACTGTGTGCTACAGCTGCAACCAGATGTGTGTCCTGTGCCAGAAATAACCCAAGACAGGGCCTAAGTTAGCCCGAGGGGTATAGCATGTAGAAACTACCCCATTTAAGTTTATGATAGTAAATTTCACTGAGCTGCCCAGATCACTAAGTACTCACTAGTCTTTGTATGCTTACTCCAATTGAAATAAGGCCTTTCCCATCAGAACCAAGATATTGGCCCCAGAGGAAGGTGAGAGAGTGCGTCGATACATTGAAAGAATTAAGTAGCTAAAATGTGTCAGAGGACTAACTTTAAGTAACCTGACACATTGCACATTGCCTTGTTCAAACTGAGATGCTTACCCAGAAAAGGGTTACAAATGAAGTCAATTAAAGATTATTCATGAAAGGCCTCCTCCCATAATAACTGGAATAAAAGGAGACCTGCATCAGATTGGGAATCTTGTTTAGTGCTAGGAGATTCAGTCTTTAGGAAGGGCCGTGAATAAGATGTCTAGGTATGAGTTAGAAGCTCTCCCTTTCCAAGTGCACCATCCAGGAGACCTGGTTTGGGTAAAAAGCTGGAGAGCCCAGCCCCTTCAGCCTAGGCAGCATGGGTTTTGACTGTCTTGATATCTATTCCAACAGTAGTAGGAGTGGCAACCTGGGTTCTCTGGGCTCATCTTAAATGAGCTTCCCCAGATTGACAGGTGCAACCTGTTCCTGGATCTGGACTAAAACTTACCAGACGACCTCTGGACCCCACTTATCAGCAAAGGTGGGATTTACAGTCAACTTAGACAACCCCTAGCTCCTGCCACAAGGCTGACAGGTCAACGCTCAGGAGAAAAGGCCATCAAATGGAGCCACAGGCTGGTCCAGCTGAAGAATTGCACTAATTATTTGTAACTGCATAACCATTGCGTAATTCTGTATCCTTTCCCTATGTGTAAGACTGTATGGATAAGTATTGGCCTTGGATCTTGCAGAATCCAACTCTGTTGACCCCAAAAGACAATCAGAAATTGATAACTCGAGGATTTTTACTGAGAAATCAGGGAAATGGGAAGCACCACTAATTGGCTTGTATAGTGTTTGCTCACACAAAGTCCTCTATTATTACAAAATTGAAAACAAGAGGGGTGTGTGCCAAGATTGGACATGATATTCCCGCCGTGGGTCTACCTTGACCTTAAGATTGTCTCTATTTGTTGTGACTCAGACGAAACAACCTGGGTGGGAGAGATTTGGAACCCCTGTTAAAGAGTCTTTCTGGGTGGATACTGAAGCAGATCAGTGGGCTAGGCATTACGAGTTTGGTCCTACTTATCTGTCAACCCCTGACCCCTCTGTAGTTTGGCCTAGGCTGTGGGAAAGCCAAGAGTTTTGAGAAAACAGAGGATTTTTCTGTAATTACTGCAGCTCAAAGTTTGAGTCTTTAGAATTGTGGTTGGAAGTGAAGAAATATTTCAGTAACCAAGATCTAAAAAGCCCTTTGATCCTGGACTCCTAAGAATGTGATCAGATGGAAAATGTCATTGTCCCCTGACCAACTGATAGAGGATAAAGAGGAATGGGATTACCGAGTCCAGTTCAACAATTTAATTAGGCCTTGGTTGAGTGAGTCCGGCACCTACCCCAACTCTGCTTTTTTGAGATTAGAAAGTCAGGAACAACTTTGTCTTCATTATTGTGTGCAGGTTTGGGGTTATAGAGCACCTGCCATAGCTGTGCTTCTGTTATATAGTGAAAAGTATCCACGATATAGGTACAAGAAGCAAGTGGAAACTCTGGTGGATTTTAAGGCAAAGGGAAGGTTGCCCTGCCCAGACATGGATAATGTGCAGAAAGGCCCCCTCAATGGAATAACTTGTGCTGGAGGTGTAGAATTAACAAATAGATGTCTGCTGTAGGTATTGTTGTATATGTGGCTGGCTGGAGGAGCAATTGGTTGTTTGATATTTGGTATACTACCCTGCGTGGGAGACTGTATAAGAGAGAGAGAAGAGGAATCAAGGTTATAAAAAGTTCTCAGAGTTTATTAGCCAATCCCCTTATATTCCTAAAATAAATAAGTGCATAGCTCAGAGGATGGCACAAGGAGAGACCGTAGATTCCAGATGAGTCGGGTAAGAGTTTGACTGCAGTAAAAATGTTGAGAAGCCTGGTGAAGAGAGCTGAGGCAGATGACACAGGCCGTTTTCCCACTCACGTTTTACTGGTGCCACGACCATCCTGACGCCGGCGAATCTGCCTGGATTTCGCATCAGAAGCTCCGGCGCTCCCAGAAGCGCCGGCTACTTCCGTCGCTAAGCCAGCGCAAACGGAAATCGCAAAGATGCAGGAAAACGTTTGCGCTGGCTTAGCGACGGAAAGCGCCGGCGCTTCTGGGAGCGCCGGCGCTTCTGTTGCGAAATCCAGGCAGATTCGCCGGCGTCAGGATGGTCGTGGCGCCAGTAAAACGTGAGTGGGAAAACGGCCACAGAGTTTAACTCTGGTGGAAATTTATTCAAATGGTTAACGAGCTGGCTTCCTAGTTTTAACTGGCTGCTAGAGGGTTTTGTTGTAATCATGGTTTTAATAGTGCTATGCATCTTGCTATGTTGCTGCATTCATTGCCTTCCTGCATGTATGGAACATCTTGGATCCCTCAGGGCCTTAAAGGAAGAACCAGTGGCCCAAGACCCTGTGTATGAGGTGATGCTAGCCAACTGGCAAAGGTATATGAAAAGCCAAGCTGCGCAGTAAGTACTTATGTGAGCTTGGAAGGGGGGATTGAAGCAGGGCTGAAATAAAAAGATATCAAATAAGGTAAATTGAAAGCCATCAATTAGGCACAAGGGCAAGAAAACAAAAGGTCAAAAAGATTTTAAAAGTGCTTGCTAGATGTCTCTGTGAAATAATCCTCCTAGATTGTGAAAGTAAGGAAAGGGACATTAGCAGTGTGTTCGGCTTGTAGAAGCATAAGGCAGCAAAAGAGGAAGTGAATCCTTCACCCACCGGCTTTGCCGCAGCTGCCTAAAAGAGGAACAAGAAACTGGCTGGAATAAGCACTAAAATAAGCACTGAGCAAATGTACCTTGGAAAATGTCTCGGGAACAAGTCAAAGGTGCAAATGTGTTTTTGATTAAGGATATTGCTGCAAGAGTATTAGCAACATCAATGCCATGTATGGAAAGACCCCCCCTGTCCCCTCCTTGTTCCTTTAGTAATATGAAGCTTGTAATGATGTATGGGATATGGGGTGGTCCTTTCCTGTAATTGTGCGAGTGTTTACTGGAAATGATTGTCTGTGATTATAAAACTGTAGACCTTCCTGAAATTGGGACTCCCAGATTTGTTTAGACATGAGTCTGATCTAGGGTCCATGTACACGTTAAATAAATGGCTGTTTCTTCCTGATTTCACCTGTGGCCTCATTTCTGCCTGACCACCAAGGGCTAAGGTTGCTGCCGTGCTCCCCGGCGCCGTTTCCCCCCTCTCCCCCCGCTTCCATTTTTTTGGGGAGCAGGGGAAGAGGGTGGAAATCCTGGGGTCCCCCGCCAAGGTGGGAGGGTTGGGAAGCCTACTACTAAATAAGAATCAATTCATTAAAAAGCTTTTTTTTATTGTTGCCCTTTTAGCTATTTTTCCTTGTTAGTTAAAAACAGAATGTCAACTCAGACAAAATGTACTTGTTTTATTTATTAACACTATTTCAAAAGGCTTTCCCTGGCAACAGCATTTTAGAATCAAGCTTTCATTCTGTCTAATGTGTGCTATTAACTCCTTTAGATTGTCTCAGCAGTTTCTATAATGGAACAAGCATGGATCAGATCCAGATTTCAAGGTTTGAAGACTGGTATGATTTAGCATTTTGAGGAGTTCTAAACAAGAGAGGGACTTTTTCAGAGGGATGTAGAATTTTTAACAATAACTATCTCTTTCTAAAGCATATTGCTACATTGTATACCACTGAAGTAATTGGAAACAGATTTCAGGAGTGACTTGTTCATTTTTAATGAGGTTTTCTGCATTGTACTGGGTTCCTTAATCCTGGCAACATGATGCTGTTGGGAAGTAAGATTCATGGTACATATGCCAATAGTCCTATTGTGCATATTCCTTCTAATTTGTAAACAGATGACAAATTTAGGCAGGCAAATACAAACTGTTGAGTAATAAACAATAGTATTCACCCAATGGAGATGATTATCTCTTGGAGTCATGGCAAAATGCCTTTAAAAAGTACTGGGCAGCAAAAAAAAAGTTAAAGGAAACATTCATATTAGATTTTTATGTGGTGTTTCAGGTTATTTTTTTAGGTACAATTTGTATGTGCTAATCAGGTTTGGGGGATCATGCAACTAGCAGAATGGTGTAGCATTGCCTCCTCACACAGAAGAGAGTCAAACCATCTCCCCAGTAAGGAAAGAGACATTCATGCCAGTAAAGCCATGGATTAATTTGCCCTAGCCTGTCTTTAAATAAGGCACAAGGTGGCAATTGGTTACCTAAAAAGTAGCCTTCTAATGAAAAGTCACAACAAATTGACTATATATCTAAGCTTCGCCCCTTCATTGCAGGCTTTTGCCACCTATTGCCAACCGCACCCATGAATATTGTGGGAGTAGCTGGTCACCATTTGAAGTCAATCAGAATTTTGGTTTGGTTTGGTTTTCCCTGATTGGTGGTAAGGACAGCCTTTTTCATCAGCTTTGCAATATTCGACATTTGAGATTAATTAGGCCTGTTCATTGACCGTTCAGGCCATAACTAATTTGACAGAAATGGGGCAGGTTGTTCATGATAGGTAGGGAAGAGCAGCAAGCAAGGTAAGCAGTTAGGTGTGTTGGAAGACATGTCCTGAACAGACCATCACTGGCTTTATTGCAGGATGAGGTTTGAGAAGGAGTACATTTGGTGCTGAGCAACATCTTGCCAAACTTGGTAGTGGTCTTATGGCACACCAAGGAAGGGGGATGGGGTTTGACACTTCCCTGCATAATATGTGACTGGCAAAAGCTTCTGGTTGAATTTGGAGCCAGGTTGGATTTGACAAAACAAAGAGTCATGACAGGCTGTCTAGCTTAGCTCACCCCATTAAATATTTGCATATTTAATAATGTTGAAGCTGATCAGCTAATTTTAATAAGCTATTGTTACGTGTCACTATTTGGGGTGCTGGGGCACCTAAAGAAAACTACAGCATACAGCAACTACCATTAGATGGAGGAAAGGAGATTCCAAAGAGTGATGAAGCAGCAACATGATGCCAGCAAATGCAAGTTCTGCATTCCATACTGCATTACTATTATAGAATTTGTTGAAAATTAAATGCTAGCATTGCTGGAAAATTCTAAGTGAGCAGACAAACAAAAAGGTGCTTTTATGTCCCTGCTTAGCCACCTTGTTTCAATTCAACTATAGATTGTGTTGAATGCTGCTGGTGGATCCCTGGGCTATCTAGGCAGGGCTTCAAAAAGTCTCTAAAAATCATACTGTTATGCTTCCCTGAGTTTCAGACTGATATACAAATTAAAGAACAGTAACAAACATCCCTGGCTTTAGCATAAATATGACATAACTTTTGTCAAAGCAAATATTTATTTTTGAAGAATTATAATTAAGTGATATTAACAGGAAATAATTCAATACAATTTTATTCTTCTAGATTATGTGAATCAAACAGCTATAATGAACATATGTCCAAATTCTTATATCTACTGGTACAAGGTTATTTTTGGTTGTGGCTCTACCTTGCAGAATGGCTTGCAAGTAGGGATCAGGAAGGATCCCACACTTCTATATTTCTGCAAACTATGTAAAATATAATTGTTCAGGAGGACATTTCTATAAAAGTAATGGGGCTGGATTACAACAGGATGGTTCAGGAAGGTGTTTGTACAAAGAATTAGATTGTGGATTAGCCCACTATATATAGAATGTATTTTCTTTTTGCTGAGTGTATTATCTTGCTCTCATTATGATATCTTCTACTTATATAATACAATTTTCTGCATTTTTAACATATATTGCATAATACTTCTGCCTTATTTCAAGTTTCTGTAATCTTACTCTGATTAGGGATGGCATGAACCACATTTTTGTGGTTTGGTTCATGATTCGTGGCTGAAGCATGAACTGATAGGCCTGATTGTGAACCAGTTTGTATTGGTTCAGGAGCCATTTAAAGTTTAAACTTCTGATTTCTGTCCCACACAAAAAGTGATGAGGAGCAGAAAGTAGGGGTTTAAATGGCTTGGAGCCATTTAACCCCCCCCCCCCCCGCTTGCTGGTCACCATGGCTTTTGGCAGCAAGCAAAAAGCAAGGGGTAAAATGCCTCCCAGCCATCTAGCCCCCTGCTTTCTACTCTTCACAAACTACCATGAATTGCATCAGAATTCATGGAAGGTAATGGCAGCTCTTCAGGTTGCATACCATGAACTGAACAAAATTCATGATGAATGAAGTTTTAGGAATGATCCTTTAGGAATGATCCTTTATCTTTAGGGTGCTTGCCAGTCTCTGCCTTTCACCAATGAATCTGCCCTATCCCTTCCTCCCTAGTTATGGGTCAGTGAGTAAAACCATTAATGTCACTTGCATATAGCAAGTGAAAAGGGTGCCCCTTTCACAGACTACCACAACACTTCATAGAATCAGAGTTGGAAGAGGCCATACAGACCATCGAGTCCAACACCCTGCTCCATGCAGGATCAGCCTAAAGCTTCAGTGACCAATGGATTGTTTAAAGAAAATAACAATAAGAATGTAAACAGGGAGGACTATGTGGCTATAATATATCTGTTTTTTTTTCTTTTGACAGGCTCCATCACACATTGGCCAATGGTGGGGGGAATGAACCATGAAAAGATACATGTACACTGGACACAGGGTAATTCAGACTCCCGTTAGCAACTAGGCACCTTGATCTCACTGTGGAATTTATACAGACAGACACACATTCACTGCATGGAGAATGCACGATATCCATGGCTAGCAATGGCTTCCATAGTTGACTGAAATGAAAATCAGTTCTGCTGTGGGATTCCATTTCCTCCCTCATGTTCCCAAAGAGTGTCCACTTTTGAGTTCTTTTTAATACTGCAAGCTACATTGCTTTTTCATGAAATGCCACAAATCAGTGCCTGTTCAGACCTGAGGAACAGGGTTTGCAAAAGAGTTCTTCTGTGTGACAAAAATCCATGTAATGCAAGCCATGGAATTTGCCCTCTTTCATACCATATCTGTAACTCTGATATTATAGTCAGAAACTTTTCAGAAGAAAATGTTCATATACTGACTCTCCACACTATGAATTTTTGAGTGCAGGAAAGTAGATAAATCATATTAGTGCTTAATAATGAATCAAATTCATCATTTCTGTAACTAATGATTTCTGACTGCATTGTCAGACTTCGTTGAAGATATAAGGGAATGGCAAAATCAGGCCGCTAGCTAATTTTACTTTCATGAACTTCGATTAGCAGAAATTTTCTGTCCAGGTCTTACCATTTAAAAAAAAGGAGGGAAAAACAAAAAACTATGAGTTTTGTGAAATACTGTTTTTGCCCCCCCCACTCGGAATGAAGAGGCTGACACATTGTTGGAGGAAAAACCGGGCCGCTTTATTAGAACATAACTTGAACGAACTAGAATGGCAAGAGGTCTAGGCTATTCAGGACAAGCCCTGGGGTCAAACCCAGGACCCCGCCTTGTCCTGGGAGGGCAAGCCACCCTGCCCCCAGCACAAGCCCCATATCATCTGGCTGGTGCTGAGTGGCCAGGCCCAAACTCCACCTCATCCTAGGCTGACATCCCTCCCTCAGGAAGGATCCGCCCAGATGAGGCTTTGTCATGATCTGCACTTCCAGCATTGAGCCGTAAAGCCCATCTGACGTTTATACAGGCCACCTGCACCAACTGGTGCAGATGTCAAGTCTGTGTACAACTCTGGCTCAATCAAAGAGCATTCTGGGTAAAACCAAAGTATATTCAAATGCTGCTAGCTTATACTCTCCCTACCCCCCTTCCCTTGTACTGTGTAGTTTTGCTTTGAAATGGAGAGATGTGAAAGTCTTATCTGTGCCTTCTCAGGCCTGGCTCGGAAGGGAGTCAGGAGTCTACTACAATTAAGGCCAAGCAGGCCTGAGAATGAATTGGTAACATCAATGTGTGAATGTTCCCTGCATAATCCCCCCCCCCTTAGGAATTCATTTGAAGTACCCCTTATATGAAATGTATCTACTGTATGTTCTTTAGTCTTTCAATGCTGGCCTAGCCTCAAGTATCAGTATCAATAAATTAGTTTCTTTGTATCAACAACAACTCGTTATTGAATCTGCCGACTTGACAGCAGAGCCATAGATGCTCCCCTGAAAGACTGTAGCCAATACCTCATCCTGCCAAGCAACCAATCTAACAAACTTTTCCCCCACATACTACACTAACGAACAGTACAAGGTAGGCAAAAAACAAATTCACAATAGGCCAATTCAGTGAAAATGAAAAAATTCCTACCTGGCCCCTAATAAGGCAACCGGTAAAACCTGTACTGCATAGGGCGGGTGGGCTGAGAGCCGAAAAGATCTGCGTAGCCCAGGGCTTTATAGCCCTGATGCCATGCCCTGCTCATCAATCCCTGGATGGCCGGGATAACGGCACCAGCTCTCCATCCTTCTGGGAGGGCAAACACGGCCCCAGCTCGGAACGGGCGTTGCCCGTCCGGCCGGGAGGGAACTGACATGCCCCGCCACTCGGAATGAAGAGGCTGACACATTGTTGGATGAAAAAACAGGCCGCTTTATTAGAACATAACTTGAACAAATTAGAATGGCAAGAGGTCTAGGCTTAACAGGACAAGCCCTGGAGTCAAACCCAGGACCCCGCCTTGTCCTGGGGGGGCAAGCCACCCTGCCCCCAGCATGAGCCCCATATCATCTGGCTGGTGCTGAGCGGCCAGGCCCAAACTTCACCTCATCCTAGGCCGACATCCCTCCCTCAGGAAGGATCCGCCCCGATGAGGCTTTGTCGTGATCTACACTCCCAGCATTGAGCCATAAAGCCCATCTGCCGTTCGTACAGGCCACCTGCACCAACTGGTGCAGAGCCATAGGTGCTCCCCTGAAAAACTGTAGCCAATACCTCATCCTGCCACTGCCAAGCCTCTGCTTAGGCATTAGCACCCCACTGGGCAGCCCAGAGCCGCCCACTACCCCCTTCTAAGCTTGTCCAAAAAGGCCCGGTTTCCCAATTCAGATAAATGAACCCCATCTGACCTATACAGGTCAGCATTCTTGACCCGAATTTATGGATGGGAAAGGAATATTCCCAAGCCCCCTTCCATGGCCTTCTGCAAGGCCCTGTTGGCCTTGCGTCTGGCACGTTCTATCCCCCCGGGATACAGGGTGGACCGCCAGACCCTACATGTCAAAATTGCTGACCATACCAAAAGGACCCCCGACCATCTCCGCTTAATGGCTCTCAGATCCTCCTGTGCCTGCAAGGAAAGGGCCTTTCCCTTCATGAACCCACGGTCATTACCACCCAAGTGCATGACCAAGATGTCCAAGGGAGGTGCCCTCCTCCCATGGAACAACAGCAGCATGATCCCCGGGCAACGCAGGCCACAGTGACCAAGCCATTCAACTGTCGCCCACTCACTGAGACCCAGCTGTGAACCAACTGGTGATCTCCTGGCCTGGTGGGCTGCCCAGAACACCATACTGTGCTTGCAGATGAGGATTCAACGCCTCTCACTATGAGCCACAGCACCTGAAAAACAGAAAAAGGGGCACAACCCGGAATAAACATGCCAACGAGCAACTACTGCAAACATCCCCCCACAAAACTCACTGAAAAACCAATGGACGCACGTATGACCTATAAGTGGCTGGCACCCACCGGCCCATCCGCTGTATATCGGGGGGGGGGGGGTGTAACCCATTGCTGCAGCCGTGGACATGGCCCCAATTCGAAATGAATGTGTTCCAAATTTGACACCCCCTAAACCCAACTCCGCCAGCACCTTACCTGTCACCGCCCAAAATTGGTATTTAGTAATGGGGAGGCCATCGCTATGATGAAACAAAGGGCCATCGTTCTCACCCCTGAGCGATATATACTGCTCGAGGGCCTTAACGGGGCACAGGTCAGCTGATGCACATTGGCCGATCACAGTGACCGAGCCCTTCTGATGCTGATCTGTTTTTGACTGCCTTACTGTTAGCCTAACCTGTTCCCCCACAAATTTAATGTCACTGACGCGCAGTGCCTGGTCAGAAGTGTCCGACTTCGACTGCACCACCAACTCACTGACCTGAAGTGTGCCGAAGAAGGCGACCAAAGAGGCAGCGTGAAAAAGAGAGGCCTCAAAGGAAGAGGAACATACCTCAGGCCAAACCCTATGCAGCCCCTTCAACACAGAAGGGGGTATTGGTTGCCGTGCGTCTGCCCGCGGCCCCCGTTCTCTAGCCCAGCCCACGAGCATCTTCCAAACCCTAAAATTGCCAGTGCCCTCCGCAAGGCCCTGCGCTTTACTAACAAAAGCCAAGGCTGCCAATTGACCCCATCCAGCTGGGAGGGGGCTGACTTCTTAAGCTGAGTTGTAGGAGCTGTTATGTTTAGTATATTTATGTTAATAGTATAATGATTTCTCTGTGTCATTATTTATGCCTTATTGTAGTGAAACTATGTATTCTCATAGTCTGAAGTGGTGCTATCTCTGGTCTTGAAAAATAAAAGTAAAAGAGCCATATTGCAACAAAATAATATAATAGTCAGACAGCAAGAAGGTGGTGGGTTTTTTTTCTGAAAATCAATGTTTTGTGTGTATACTATCCATAAAACAACATTTTGATTTGACAGTATATAATGCACCTAGCTCATGAGATATAGCAATGGTTTCCTGACTGTGGTACTAGAGAAAAATACTGTAATGGTGTATACTCAATCTATTCTGCAGTCTGCTTATGACATGCTCCAGAACTGCTTAGAGAGTGAGTGACTTCATAGCTGTGCTTCCAAGCAGAAAAGATGCATATCCCTTCCACATAGAAATGCATGATTATATCTAACATAGGAATAATGTAAATAGTCTTTTGGTTTGACATATTCCCCCTTCAGACATGACCTACAACTGTGGGAAGACAAAACCCAAACAAATGCTTTCTGGCTTCAAATCCAAACAAGATGGAAGTGATGCTGGCTGGAGAAACTCTGAAGGAGACTGATTTGTCAACAGTGGATGAAGGATTGTTGGAGTTTTTTAGACCACATTAAGAGCTTGAAGGTATTCTTGCACCAATCGTGATGATAGAAAAATAAGTTGGAGTTATTGCTATGTGACAAGTGACAAGTTAGGGGTGCTTTAGTCCATCTGCATTTGATTTGTAAATTATAGTGCCTTCAAGACTCTGCTTACCTGGACATTTTGATCCATGATTTTTCAATAACTAAATTGGACTACTACAATGCAGACTACATAGGTCTGCCCTCAAAGACAATGGGGAAGCTAAAGTTTGTGCAGATTTCGGCCCCCACCCAGCTGAGCGGCTGATTGGCCGCTAAGGCTGGGGCCGTCCATTGCCTCCCCGGAAGGATGGGAGGCAGTGGACTCGTCCTGGCTGGGCTGGGGTGAGGGCGGCCTTATAAAGCCGGTACCGCCCCCGGTGGCACAGTTTAGAAGCCGCGTTTGGAGGAGCCGCTCAGCTGCACAGCGTCTGTGTGCGCTAGTGGTTTTTGGTGCGGCGCAGGGGCCTTCGGTGCCTGGGAGGAGTTTTTTCCCAGTGTTGTGAGAGGGGACATCTTTCGCAGCGTGGAGTGTGCGGCGGCTATTGGCTGGACGAGGGCAGCTGGCACGAATGTCAGAGGAGCATTTTGGCAGCTAAAGGGGTCTTGGAAGGTTTCCCCCCACAACGGTCTGTGCTTGAGGGGGCTGGTCAGTGTGTTGGAGGGGCCGGCCATCAGGGGGGTAGCTGGTTGGGGCATCAGCTGCACAGGACCCTGAGGGGGCAAAGAGGCTTGCATGAGCCACTTTGAGTGAGGGAGTTTGGCCAGCTTTGCATATCTGTAGGGAAGCCTTTGGGGAGTCCTTGGATTGTGCGGGCGGGTCCTAAGTTTGGATTCCTTTAGAGGGTGGCATATTGAAGGCAGCATGGGGCCTAAAAAAGGACAAGGCCCATCCAAAGGGAAGCAGCCGGTCGAGAGGCCCCTTAAGAGGCCGCCTCCTGTCCAGCTCCCGGCTGATGAGAGGGATGAGGTGAGGACACGGCAGGCCATCTTGGATCACCTGGCCGTTTTGGAGGAGGCAAAAGGGGTGGCAAGCCCATCACGACGATTTGCTGGGCTCAAGGGTTCTGGTAAGGCTGCCACCATTTATTTTCAGAGAGAGGTGCTCGCTCAGCTTTCTGCCTTACAGGGTGCCAAGGAAGGCAGTAACAGCCCGAGGGAAATACTGCCGATGGATGAGGAACAGCGGGAGGAGCCTGAAGCGGTTGCGGTGGTGCCCACCAATGTGGAAGGTAAGACACTGGCTCAGCAGCAGGGGGTGGTGTGGCCATGGGGTCCCTGGGGCCCAAGTGTTGCGTCAGATTTGGGGTCAGCGGTCATGTCCCCCGCTACAGGGTCACCCTATGTTTGGGGGGGCCCACTCATAAGTCAGCAAGCGGCATCGGGTGCACTGCCTCATCAGTTGGGTAGCTCGCTTCCACTTCAGGTCTGGTCACCTTGGAGCTCAGCTACAGCAGTTGGAGGGCAGGCTGGTAGCACAGGGACAGCGGGGGTTTTGGCGGCAGGGGGCGTGTTGCCATGGAGTTGGCAGCAAGCCACTTCTTTGCCTCCAGCCTGGTCTCCGCAACAGTTGGGCAGTTGGGGATTCCCATCCCATCCCCCAGTCCCTTATAGTATGGTGGCCTTTCATGCACTACCATTTGGTGATCCAGCCATGTCTCTAGGTGATCACCTTACAGTGGTGACCAGGGAGAAGTTTTTAAAAGGGGAATATGTGGACGTGTTTAGCCTTTTATATAGGGAGTTGGAAAAGAAGTCCAAGGACGAGCTAGATGAGACGGATAAGGAGAAGCTGAAGTGGGGGAAGGTAGATAGGTCATGGTCGAATTGGCTGCCAGGATTTCTCATATATGTGGGGGTCATTGCCAGGGCTCAGCCTTGGAGGGTGACTCCCCTATTCCAGTACTGCGATATTATTTACCACGCGTATAACGACTTTTCGGGTGGGGCGTGGCTGCAGCACAATGAGGAATTCCGTATGTGAGCGGCGGTTAATCCTGGCCTCCCCTGGGACCAGATTAATCAGCAGCTCTGGTTACAGTTTATGGCGCCTGCGAAGCCAAATATTGGGGATAGATCTGACAGTGGTCATCTTGTGCAGAAGACAGTTCATTCTGCTGGCACCCACATGGCTGTGGGGCAGCCGGTTCAGCCACGGCTGGTTTGCTGGGAGTTCACCTCCCAAGGTGCGTGTGCCAGAAAAGCTTGCAGGAACAAACACAAATGTCCGCTGTGTGGTGGGCCACATGCCTTCACAGCCTGCAATAGGTCCAAACCAAAAGGGGCCAGCAAGCGGCCGGGGGGGTCAAGTCAGCCTCCTGGAAAAGGGGCCCAGTCCCATCTGAGGGTTCTTAAGAAGTTATTGCAGGACTATCCTCGTGTGGAGGAGAGATGTTATTTGTGGAAAAGGTTTTCCCTGGGGTTCAGAATTCCTTACCAGGGTCCCCAGACCCCGTTTTCTTGTTCTAATTTATGGTCAGTTCACGGTTTAGAGCACATTGTTAGGGCTAAAATTAAGAAGGAGTGTGTGGAGGGGCAAATGTTGGGCTCTTTTGTGGTTCCTCTGGTGCCTAATTTGCGGGTTTCTCCCTTGGGTGTTGTACCTAAGAAAGCTGTTGGGGAGTTTCGGTTAATTCACCATTTGTCCTACCCAAGGGGGCGGTCTGTGAATGACGTCATCCCCTCGGAATTGTGTTCTGTTAAATACACTTCTTTTGATCGGGCAGTGCGGATTGTGCATCATTGCGGTGTTGGTGCGGAGCTGGCGAAATGTGACATTAAGTTGGCTTTTCGACTCCTCCCCGTGCACACGGACAATTTTGAATGGTTAGGCTTTGCGTTTGAAGGCAGTTTTTATCTAGATAGAGCGCTGCCGATGAGGTGTTCAGTATCTTGTGCTGCTTTCGAGCGATTTAGTACATTTTTGGAGTGGGTGCTACGGTCTAAGACAGAGGTGTGTGATACGGCGCATTACCTGGATGACTTTCTCTTTGTGGGCCCTGCGGGCTCTGGGCAATGTTCACGTTTGCTGGCAGCTTTTGAACAGTTGACGGAGGAGCTTTTCCCATTAGCAAGGGAAAAGACCGAGGGCCCAGCTACAGTTTTGACTTTTTTGGGGATCAAGCTTGATACGGTGCACCAGCTATCGAGACTGCTGTGTGATAAGTTGGGGAACCTGTTGGCTAGAGTGTGGGCCATGCTGGTTAAGTGTAAGGTCACTCTCCTCGAGTTACAGCAACTGGTGGGCCACCTGAACTTTGCCTGCAAGGTGGTGGCCCGTGGTCGTGCGTTTCTTAGGCAGTTTTGTGACGGCATGGCTGCCCTATGTGCACCGCATCACTATATCCGAGTTACTGAGGGGATGCGCAGTGACCTTGAGGTCTGGGAGTCTTTTTTGAGGGATTTCAATGGCATCTCCTTCTGGCAGGAAGTTATGCAGTTGAATGCGGACCTTCAGATTGTCTCGGATGCTGCCAGCTCTACTGGCTTTGGAGTGTACTTTCAGGGGCATTGGTGTGCCGAGCGTTGGCCAAGGGAGTGGTTGGGCTCCGAGTTATGTCGTAATTTGACTTTTCTGGAATTTTTTCCAATTGTGGTCGCTGTTTTTCTATGGGGACACTCTTGCCAACCACATGGTTCATTTCTGGTGTGACAACATGGTGGTTCTCCATGTTGTCAACAACCTGACCTCCAGGTCCCAGCCGGTTATGAGGCTGCTCCGGGCATTTACTTTGCATTGCCTTAAGTTAAATGTTTTGTTTTCGGCAAAGCATGTTCCAGGCATTTGTAATGGCGTGGTGGATGCCCTGTCTCACCAACAGATGGTGCAATTTCGTCTGCTAGCTGCAGTGGCCAACCCGTTTCCCGCTCGCATCCTGGTGGAATTGTGGCAGATAGGAGAGATGAAGTTAGCCGGGCAATCCACTTCGCCATAGCACCTAGCATGAAAAGGTCGTATGACCGGGCAGCTAGTCAGTTTACTGCTTTTCAGGAAGGGGCGGGGCTACCTGTGACATAGCCGGCACCAGTCGAGCATCGGCTGCAGTTTTGTGTTGGGCAGAAAGGGAGAGGCCTCTCGGTGAAATCCATCAAGCGACAGGTGACTGCCTTGTCCTTCCTCAGTAAGGCCCGGGGGTATCAGGAAGCAACTAAGGATTTTCGTATTCTAAAGATGTTAGAGGGATGGCCATGGGAGCCGGGGCAATGGGTAGATCGTAGGTAGCCAATTTCCCCAGCCATCCTTCAAGGGTTGTATGCCACTTGGGCCTTGGTTTGTGCCTCAGCCTTCGAGGAGGCACTTTTTCATGCAGCCGCCTCGATGGCCTTTTTTGTGGGTGTCCAAGCTGGTGGTGCTCTCACGCAAGGATACTTCGGTTAGGGCTCTCCAGGTTGGGGATGTCAAATTTGTTGACAGTCAGGTGGTGCTATGTGTCTGTCGGTCAAAGACAGATCAGATGCAGCGGGGTTGCACGGTCACTTTTGGACCTTTCTCGGAGAGGGAGCTGTGTCCAGTTGCTGCCCTCTCACATTATGTTGATTTGCGAGGGTCAGGTGATGGTCCTTTGTTTTGCCATGATGACACAACCCCCTTGACTAAATATCAATTTTGGACTGTTACTAGCCAGGCTTTGGCAAAGTTAGGTCTTGAGGGTGTGAAATTTGGCACTCATTCTTTCAGGATCGGAGTCACGTCTACAGACGCAGCTATGGGTTACGAGGGTGAGGCCATTCGTCGCGTGGGACAATGGAAGTCTGGGGCCTATCAGGCCTATATACGGCCTTTGGGGCCGTAAGGAGGTTTTCCTTTTGGCAACCTTTCCCTCTGCACTGTTCAGTGTTCTGTTTTGTTATTATAAAAAAAGAGAGAGAGAGAGAATTCTAATGGTTTTTCTGTTTTAGGTGCTGTGGCTGGCGCTGAAAGGAGGAGGATCCTCATATGTGGCCACAGTATCGTTTTTTGGGCAGCACATCAGCCTCGACGGACGTCAGTCAGCTCATAGTTGGGCCTGAGTGAGCGGGCCATGCTTGAGTGGAAGGGCCGCTGGGGCATGAGGTGATCAGGGCTCCTTTCGCTTCTCTTTAAGGAAAGGAGGGGCCAGCCACCGCATATATTGGTGATTCACCTGGGGGAGAATGATTTGGATCTAATAAAGGGTAAGGCCCTTTCACTTCAGGCCTGGGATGACATCACTTTGATCAGTAAAAGGTGGCCGGGTGTCCTCATCCTGTGGTTGGCCATGCTGCTGCACCGGGAGTGGCGGGCGGCTTGGGATCCAGCAGCTTTGGAGAGAGCCCGGAGGAAGGCCAATAGGGCCTTGCGACTAGCCCTTGGGGGGGGGCTTGGAGTCTATGTGCCACATCCATCCATTAAGGCCTGTTTTCAGGACTTGTACAGGGCAGATGGGGTCCATCTTTCATTAAATGGCAATGAGGCCTTTTTGGCTGATATACGGCAAGGGCTAGAACATGTTCTAGGTGTTAGTGTGGGTACAGTGGCCTAAGCTGAGGCTTGGCTCTGTTTGTGGCCGTTTTCTGTTGGGAACATGTTTTGTGGGGTATTAGTGAGCTCCCTTGGCACCACACCATTGTGGTGTTGGCCTCCCTTGGGTGACTGTTAAGCTGTACGGCCCAAGGTTGGCTCCAGGGAGCCTGGGGGATCCCGTCACATGGAGAGTTGTCCACATCCCAGGCTGTATGGCTTGGGGGAGGGTGGAACTTAGGTGAATGGTATCTCTTGGCCTGGCCGGCCGGATCTGAACCATTTGGTTGGCTCACACCAGGGGCTTTGGGGCTCGCCCTGTTTTCAGGTTAAGGAGGTGGTCTAGTACTGACCCCTGGCTTTACCTATCCCCACCGTTTTGCCCTTGCCATTAAGTTACGTTAAATAAAGTGGCCCTTTAATCCATACCTTTGTCTGTCTCGTTATTCCAACTGGGGAGGCAATTCGGCCCCCACCCAGCCGAGTGGCCAATCGGCCACTAAGGCTGGGGGCCGTCCATTGCCTCTCAGAAGGATGGGAGGCAGTGGACTCGTCCTGGCTGGGCGGGGGCAAGGGCGGCTTTATAAGGCCGGTCCCGCCCCCAGTGGCGCAGTTTAGAAGCCACGTTTGGCCCACCCATTCGCCCGTCGTGCAGGCAAAGGCTGGTCGCCTGTTTAAAAGGGGCCAGCTATTAATTTTTCGCCTCCAAACATATTGGCCGGTTTGAGAGTGTTTTTGCCTACCTTGTACTGTTGTTGATTTTTTATTTTTTTATTTATTTTTGTTTTTATTTAAACTAATTTGTGTATTTGAACTGTATTTTAAAATTTGTGTTTACATTGTATTGTATTTTATGTAAATCATGGTTTCCATGTCTGTGAGCCGCCCTGAGCCTGCCTTTGGCGGGGGAGGGCGGGATATAAAAATAAATTTGACTTGACTTGACTTGACTTGATGGGCGCTGGCAATTGGTTTGGGCGGTGCCTTAAATAGGTTGGTCACTGGCCATTTTCTGTTGGGAACATGTTTTGTGGGGTATTGGTGAGCTCCCGTGGCACCGCACCATTGTGGTGTTGGCCTCCCTGGGATGACTGTTAAGCTGTACGGCCCAAGGTTGGCTCCAGGGAGTGTGGGGGATCCCGTCACATGGAGAGTTGTCCACATCCCAGGCTGTACGGCTTGGGGGAGGGTGGAACTTAGGTGAACGGGATCTCGTGGCCTGGCCGGCTGGATCTGAGCCATTTGGTTGGCTCACACCCGGGGTTTTCAGGTTAAGGAGGTGGTCTGGTACTGATCCCTGGCTTTACCTATCCCCACCGTTTGCCCTTGCCATTAAGTTATGTTAAATAAAGTGGCCCTTTAATCCATACCTTTGTCTGTCTCGTTATTCCGACTAGGGAGGCAATGAAGCTGAACACATTCTTACAAGGAATTGCCACCTTTACCCATATTGTACCAATTCTATACAGCTGTACTGTTTACCCATTTGCTTCCCAGTTCAATTTAAGGTGCTGGTTTGTTAATCTGATGATGGGGCCAGATTAGCTATTTTGAGGAAGTCAAATGTGATCCATGGGGAGGAGGACATTCTTGACTCCAACTAGGACTGCTATAGGTTGAGAAAAAGGTCACCAAAAAGTCAACCTTCTTTAAAAGCTGCTCCCATAAGAACTGATTGGCAACATCTCTGGATAGCTCACAGAGACAGACACCAGCTATTGCTATGGGCCAAGTAGCTTCTTGCCTCTTGCTAGAAGAGGCATTCTCATAACAGACTGGGATAAGATGAGGGCAGCATTGTGAGCAATGGCTACCCACTCCATTCTTGGTGGGAGGAAGTTAGCAAGAGGAGAAGGAAAGCAATGTTTGTGTGATCATTGTCATGTTTCCTGCACTCCCCCCCCCCACAATTATTCTTCCTTATCTCCATTCTGGACTTTTTTCAGGGCTTTGAGCATCAGCGGAATGGGGACGTATATATGTGGGAAGAGCCAGCATCTGTTTTAGCTGCAGGGTGGGTGGGAAGACAGCAAGGGTGGGAGTGAGTGAATGCCAAGGGTTGGGTGTGGGTGGAAAGATGGCAGGGGGGGGGGTGAGTGAAGGGCAAAGGTTGGTAGGTGGTTGGGTGGGAAAATAGCAAGGGTAGGGGTGAGAGAATGTTACAGATGGGGGAGTAGTGGAGTGCCAAGGGTGCAAGGGTAGTTGAGAGGAAGAGGTGGTTGGGGGAATGGTAGTTGGAAGGGGGGTGGGAAGTCACCAAGGGTGAGGGGCACTCACCCAGAGCCTCTTTCTAGAGCTCGTATTTCCCCCCACAATGGACCTTATTCCCAGTAGTGGATAAAGCAGCACATGACTGAGCACCTTATTAAATTTATGTCATGTAATATTGTGAATGACTAAAAGAACAGCAAGGACACTGTTCTTCTGTGCTTTCCTAGTTTTGCAAATGTTCTTTCAAACTAATCAAATGTACATCACATCTTTATTCTGAAACAGTTATTGAAAATATTCATTGGCTTCAATTGCACATCATAGGGCTGTTCCATTAATTGACTGTCTTCCTTTGATTCTGCTAACCAGAACTGCCTTGAGGGAAACTTTGAAATGATTGAATATTCTGATCAAGAAATCTGAACTCTCTCCACCCACAAAAGCAAAAGCCACAGTTCCATCAATCAAAAGGGAAGGGGGATAGACTGTTCCAAGCCAGCTTATCAAACTAAGTAGAGTTGTTGGAACCATTCATTGTTTAACTGTCTTCTGTGCAGGAATTCAGTTCAAGGCTTCTGATGGCTAATTTGTGGAAGCTGAAATATTTTTGTTAAACCCACATCAATCTCTCCTCATTTCAAAAGCAGCTTCTATGAAGCTTGCCACACTGAGCAGTCAGTACTGTCTGTAAAGCTGAGACTAATTATTAAGTGGCATTTCATACAAGCTGTGCAGATATAAAGGAAAATTAGGAAATCAGTTATCAAAGTGAAATAAGAAATTTATTTGCTACTTCATCTGTTGTCAAATATGAGTGTAGGTGGAAACCTTAATTAGAAAGCATCACTGAGGGATGTTTTTATAAATTATGTGCCATACTTCATAAGCCCTTTCAAACGTAAGCAATATTCATAATATTACTGATGTTTCAGTTTAGAATAATTTTTTTTTAATATCCCTCTTTTCTTTACCTGTCCGGCTGCCAACATGCAGGCTGCCAGAGTTGGACTTAAGCATCCCCCCCAGAGTCCTCAAGCCTCTCTTCCCTTGAGGCTGAGGTGACTGACCTGAAGAAGCAGAGACAGTCAGTTAGGCACTCGCAGAAGACTCTCGGGGACGTGTTAGTTGAGCCCCGCTTTGAATATGGCAGCCCTGTTGCTGCCAGGGAGCATGAGGGTCGAGAGGGAACAGGGCACTGGGCTGAGGATAAGGGGAATGCACCCTCAGAAGGGACCTCTTCTTCGGTTGGTGAGAGGGTATCCTTTCGCACCAAGGAACCATCCCTGGGTGGGGAGAGAGGGAAGGTCTTGGTAGTTGGTGATTCGATCCTTAGGCAAGCAGACAGCTGGGTGGCAAAACCACATACTGATTGTATGGTGACTTGCCTGCCTGGTGCGAAGGCAGCGGACATTACGCGTGTAGTAGATAGGCTGATAGACAGTGCTGGAGAGGAGCCGGTGGCCGTGGTGCATGTTGGCACCAACGATGTGGGGAAATGCAGTCGTGATGTCCTAAAGGAAAAATTTAGGCTGCTAGGTGGGAGACTTAAGGCCAGGACCTCCAAGGTAGCCTTCTTGGAAGTTCTACCTGTTCCACGTGCAGGGCTGGAGAGACAGGCACAAATTAGACGTCTCAATGTGTGGATGAGACGATGGTGCAAGGAGGAAGGGTTTATGTTTATTAGGCACTGGGATGCTTTCTGGAACAAGCGGGAGCTGTACAAAAAAGACGGTCTCCATTTGTCCCCGGATGGAACCAGGCTGCTGGCGCTTAAAATCAAAAAGGTGGCAGAGCAGTTTTTAAACTAAATCTAGGGGGAAAGCCGACAGGAGATGAAATGTCTCTGGTTTGGGAAGACTCATCTCAAAGAGATGAAGGGTTAGCTGATACTTTTCTACTGAGTAATGGAATAGAGTTGTCCACTGAGACGGTGACAAACAGAATGGACTGCCTGCCAGAGTCTCCAGGCGGCAGGAGGAAGGTGGCAGGCCTAGCATGCCTGGGAAATTATAGATGTTTGTACGCAAAAGCTAGAAGACTTCGAAGTAAAATTGGTGAGTTGGAATGTTTAGTGTTGGGGGAAAACATAGACATTGTGGGAATTTCAGAAACTTGGTGGAATGAGGAGAATCAGTGGGACACGGTGATTCCTGGATATAAGTTATATCAGAAGGATAGGGAGGGAAGGGTTGGAGGTGGGGTGGTTCTGTATGTCAGAGAGGGCATTCGGTCCAGTAAGACTGAGGTCAGAGAATTGGACTCCCTTATAGAAATGCTTTGGGTTGAAATAGAGGGCCCAAAAGGCAATTTAACTATGGGAGTTTGTTATCGCCCAACAAATCAAAAGACAGATGGAAGGCTTAAATATGATGGAAGGCTTAAAGATGGTGGCTAGATGAAAAAACTGCGTCATCATAGGTGATTTTAACTACCCGCAGATGGATTGGGTCAATATGTGTTCTGGTTGAGAGAAAGAGACTGAGTTTCTAGATGCTCCCAATGACTGTGCTATGGAGCTCTCTCTCTCTCTCTCTCTCGGCTTGGCTTCGCGAACGAAGATTTAAGAAGGGTGCAATAGTCCACGTTTGCTGCAGGCTCGCTGGTGGTCACTGCAATGGCCTCTCCTGCATTACTGCATCCGTAGCTATGGAGCACATGGTCACAGAACCTACCAGGGGTGGGGCAATGCTGGATTTGGTCCTAAGTAATGCCCAAGACCTGGTGAGAGATGTAAAAGTGATCACACCACATGGGAGCAATGACCATAACGTTATTGACTTCACTATTTGTATAAATAGGGAGTTGCCCCAAAAGACCAGCACGACCATGTCTATCTTTAAAAGGGGTAAATTCTCTGAGATGAGGAGACATGTGAAGAGGAAACTGAATGGAAAGGTAAATACGGTCAAAAAGCTTGGGGAAGCTTGGAGGCTATTTAAAACTACAATCCTAGAAGCACAGATAAAATATATACCACAAGTTAGGAAAGGCACAAGCAGTTATAAGAGAAGGCCTGCATGGTTAACAAACAAAGTAATGGAAGGTGTAAAAGGTAAGAAGGACTCCTTTAAGCGGTGGAAAGCTAGTCTAAGTGAGATTAATAAAAGGAAACACAGGCAATGGCAAATCAAATGTAAGACTGTGATCAGGCACGCAAAAAGGGACTATGAGGAGCATATTGCAAAAAGCATAAAGACCAACAATAAAAATTTCTTCAAATATATTAGAAGCAGGAAACCAGCCAGGGAGGCAGTGGGGCCTTTGGATGACTAAGGGGTCAAAGGATTACTGAAGGAGGATAGGGAAATGACTGACAAGCTAAATGAATTTTTTGCCTCCGTTTTCACTGTGGAAGATGAGAAGTGTTTGCCTGCTCTGGAACCACTTCTATTGAAAGGGGTGTTGAAAGACCTGAGCCAGATTGAGGTGACAAGACAGAAGGTCCTACAACTGATGGACCAATTAAAAACCAATAAGTCACCAGGTCCGGATGGCATACATCCAAGAGTTCTGAAAGAACTCAAAGTTGAACTTGTGGATCTTCTGACAAAAATATGTAATTTTTCATTGACATCTGCCTCGGTTCCTGAGGACTGGAAGGTAGCAAATGTCACCCCATCTTTAAAAAGGGTTCCAGAGGAGATCCGGATAACTACAGGCCAGTCAGTCTGACTTCAATACCGAAAAAGTTGGTAGAAACCATTATCAAGGACAGAATGAGTAGGTACATTGAACACAAGTTATTGAGGAAGACTCAGCACGGGTTCTGTAAGGGAAGATCTTGCCTCACTAACCTGTTACATTTTTTTGAGGGGGTGAACAAACATGTGGACAAAGGAGACCTGATAGAAATTGTTTACCTTGACTTCCAGAAAGCTTTTGATAAAGTTCCTCATCAAAGGCTCCTTAGTAAGCTCGAGAGACATGGAATAAAAGGACAGGTCCTCTTGTGGATCAAAAACTGGCTAATTAATAGGAAGCAGAGAGTGAGTATAAATGGGCAGTCTTCGCAGTGGAGGACGGTAAGCAGTGGGGTGCTGCAGGGCTCAGTAATGGGTCCCATGGTCTTTAACTTGTTCATAAATGATTTGGAGTTGAGAGTAAGCAGTGAAGTAGCCAAGTTTGCGGATGACACTAAATTGTTCAGGGTGGTAAGAACCAGAGAGGATTGCGAGGAACTCCAAAGGGATCTGTTGAGGCTGGGTGAGTGGGCGTCAGCGTGGCAGATGAGGTTCAATGTGGCCCAATGCAAAGTAATGCACATTGGGGCCAAGAATCCCAGTTGCAAATGCAAGTTGATGGGGTGTGAACTGGCAGAGACTGACCAAGAGAGAGATCTTGGGGTCGTGGTAGATAACTCATTGAAAATGTCAAGACAGTGTGTGATTGCAATAAAAAAGGCCAATGCCATGCTGGGTATTATTAGGAAGGGAATTGAAAACAAATCAGCCAGTATCATAATGCCCCTGTATAAATTGATGGTGCAGTCTCACTTGGAATACTGTGTGCACTTCTGGTCATCGCACCTCAAAAAGGATATTATAGCATTGGAAAAAGTGCAGAAAAGGGCAACTAGAATGATTACAAGCTTGGAACACTTTCCCTATGAAGAAAGGTTAAAATGCTTGGGGCTCTTTAGCTTGGAGAAACGTCGCCTGCGGGGTGACATGATAGAGGTTTACAAGATTATGCATGGGATGGAGAAGGTAGAGAAAGAAGTACTTTTCTCTCTTTCTCACAATGCAAGAACTCGTGGGCATTCAATGAAATTGCTGAGCAGTCGGGTTAGAATGGATAAAAGGAGGTACTTCTTTACCCAAAGGGTGATTAACATGTGGAATTCACTGCCACAGGAGGTGATGGCGGCTACAGCCATAGCCAGCTTCAAGGGGGGGTTAGATAACAATATGGAGCAGAGGTCTATCAGTGGCTATTAGCCACAGTATGTGTGTGTGTGTGTGTGTGTATTATTGGCCACTGTGTGATACAGAGTGTTGGACTGGATGGGCCGTTGGCCTGATCCAACATGGCTTCTCTTATGTACTTATCAGACTCTTGTATCTATCTATCTATCTATCTATCTATCTATCTATCTATCTATCTATCTATCTATCTATCTATCTATCTATCTATCTATCTATCTATCTATCTATTTTTATTTGATTTGATTTGATTTGATTTATATCCCGTCCTCCCCGCCGAAGCAGGCTCAGGGCGGCTTGTAGGTCACTTGTAGGTCTTTCTCTAGGCCCCCAAGTTCAGGAAATCTATTGTCACAGCTAATGGGTAGTATTTCATCTCTAGTTACTCTTTTCTACTTCATATGAAGGAAATGACATTATCCTGTCCCACTTCTGCTACCTATCCCCATTCCTTTGTTGTCCAATTCTTCCATCAAGGAGTGTAGTGAGAAGGTCAGCTGTACAAGTGAAAAGACAACACTACTAATGATGACCAGCCGCTGAATACTGGGAACCCTCTTCAGAACGTTGCTTGGAACAACTATTTCCAGGATTTAATGGGCAGGTTGACTCTCAGTATTTACCACACAAAACTGCAAAACTCAGTGCACATGTGAACGCATTGTTACACACTCTACTTAAAACAATTCTACTAGTATCTGCTACTTGTTTTAATGTATGTTTGAACAACTTTGAATTGTCACTAGATATCAAAGAGAGTCAGAAGAAAAAGCTGAGCAATAATATGGGTCTGACAACCGACTCAGGCTTGAAGCAGAAATTTCTTGTGATCAGTTCCAGACATTAACTCTACGACATTTCTAATGCAAGTTCTACTAGGCATGACACTCAGTAACAGCAAACTGGCATCTAAAATATAGCAAAGAATGCAGCTATATTGCAGAGGTATGCTTAAATGGCTGCAAGGGCAGGGGTGGGGTCTAAAAATGAAACAACTTTCTTTATCTGTGCATACTTGAAGAAAATGGTCTTTGCCAGCTGCAAATATCTATTTTCATTTACAAAAGAAAGCTGGCATTCATTGTTATATTACAAAAGGCCAGGTAAACTAATGGAAAAGTATTCCTTTTTTTAGTGAATATAAATTTTAGATTTGTCAAAATATATGGCTTCCTGTAGCCTGGAGAACTGGAGAAGATAGCACAAAGTAGATGGAAAATGTTTGGATTTTGTGACCAGCATCTGACTCTCTCTCTCTCTCAAATATCGGGGGTGGGGGGGAGTACAAGGAAATAGAAAAAAAAAGAATGAGCATAAGTATCAATTCAATGTACATAAGCCATTCTGGATTGGACCGGGGTCTATCTAGAGCAGCATCCTGTTTTACACAGTGCCCAAACAGTTGCCCTGGAGACCCAATAATGTACTCAAGGGAGAAACCAAATTGAAATGGCAATTTGGGGGAGTTGAAATAATCCCCACATTTTACAGCACTCTCACAATGACCATTCTATTCTTTAAACTATTCTATAAGCTTGGGAGGCAGTACAATTTTTTACTAGCATTTAACTACCCTGAGTTTGCTAACAAAAGGATTTTTCAACATGATAAGTGATAAGAAATTCATGTGAAGTGCCCTTGTAAATGTCTCTTTGATGTATTTTCCAGAAGGAATAACTGTAATTATGAAATATTCATTATGAAGTCAAAAGTACAGGAATGGTCAGTTTGAGTTGTGAATGGATGGTTGCTTGCTTTCATTGTGCATTGGTACTCTTTCCCTCCTGAAATCTAAAGACAGAATTATTTTTAGAATGCGTGATTATTTAAAACAGATAATTTTAATTAAAGAGTTCTGCATTTTTATCCTGAATTCCCTCTATATCAGGAGACTGCTTTCAGCTTCCAAGAGGATTTAGAAAAGTTTCATTCAGAGTAGTGGTGAATGTCCTTGCTCTGATCTAATAAAGATGCCATACACACATTGAAACTAGCTGTTGCATATCCAGGTCAATGGGAATTATGTGTACAACCCAGCAATGAAGCATGATTCCTGCCCAACTCAATAGCTTGTTCTATGCCTGTGTAGCCTTTTAAATATAGCAGAATTCATGTTTGAGAGAGAGTGGACTGGACTAAGTCTACTTCTTCCCATTAAATGGCTGACTGGGAAGTTTTCAGCATTTAAACATAACTGCTATGCATCCAACCAGGCCCGGTGCTGAGGTTTCCTGCGCTCCAGGCTGAAATTTGCTCCCCTGCCCCCTTCTTTTTTCATAAACTTTTCTTACCCACACTCCCTCCATCCCAGTGCTGCAAGCCAGGCCACACCCCCCCAGGCTGCCACCCTCCTCCCTCTCTCCCTTCACAGTGCTAGAAGCTGCTCGCTGCCCCCCCAACTCCCCACCACTGTCGCCGCACCTAGGCTGGTCCTCACCAGCTTTAATGTTGCTGCGTGCAGCTTCTAAGCCTTTGAAGGGCCCGCAGGAGGAGACTTCCTGGAACCAAAAGTGAGGGGGAGCAAATTCTTCTATCGTAGGCCCTTCAAAGGCTTAGAAGCCACACATAGCAACATTGAAGCTGGTAAGGACCAGCCTAGGTGGGTGGAGCGGTGGCAGTTTGGGATCCATGAGCCAGGCAAAGTCCAGTCGCAGAGGGAGAGAGGGAGGGAGGATGGTGGCGGTGGGGGTTGTGGGGGGGTAGGTGAGGCAAGCAGAGCACTGTGCTGGCTTCCAGTGCTGTAAAGGGGGGGAGGGAGGAGGGTGGTGGCGGGGGGGAGGCAAGGCAAGTGAAGCACAGCACTGGCTTCTAGCGCCGCAAAGGGAGGAGGGTGGCGACAGTGAGGCACCCCAGTGGGAGCCGGCACCCTAGGCCATCACCTAGTTCACCGACTCCCACACGCAGCCCCTGCATCCAGCCCCTTATTCCTCATATAAATAAATAACAAATTTCATAAATTCAATAAGATTAGAAAGGATTACAACACAAATTTTCTATATAATAATGAAAGTGCATAAGGAACACAAGAATTGACCATATCAAGTTAATAGCGATTCTGAAGAATTGACCATACCAAGTTAATAGTGATTGTAAGCATCAACATCTGAATATTGTATAGATATTTTTTGAAGCTCATAGAAGCGAAAGCGAAACGTCGGATAAAGTACTGCCGCATTGCATTATATTATCTGCACCGTTCTGTACAGAGGAAGAAATTTTTTGGGAGCAAGGTTCTCCTTAGAAGACTGCATTACTGGACTGTTACTCTTTGGAGTGTGGATCTACGTGTATATTTCATCGTTTGAATTGTGCCTACACCCAGCAATTGAGTAATATTGGACATTTACTTGCCTCTTAAGTGACTGTGGTGTGGGTTTGTGTTCTTTATGCACTTTCATTATTATATAGAAAATTTGTGTTGTAATCCTTTCTAATTTTAATGAATTTATGAAATTTGTTATTTATTTATAATTTTGAGGCTGGTTTTTGTGGAGGGCTATTCCTGTTTTCCTGTTCCATTATCCGCATAACTCTTTGTTGGTTGCTCAATCCCCAGGTGGGGCAGGGGATTCCCGGTTTGGAGGCCCTCCCTCCTTCAGGGTCACCAGAAAGTGCCAAGGGGGTTGGGGCTATACCCCCTCAAACCTTAGAGGGGAGGGGAAGGAAAAACAAATATTAATTCAGAGTTGAACCTCTACCTTTGAGGGAGCTGGGTTCTTATGGTCTATTAAGCTTTTCAAATAGCAGCCAGTCTACAAACACCAAATCAAACTTTACAAAATTATAAATGGTTTTATTTACAAGAGAAAGGGTAAAACATAAAAAAGTTAAAACAAACACAAAGGATAATAGTGTATAGAGATGAGGAACAAATATAAAGCAAAGAATGCTACTGGCAGCCAGAAAGACTAACTCCTACATTTTCTACTGTGTTAGTTGTCTCAAGCTGCTTGCCCCACACATTTCCTGGTTTACTGCAACACAGAAGTACAGAAAAGCACTTTACACAAACCCTCTCTCACTCATCTCATCAGCTCTCTCTCTCATCTGAGCCTCTGCACGTTGGAATACGCACCAAATTTGCAGTATAGCATCCAGTACTTCTCCTCAAAATACCCTCCAAGTTTCAAAAAGATTGGACCAATTCTACAAGCCTCAAAAGAAGGTGCCCCTATCCTTCATTATTTCCAATGGAGGGAAGGCATTTAGAAGGTGTGCAGTCCTTTTTAATGTGATGGCCAGAACTCCCCTTTGGAGTTCAGTTGTGTTTGTCCCAACCTTGCTCCTGCCTCCAGCCCCAGTATCTCCTGGCTCCACCCTCAAAGTCCCCAGATATTTCTTGAATTGGACCTGGCAACCCTAATCTATTTATTTAATCTGTTTACAAAACTGAGAGATACCAAGGTGGCTAACAGTTAAAACATTGCAAATATATCATAAAATCAATTAAAACCAAAACTAAATAGATATTTAAAAGACATAAAACAGTAATTAAGAGGACAGGAAAGAGAAACCATTAAGGAAATGCTGGACAAAATAAACAAACAAAAAGTTTTCATCTACAGGTGGAAGACAGATGAATATCCCTGGGAACAGAGATCCATTGTTTTGATACCATAGCTGAAAATGCCAACTCTTAAGTTGCCACCCATGTAATTGCAGAAGAT
Source organism: Heteronotia binoei (assembly GCF_032191835.1). Classification (NCBI taxonomy): domain Eukaryota; kingdom Metazoa; phylum Chordata; class Lepidosauria; order Squamata; family Gekkonidae; genus Heteronotia; species Heteronotia binoei. The sequence continues at coordinate 127,515,630 of NC_083226.1, read as the reverse complement.
GGGGGCATCTGAACCACAGCCTTGGAAGATGTCTTCAGTGGGTAGGTCAGTTAATATAGGTAGTGGTTAGGTAAGTTCGCATTAGGCTGGAAGACAGCAACACTGGAATTTCTTTGAGTTTCCAATAGAATTCGGCCCCGCCCTGGCGGGGCCGCAAAGGCGGCTACGCACCGTGGGCCGTCTTTTGCATCCCCGGAAGGATGCAAGGCTGCGCTGAGCTTCCCGGGCATCGGGTGCTTCAGGAGGGCGGAGTGTTGCGGCTATATATAGCCTCAGCCCCGCCCATCCTTCACAGTCCTGGGGAAGCTCTTGGCGGGGTCGGAGGCATGTCGGGTGTCCATGGCCAGGAGCGCGTAGGCGGGGACATTTGCGGCGGGCCTGGCTCCGGGGGGCCGGGCAGGCGAGCGGAGAGTGCGGCGAGCCAGTGGTAGCAGCGTCAAAGCTGACTGCGAGCTGTCGGGCAGTGTCATCAGGCCCCAGGAGGGGCGACAGTAACTGGAGGGAGGGCGGGGATGCCAGGGAGCAGTGGCCTCATTATCCTCGGCTGGGAACCTTGTTGGGGGTGCCTGGCTACAGCGTGTTGGCTGAGGGTGAAAGGGGGCTGTGTGCACTCAGCTCCCCCCCAGGAATTCTTTATAGGGCCCCTTTGGTTAGTTTGGGGGTTGTTTTGTAAGCAGACGGTGCAACCCCACTCCTATCTTACCCCGCCCCCAAAGTAGCTTCTTTGGTGTTGGGGAGTCTTTGGGCTTTCTTCTGTAATGGGTCCAAAGAAGGGGCAGGGCCATTCCAAGGGCAAGCAGCCTGCAAAAGGCCCTAGAAAGCAGGTCCATCCAGGGGCCCCAGGGGAGGACCAGATGTATAGTGTTGAGATGAGGCAGGCCATAATGGAGCGGCTGAGTGCTCTGGAAAGGGAGCGGGGCACGTCAGGGGCGTTTGCGGTTTGGCCTGGGTGTCACAGTGCCACTGGGCGGTCGGGGACCCTTACTTTTGAGAGAGAGGTGTTGGCAAGACTTTATGCATTGCAGGAGGGTATGGGCTCTAGGACGACGCCTGACCAAAGCCAGGAGATGAGTATGAGCAGGGATGTGGTGCTGAGCGACGAAGTGGTGGAACAGAAAGTCGTGGAGGACAGTCAACAGCCGGCCCAGCCAGTTGCAGTGGCGGTGACACCAGCAGGTGTTAAAGGTAAGATGGCAATGACACAGCAGCATGCCACATGGCCTTGGGGACCTTGGGGCCCTGGCGTATTGCCAGGGCCCTTGGGGACAGGGCAGGTGTCTACACCTGTAAAGCAAGGGGGACATTGGGTTTTTCCAGCTCAGCCCGGGCCATCATGGGCGTCAGGGAGTCCTGCTTTGGGGTGGATACAGGGCGCCCCAGTGGGTTGGTACCAGCCATCTTTGGCTTTTTCAGGGTCAGACGCTGCCCAGGGGTCGCCAGCATCGACAGTTGCAACAGGGTGTTACCATAGGGAGGGCAAATGTCAGTGGCCCAACCATTGGGATGGCCAAAGTGTTTCTTGTAATCCATGGGGTTATTACCCTAATCCTTATGGGTCAGTTCCCTTTTTGGCTCTCCCTTTTGGAGACTCAGCAATGCCTTTGGGAGACCACCTGACCCCCGTGATGCGGGGAAAAATTTTGAGGGGCGAATACATTGATGTATTTAGTCTCCTGTATAGAGAATTGGAGAGGAAGAGTAAGGAGGAAATGGACGAGAAGGAGAAGCTCAGGCGTAGGAAGGTTGATAGGACCTGGGCCAATTGGCTGCCGGATTTTCTCATATATGTGGGAGTGATTGCAAGGGCACAGCCAGGTAGGGCTGCGCCATTGTTTCAGTATTGTGACATCATATATAAAGCATGCACTGATTTTGCGGGAGCGGCCTGGTTACAATACAATGAAACTTTTAGGATGAGAGCAGCAAATAATCCGATGTTGCCGTAGGACCAAATCAATCAGCAGTTGTGGTTGGAGCTGATGGCCCCGGCTAAGCCCAATTTGGCTGATAGGGCCGACAGTGGGCATTTAGTGCATAGACAGCCAGGTACCTCAACAGCCCGCTCCACGGCGGGTCAGCCGGTTCAACCCCGGCTGCTATGTTGGGAGTTCACGTCTCAAGGAGTGTGCTCACAGAAAGCATGTAAATTCAGGCATGTGGTGGTCCCCATGCATTTTCGGCATGTGGTGGTCCCCATGCATTTTCGGCATGCAGTAAAGCCAAACAAAAAGGAGGGGGGGGGTCAAAGTGCCCCGGGGAGGGGGTAATTCGCAGACACCTGGTAAAGGGTCCTAGTCCCATTCGACTGAGAGTTCTTAGGCGTTTCATAGAAGATTATCCCAGGATCGCTGACAGAGATTATTTGTGGGATGGGTTCAGTTTGGGGTTTAAGATCCCATTTCAGGGGCCTAAGGCACCCTGTAGGGCATCCAACCTTTGTTCCATTGTGGGACTTGAGCATGTTGTTAGAGCGAAGATAGCAAAGAAATGTGTGGAAGGGCGAGTTATTGGTCCTTTCGAAGCCCCTCCAGTTCCATGTTTGAGGGTCTCCCCATTGGAAGTGGTTCCTAAGAAGGCAGTGGGTGAATATAGGTTGATTCATCACCTTTCATATCCCAGTGGGGGGTCAGTGAATGATGGAATTCCCGACCACCTCTGCTCAGTTAGATACACTTCTTTTGACCAGGTGGTCAAGGTCATGCGGGGGTGCGAGCTGGGCGCAGAAATGGCCAAATGCAACATTAAGTCTTTTACCAGTGTACCCTGAGGACTTTGAGCTGTTGGGGTTTAAGTTTGAGGGAAAGTATTATATGAATAGAGCATTATCGATGGGGTGCTCTGTATCCTGCGCTGCCTTTGAGCGGTTTAGTTCCTTCTTGGAATGGCTGCTGAAGGATAGATTGGGGCACAGTGAAACAGTTCATTATTTAGATGACTTTCTGTTTGTGGGCGTGGCAGGGACCGAGCGTTGTGCCAAGCTATTGGAGCTTTTCATGAAGCTGGCGGATGAGCTTGGTGTGCTGTTGGCACATGAGAAGAAGGAGGGTTCTGCTACACAGCTTACATTTTTGGGTATCAAGTTGGATACCTTCCAGCAAGCTTCTCGGCTGCCAGTTGAAAAGGTTCAGCAGCTTAGGGAAAGGCTGGCAGCATTAAAGCGAAAACGTAAGGTGTCGCTTTTAGAGCTGCAGCAACTGGTAGGGCATCTCAATTTTGCCTGTAGAGTGGTAGCGCCAGGCAGGGCATTCCTTCGGCACCTTTATGATGCCATGGGGTCCCTGCGTTTACCTCATCACAGAGTGCGCATAATGGCTAGCATGCGCAGTGATTTGGAGGTCTGGGAGAACGTCTTGGAGTCATTTAACGGGGTATCCTTTTGGCAGGAGGATATGAAGGTCTAAGCCGACCTCCAGATATCCTCGGATGCTGCCGGTTCTACCGGTTTTGGGGTTTTGTTTAGGGGGCACTGGTGCGCTGAGCAGTGGCCTAAGGAATGGCAAGAACATAAGAACATAAGAGAAACCATGTTGGATCAGGCCAATGACCCATCCAGTCCAACACTCTGTATCACACAGTGGCCAAATATTTATGGACCTCTGCTCCATATTTTTATATTACCCCCTCTCAAAGCTGGCTATGCTTGTAGCCGCCACCACCTCCTGTGGCAGTGAATTCCACATGTTAATCACCCTTTGGGTGAAGAAGTACCTCCTTTTATCCGTTCTAACCCGACTGCTCAGCAATTTCATTGAATGCCCACGAGTTCTTGTATTGTGAGAAAGGGAGAAAAGTACTTCTTTCTCTACCTTCTTCATCCCATGCATAATCTTGTAAACCTCTATCATGTCACCCCACAGTTGACGTTTCTCCAAGCTAAAGAGCCCCAAGCGTTTTAACCTTTCTTCATAGGGAAAGTGTTCCAAACCTGTAATCATTCTAGTTGCCCTTTTCTGGACTTTTTCCAATGCTATAATATCCTTTTTGAGGTGCGGTGACCAGAATTGCACACAGTATTCCAAATGAGACCGCACCATCGATTTATACAGGGGCATTATGATACTGGCTGATTTGTTTTCAATTCCCTTCCTAATAATACCCAGCATGGTGTTGGCCTTTTTTATTGCAATCGCACACTGTCTTGACATTTTCAGTGAGTTATCTACCATGACCCCAAGATCTCTCTCTTGGTCAGTCTCTGCCAGTTCACACCCCATCAACTTGTATTTGCAGCTGGGATTCTTGGCCCCAATGTGCATTACTTTGCACTTGGCCACATTGAACTTCATCTGCCACGTTGACGCCCACTCACCCACCCTCAACAGATCCCTTTGGAGTTCCTCACAATTTTCTCTGGTTGCCAGAGGCATCTGCAGGAACCTGACATTTTTGGAGTTTTTTCCAATCGTGGTGGCAGTCTGTATATGGGGGGAACAGTTGGCCAACCAAGTGGTGCACTTTTGGTGTGACAACTTGGCGGTGGTGCATGTCATCAACTCCTTGTCCTCCAAGTCCATACCAGTGATGAACCTGGTTAGGGTTTTCATGCTACGCTGCCTTCGTTTAAATATTTTGTTTTTAGCTAAGCACATGCCAGGGGTAAATAACAGGGTGGCAGATGCTCTGTCTCACCGACAGATGGAGCACTTTCGTCAGTTGGCCCTGGAGGCCAATCCTCAGCTGGTTCGGATGCCTCGGGACATGTGGCAGCTTGGCAGGTAGAAGCCGGTAGGGCAATTCTTTTAGCATTGGCCCCGAGTACCTGGAAAGCTTATGAACGGGCTGCCTTACAGTTTAGGGTATATTAGGAATTCTGTGGGGCCGGGGGATAGGTGGCCCATCCCGGTCTCACACCTGATGCAGTTTTGTGTGCAACAAAAAAAGCAGGGGACTAGCGGTTAAATCTATTCGGGGTCAGTTGGCTGCTTTAGCTTTTATTAGTAAGGCACAAGGGTACTCGGTGGCTGTAGATGATTTCAGGGTGAAAAAGATGCTCGAAGGCTGATCTAGGGAACGTGGGGCACGGACGGATGCCCGACAGCCCATTTCCCCATCTATACTTAGAGGGCTGGGCGGCTTCTGGCCAGAGGTGTGCAGTTCGGATTATGAAGTTGCGTTGTTCCATGCAGCTGCGCCTATTGCATTTTTGGAGCCTTAAGGGTATGTGAACTAGTGCGGCTGTCACAGAGTGACCAGTCTGATGGTGCATTGCAGTGCAATGATGTAACATTTGAGGGCAGACACGTGTTGTTGCGAGTCCGGTGATCCAAAATGAACCAATGGCAGAAGGACACCATAGTTAAGCTCGGTCCTTGTGAGGAGGTTGGTTTATGTCCAGTGCAAGTGTTACAGCAGTACATGGCTGTCCGAAGGAATGCCCAAGGGCCATTTTTCTACCATACAGGGGGGGGTCCCCCTCAACAAGTATCAATTTTGGGCGGTGACAGCACGGGCACTGGATAAGTTAGGATTGGGGAGATTTAAGTTCGGGACCCATTCCTTCCAAATTGGGGCTGCATCCACTGTGGCAGCAATGGGCTATCCTGGACTGGCCATCCAACGGGTGGGACGTTGGCACTCGGCTGCTTATCATGCTTATGTGCGTCCATTGTTGTTTCCCTAAAGGGCTGGGTGTTAGGGTTATGTCATGTTAAGTTGATGTTCAGTTGTTTGATTGTTTTTTGATTCCACGTGCAGTGGCTAGTCAGGGGAGGCTGGGGATCCTTGTATGCGGGCACAGTATGATATTCTGGGCCACCTACTTTGCAAGGAGATCGCCAGTCGGCTCACAGTTGGGGCTGAGCGATTGGGCTATTGTTGAACAGCAGGAGCAATGGGGGCTAAGATGGCCAGGGCTCCTGCCTTTGTTGTTTTCGGGAAGGGTCGGTTCCCAGTCTCACATACTCGTCATTAACCTTGGGGGGAAGGATCTGGGTTTGATGAAGGGGAAGGCCCAGTCCTCGCAGGCGGTGGCGGATCTTCTGGCCATCGTGCGGAGGTGGCCTGGAGTTTGCCTGATTTGGTCTGCCATCCTGCCACAGAGAGTCTGGTGGGCTGCTTGGGACCCGGTGGGGATTGAGAGGGCCAGAAGGAACACAAATTGGGCCCTGAGGAAGGCCTTGGAAGGGGGTCTGGGTACCTTCCTTCCCCACCCTGGGATTAGGTTGGATATGGTTGAGTTGTAACGATCAGATGGAGTCCATCTGTCGGACATGGGGAATCAGGCCTTTTTGAGTGACTTGCAGCAAGGTCTTCGGGCAGTGCAAATGCCTAAGCAGAGGCTTGGCATTGGCGGTGCCAGGAGGAGCAAGGTGTTTATACCTTGCTGGTAAGCACCCAGGCCTCTGCACCTGTTTAGTGCAGTCGATCTGTAGGAACGGCAGATGGGCTTTATGGCTCAATGTCATATAATGCGGATCGTATTCATGCCTCCCCTTATTCACCTCCTTCTGGTGATCGGGGCTGAAGTGTAAGGGGAGGACAATTGTTGGCCTGCCGGCCCAGCGCTAGCCACATTTGTATGGCTCATGCTGGGGGCAGGGTGGCTCGTCCATTGTTGGACTTGGCGGGGTCAGTGGAAGACCCCAGGGCTTGTCCAATAGCTGTTTTACCTTGCTGTGTTAATTTGTGAAGTTAATAAAGTGGCCCATATCCCAATAATTATGTGTCAGCCTCTTTATTCTGACTGGGGGGTGCAATTCAGCTTCGCCCTGGCCAGGCCGCAAAAGTGGCTACACGCCGCAGGGCCGTCTTTTGCATCCTCAGAAGGATGCAAGGCTGTGCTGAGCTTCCCGGGCATCCGGGTGCTTCAGGAGGGCAGAGCGTTGGGGCTATATATAGCCTCAGCCCCGCCTGTCCTTCGCAGTCCTGGGGAAGCTCTTGGCCCACACACCCTGCAGTAGTATAGGTTTCGACCGGTCGTCTTATTAGGGGCCAGGTAGGAATTTTTTCACTCTCACCTGATTGGCTGGTGGTGAGGTGTTTTTCACCTATTTTATAATAATAATAATAATAATAATAATAATAATAATAATAATAATAATAATAATAATAATAATAATAATTATTATTATTATTATTATTGTTATTATTGTTATTATTATTATTATAAATTTATTCTTATATCCCGCCCTCCCTCGCCAAAGCAGGCTCAGGGCGGCACACATGACATGGTTTACACCATGATTACACTAAAATCCATCAATACATTAAAACAATTAAATAGTTAAATACAGTTCAGATTAAGTTAATAACAATTAAAATTTTATCAAGTATAAATTAAAGTGCCATTAATTTATTTTGTACTGCGGGCAGCGGTGTGGCAGTTAGATAGGTTTAATTTGGTCAGTTGGCAGAAGGAGCAAGGGGTTTATACCTTGCTGGTGAGCACCCAGGCCTCTGCACCTGTTTAGTGCAGTCGATCCGCAGGAACGGCAGTTGGTCTTTACGGCTCAATGTCGTATAATGCGGATTGTATTCATGCCTCCCCTTATTCGCCTCCTTCTGGTGATCGGGGCTGAAGTGTAAGGGGAGAACAATTGTTGGCCTGCCAGCCCGGCACTAGCCACATTTGTATGGCTCGTGCTGGGGCCAGGGTGGCTCTCCCATTGTTGGACTTGGCGGGATCGGTGGAAGACCCCAGGGCTTGTCCAATAGCTGTTTTACCTTGCCGTGTTAATTTGTGAAGTTAATAAAGTGGCCCATTTCCCAATAATTATGTGTCAGCCTCTTTATTCCGACTGGGGGGTGCAATTTGAATATAGTTACTTAGTAATGGCCTGTATGTGCGGCCTAATGTGAAAAGAAACCATTTAGCTGAAATACCTGGGGCGGGTGGGTATTGACATAAATATAGACTCAATAAACAGCTTTGATTAAATGTGAATACTCACATATCTTTGTATAAACCAAGGCACTAGAATAACAACAAGCTTTTTGTTGATAAGGTCATCTTCTTAAAATAGAATTAAACTGCAGCAGAGAAAAGATTAGTCCTTTGAGAATACACAAATTATACCAACGCATTAGACAATATGGTTTTGTTCTAAACTATGTAAGGCGATCATGGGAAAATGTTAAGCATCATAGAGCCAGTTTGGTGTAGTGGTTAAATGCATGGATTCTTATCAGGGAAAACAGGGTTTGATTCACCACTCCTCCACTTGCAGCTGCTGGAATGGCCCTGGGTTAGCCATAGTTTTCATAGAGTTGTCCTTGAAAGGGCGGGAAGATAAAGAAGGAAGATAAAGGAGATTGTGAGCCACTCTGAGAGGAGAGCGGAATATAAATCCAATATTCTAAATCTTCTTATTCTAGAATAATAGTATTTAAGTCTGCATAAATGTACAGAATTTTAACTATAAAAGAGTGACAATTAGAAGAAGTTAACTAAAAAGAGTGATGATTGTTTAGAATTTACTCATATTCCATAAGTGGCCACCTTAGTTGTTGTTGGACAGAATAATGTGCCTCCTGCTTAAACTGGACAGGTGAATCACAGTGAAATCCTAAACAAAGTTGCACCCTTCTAAGACAGTTAACTTAAATGGATCTAGAACAGTATAACTCAGTTTAAGAAAATACTGTTATTATAATCACACGGATTTCAACTTTATTGATTATTAACAGAACAAAATCTGAAAAGTTAAACAAACAGCTCTTGGGGGGGGGGTGAAAGAAGACCCCAAATAGGTAAAAGCACCTTCCCCACATATTCAGCCAGTAGTAAGAAAAAAAAGAGTACTATTTTGAATTTCAGAGCAAACAAGAAATGTACTCATCAAGAGGAAAGGGAATGGGGGAAAGGAGAAACCACAGTGAATATTGCGCAGGAGAAACCTAACAGTTGGAAAGCAGGTGAGACAAGCAGCAGAAGAGATGATGGACTGGGCCAGCAGATGCACAGGGGAGGACAGAGAAAAACATGGGAAAGGCTCAGGAAAATGTTAAAGTGAGAGCAGACGGATGGCTGGTGGATGAACACAAAAAAACATGAAGTTGCCTTATACAGAATTAGATCCTTAGTACATCAAAGTTAGTATTGTCTACTCAGATTGGCAGTGGGTCTCCAGGGTCTAGTACAGATCTTTCATATCACCTACTACCTTCTTTAAACTGCAGATGCTGGGGATAGAACTTGGGTCCTCTTCTGCATGCCAAGCAGATGTTCTAACACTGAACCACAGACTTCCCCAAAAGGCATAGAATTTCCCCTTCCCTGGAAATGTAACAAAATGGGGGTCAGTGTGGGAATTGTATTTTCTCTCAGTTCTCTGTTGCAAAGGATCATTGGAAAAGTTAAAAATAAGTTGCTCCTACAAAAGTGGCACTGTTCTCAACCACCAAACTCCCTTTCATCTTGATAATGACCAGTTCCCACTTGCCAGTCCTATGAGAAACACAATTAGTATCACCAACAATGTGGAGGGGGGAGGAATGTCCTGTCTCTTTAACAGAGATAAAACTTTTCAAGGAGTGGAGGTGACTATCACCCACTGGTAAATAACAGATCATTAAACTTCTGTCAAAGGCATAAAATGCTTTTTTGCTACAGGATGTTGGCAACCTTAAACAGAGTTTAAGCCATCTCTATGGCAAAAGACTGCTGTCAGTGAAGAAACAGCAGGAGGGGGTGTCACCTTACCTTAATCTCACCAAGCTCACTGGCTGCTCAGAGAGAAATCCAACCTCTCTCGTCACTGAACCCCCAAACCCTTAATCCAAATATTCAGACACTGTTTTAGCATTCCAACCAATGAAGAACTGGGCTCATACTAGCATTTCCAGCTAAGATGTTCTTTGCAGTGATAGAGTTTGGACTTCAGTTCCTCTCCTCCCTTCCCCCTTCCCTTTTTAAACCAGACAGACTATACACCACTTCTCCCTGAGTTTTATGCCATCTTTTATTATATTGTCAGTTTATAATATAATGTATTTTATCATACATTATTAGGTATTTTATTATATTCATTGTATTTATGTGTTGAATTTTTAACCATTATGTTACCTACCCTGAGCCTGAACACAGGGAGAACAGGATACAAATCCAATAAAATAAATAAAAGTAACTACCTATGGTTTCACCATACTCAAGATTATCAGTCCTTCCTTCAAATTTACACTGAGATTTGTTACTGTCAGTGGTCTCTTTTAACTGCTGAAAAGGGTCACTGTCTCTTTTGCTTTTGTCTATAAAATATAGTTTTATATGAGATAGATGGGATATTATGTACTTTTTTCTAATACTAGTCATTCCTATAGCTCTTTAAATGTGAAAAATTCATTACAGTCTATTTTCAGAACAAGTAGATGGGAAACTGTTTCAGAAAACCATAACTTGTATTTGGCTATGTAGAAGGTTCTAAAAAGATCAGGGCTTTTCACCTTGATCCCTTGAATCCAAGTCACAGTGGCATTTCCATAGGTCCAGAAAGATTATTTCCATGTGTGTTCCCTGCTTTTCACCACAGCCTAAAACCACTAAACCAACAATCTAAATTTATGCCAACTGGATATAAGACACTCCCACTTTGATTAATTTATTATGGTAGATTTCAGGGTAGAAAAAAATCAGACAGAGTTCAAAAAGCTGTGGAACATTTCTTAAACTGGACTTTTATGGATGTGGTTTATGTAGTATTTTTAAATTATGTTCCTCCTTTATGGTGTGTTTTATGTACTTTACACTCATATACGAGTGATCATGCTAGGATCACAATTTGTTTTCTATGTGGGGAGAACCAGACATATTTATCTGCACAACAGTATATGAAATATTATAAAGTTATGGAATGATAAACATTTGCTTAAATAAACCCAGAATACTAGTATGCTGCTGTGAGAAGTGAAAGAGAAAATTCCATTTCTAAGTATTTATGGGGTACAGGATTAACAATAATGTGTGCTCTTCTGTGATACAGTCACAGTGAATGAATCAACTAATAATAATTTAACAGCTCCTCTTCTCAGAATGTGTTGGTATAATTAAAGATTCTGTCAGAGATATCAGATGTGGTGATGCTAAGGAATGCTAGGTAAACATGAAGAGAAATTAACTATTAGATTTATTCCTGGGAGGCGGATGCTTAAAGTCATTCTGAGGATTCTTTTTTTCAAAGTTCAAAAATGTAGCAAGGGGAAAAAACAACTTACAACACAATGTTCACGTGTTAAGAAGAGAAAGATTTCTGACAGAGTTTGCAATATTTAGAATTGTATTGCACTTTTCTGGTCTCAGAGGCAGAGTAGTTCGAAAGTTAGGCTATAATTCATACAATCACTATCGAAAGCAGGTCTATTAAGAAACTTACTTAGGGACTTTTCCACATGTGTTTAATTTTTTTCCTTTGGCTCTGGCTCCATATTACTTTGATTTAGCCCCTGATTTCCGCATGTGTTTTTGTACCTTTAGTTTTTACTCCCCCCAACAAGGTTCCCCCCACACACTTTCTTTTAAGACCATTTTTACCCTGATAATTTTCTGAAAGCCAAACTGTAATATTTATGTAAGTTTTCTTTGTCCCCCCTACCTCCAGCCCACTTTTCAATGTCTTGACTGACATCTTCATCAAACCACTCCCTTTCCTTCCCCCACTGCCCTGAGTATGTGGTTTCATTTTTTGATTTTTAAAGGCATTAAAATATTAATATACTGCTATAGTGCTGAAATAATAGGTCCAGCAGGTTCTGTGAATTCTCAGCTTTCATTTATTTTAAAAAGTCTCTACCCTCTTTCTTTGTTGAAACTAAGGGAAAGGCATAACTGTGCAAGGGAAGATCCTAATACTTAGCTTTTTTTTAAAAAAAAAAAATGAAAGCTGAAAATTCAAAGAGCCTGCTTGATTTATCATTATATCAATATACTGACAATATACAGCCTTTTTTGAAAAGCCATTATATCAATATAGTGATATATATATAGAATCATAGAATTGAAAGGGACCTCCAAGGTCATCTAGTCCAGCCCACTGCACAATTCAGGAAACTCACAAATATCTCCCCCTAAATTCACAGGATCTTCATTGCTGTCAGATGGTCATCTCTCTCTCTCGGCTTGACTTCGCGAACGAAGATTTAAGAAGGGTGCAGTAGTCCACGACTGCTGCAGGCTCGCTGGTGGCTGACAAGACCAATGCGGGACAGGCAGATCCGGCCACAGTGGCTGCAGGGAAAAGTCTGATTTGGGGTTGGTGCTGTAGCAGTGCGATTCTTCCTTAATCTCCTTTTGTCCTCAAGACCAGCTATGCGTGCGTTCTCAAAGGAAGAGACAGCCTGGTGGATGGTGTGCCTCCATGCTTTGCGATCTGAGGCTAGGTCAGACCACTGGTGATGGTTGATGCGACAGGTGCCAAGGGATTTCTTCAAGGAGTCCTTGTACCTCTTCTTTGGTGCCCCTCTATTTCGATGGCCGGTGGAAAGTTCGCCATACAGGGCAATCTTGGGAAGGCGGTGGTTTTCCATCCTAGAAATATGCCCTGCCCAGCGCAGCTGCGTCTTCAACAGCAGTGCCTCGATGCTGGTAACCTCCGCCCTCTTGAGGACTTCAGTGTTGGTCACAAAGTCACTCCAGTGGATGTTGAGGATGGTGCAAAGGCAGCACTGATGAAAGCACTCAAGGAGTCACAGGTGATGATGGTATAAAACCCACGATTCAGAGCCGTAGATGAGGGTTGTCATCACAACCGCTTTGTAAACATTGATCTTTGTGCCTTTTTTCAGATGCTTGTTGCTCCACACTCTTTTGTGCAGTTGGCCAAATGCACGGTTTGCCTTTGCCAGCCTGTTGTCAATCTCCTTGTCAATCTTGGCATCTAAGGAGATGATGCACCCCAGGTAGCTGAACTGCTGGACTGGCTTCAGAACTGATTCACCCACAGTGATGCAGGGAGGGTGATAATCTTCCTGGGGTGCAGGCTGGTGGAGAAGTTCTGTCTTCTTCAGACTAACTTCTAGGCCGAATAGCTTGGCAGCCTCTGCAAAGCAGGACGTCATATGCTGCAGAGCTGATACCGAGTGGGAGACGAGTGCAGCATCATCAGCAAACAGTAGCTCTCGGATGAGTTTTTCCATTGTCTTGGAGTGCGCCTTTAGTCGCCTCAAGTTGAACAGGCTGCCATCGGTGCGATAGCGGATGTAGACACCATCGTCATCATCTAGATCTACTGCGGCTCTTTGAAGCATCATGCTAAAGAAGATCATAAAGAGAGTTGGCGCGAGAACGCAGCCTTGCTTTACACCTGTGCCTATTGGGAAGGGCTCCGAGAGGTCGTTGCAGTGTCTGACTTGGCCTTGCTGGTCTTCATGTAGCTGGATGATCATGCTGAGGAACCTTGGGGGACATCCTAAATGTTCCAAGATTTGCCACAGGCCTTTCCTGCTAACGGTATCGAAAGCTTTGGTAAGGTCGACAAAAGTCACATATAGACCCTTGTTCTGTTCCCTGCATTTCTCTTGGAGCTGCCTGAGAACAAATACCATGTCGGTGGTGCTCCTGTTAGCTCTGAAGCCGCACTGGCTCTCTGGGAGGAGTTCTTCTGCAATGGTGGGCACCAGTCTGTTCAGGAATATTCTGGCAAGGATTTTGCCTGCGATGGAGAGCAGGGTTATCCCCCGATAGTTGGAGCAGTCTGACTTTCCCCCTTTGTTCTTGTGTAGAGTGATGATGATTGCATCACAAAAGTCCTGTGGTAGTTTGCCTTGTTCCCAGCAGGTGACAAGTACTTTGTGAAGTGTGCTATGTAGTACTGTGCCCCCCTGCTTCCAGGTCTCTGGTGGGATTCCATTAACTCCCGCTGCCTTGCCACTTTTCAGTTGCTTGATGGCTTTAACAGTCTCTTCTAGGGTGGGGATCTCATCCAACTCTGTTTTCACTGGTTGAAGTGGGGTGAGGTGGATTGCTGAATCTTGAACTACGCGGTTGGCACCGAAGAGAACCTGAAAATACTCTGACCACCGGTTCAGTATAGATGCCTTGTCTGTGAGGAGCACTTGGCTGTCTGCACTACGCAAGGGACTCTGAGCCTGATATGATGGGTCATATACTGCCTTCAGGGCTTCGTAGAACCCTCTTAAATCACCAGTGTCTGCACACAGCTGGGTTCTCTCTGCAAGCTTGGTCCACCACTCGTTCTGAATGTCTCGAAGCTTGCACTGGAGGTTGCTACATGCAGCGCGAAAGATTGCTTTTTTCCCAGGACAGGAGGGCTGAGCAAGATGTGCTTGGTAGGCAGATTTCGGTTTCGCTAGTAATTCTTGGATCTCTTGATTGTTCTCGTCAAACCAGTCCTTGTTCTTCCTTGTGGAGAACCCGAGGACTTCTTCAGAGATCAACAGGATGGTAGTTTTTAGGTGTTCCCAGAGTGCTTCTGGAGAAGGGTCTGTGGGGCAACTGGAGTCCTCAATTCTTGACTGGAGTTTTGCCTGGAAGGCAGCTTTAACTTCAGCTGACTGAAGGCTGCCAACCTGAAGCTTCCTCCGAGGGATACCTCCTCTCCTGGGTGTGGGTTTAAAGTGAAGACGGAGATTGCAGCGTACAAGACGATGATCTGTATGACATTCTGCACTGGGCATTATTCGGGTGTGTAAGACATCTTCAAGATCTCTCTGGCACACCAGAATGTAGTCGATAAGGTGCCAGTGCTTGGACCGTGGGTGCATCCAGGTTGTCTTCAGGCTGTTCTTCTGCTGAAAGATAGTGTTGGTGATGGTGAGCTGGTGCTCCGTGCAGAATTCTAGCAGGAGGCGCCCGTTATCATTGCAGTTGCCAATGCCGTGTTTGCCAAGTACTCCTTTCCAGGCTTCCGAGTCTTTACCTACTCTGGCATTGAAGTCGCCAAGGATGATCACCTTGTCCTCTGTAGGGGTCTTCCGTACGAGGTTGCGTAGATCAGCATAGAACTTGTTCTTTTCTGCAGGATCTGCTTGAAGGGTTGGGGCATACACACTGAAGAGTGTTGCATGCTGCTTGTTTTGAAATGGGAGGCGCATGGACATGATGCGATCTGAGTGACCTGTTGGTAAGTTTTCGAGTTTGGAGGCAATGGAGTTCCTGACCATGAAGCCAACGCCAGAAAGGTTGCTCTCAGCCTTTGACTTACCCGACCAGTAGAGGGTATAGCCAGCACCGTGTTCTTGAAGACTACCTTCCTCAGGGAAACGGACCTCACTGAGAGCTGCTATGTCAATATTCAACCTGAGAAGTTTGTGGGCAACTAGAGCAGAGCGTCATTCAGGGCGACCACTGTCTACTGTGTCAAGCATGGTTCTGATGTTCCAACACACAAGCTTTAGTCTTTGCACACTTTGGCGTGTGCAAAGGCAGGTGCATGCCTTTTCTTTGTTGTTATTTTTTGACCGCAAGTAAGGATGCCCATTGACCACGGCTAGCCAACTGGGGGGGGGAGACGAGCTTTGTTTAGGCCACCTTTTCTAGGCCCCCCTCCGTGTGGAGCAAGCAGTGCTGTCCCTAGATAAGGCTGCTTGGTCATTCAGGGTGCTGCCGAAAAATGCTTTTGGTCATCTAGCCTCTGTTTAAAAACCTCCAAGGAAGGAGAGCCCACCACTTCCTGAGGAAGCCTTTTCCACTGAGGAACCACTCTAACAGTCAGGAAGTTCTTCCTAATGTTGAGCCGGAAACTCTTTTGATTTAATTTCAACCCATTGGTTCTGGTCTTACCTTCTGGGGCCACAGAAAATAATTCCACACCATCCTCTAGATTGCAGCCCTTCAAGTACTTGAAGATGGTGATCATATCACTTCTCAGTCGCCTCCTCTTCAGGCTAAACATGCCCAGCTCCTTCAACCTTTCTTCATAGAACTTGGTCTCCAGACCCCTCACCATCTTCATCGCCCTCCTCTGGACCCGTTCCAGCTTGTCTATATCCTTCTTAAAATGTGGTGCCCAAAACTGAACACATTACTCCAGGTGAGGTCTTAGCAGAGCAGAGTAAAGTGATACCAAACCTTCACGTGATCTGGACACTATACTTCTGTTGATACAGCCCAAAATTGCATTTGCCTTTTTAGCCACCACATCACACTGTTGACTAATGTTCAGCATATGGTTCACTAAGACCCCTAGATCCTTTTCACACATACTATTGCTAAGACAGTGTGAGCATACACAAAAAAAATAAGCATATAAAAAATGAAAGGGGGTGCTATGACAATTTGTGGTCTTTACTGTACAGACTGAATGTGGCAGAACAGTGCCCACCATTGGAGATGGGGACAGACCTCCTGGGCTCTAACTCCAGCAGCTTTGCCAGCTGCTGATGCTGTCAGCAATATAATTTGCAGGGTTTTTTTGTAGCAGGAATTCATTTGCATTTTAGGCCACACATCCCTGATATAGCCAAGGTCCTGTAATAAGAGCCCTGGAGGATAAGAGCTCCTGGAGGATTGGCTACATCAGGGGTGTGCGGCCTAATGTGTAAAGAAAACGAAGAAGATGATATTGGATTTGTATCCTGCTCTTCACTCAGAATCTCAGAGCAGCTCCCAATCTCCTTTACCTTTCTCCCCCACAACAAACAACCTGTGAAGTTGTTTGTGTTTGGCTTTGCAGGCACCATCAGCTGCAACCACAGCTGCTGGTTAATCTGGTCCCACAAAAGGCACAGATTAACCGCTGCACTCATGCGAAATTGCTCGTTGTATTGAAGCCCCGCCCCGCCCGTAAAATCGTTATATGCCCTATAGATAATGTCGCAATACTGGAACATGGGGGCAGCACGCCATGGCTGAGCCCTCGCTATAACGCCAGCATAGATAAGGAAACCTGGGAGCCAATTCGCCCACGTCCTATTCACCTTTCTCCATTTAAGTTTTTCCTTATCTTTTTCATCCAGCTCGTCCTTCGACTTCTTTTCTAACTCTCTGTATAACAGGCTAAACATGTCAATGTATTCACCCTTTAAAATCTTGTCCCTTGTGGAAGCAGTAAGATGGTCGCTGAGAGGCATGGCAGGGTCACCAAAGGCAGCGCATGAAAATCCACAATGCCATAAGGGACAGGTGGGCGAGATGGAAACCCCCAAAACCCACTCTACTGTGGGAACCAGGATGCGGACATAGAAGGGGCCTGCTGCCAACCCCAAGGTAACACACACCCCGCTGGAACGTGCCCACTTGACCCGGGGCTGCCGCCCTGACCACCCGCCGCAGAGGCCGAATACTAAGGCGCTCAGGCACCACTCCCCGGAACCAACGCCACAGAACTGTTTGCCTGCGGGGAAGGCGAACTCGGAAACACTGGCCTAGTAATGGGCAACCCCACACCCAAAAAGCAGCTTTCCAAGGCCTGGGACCCCCCCCCCTGCTGTCCCAGAACCTGAAGCCAAACTAGGACCCCAAGGGCCCCATGGCCAGACAACCCCGTGCTGTTGACCAGGTGACTTACCCGCAACGTCGGGCAGCACTACCATCGCTACATCAGGTTCCTCTTTCTGTTCCTCCACCGGCAGTCCACCATTCTCTGTGCCGTCGCCGCCAGCCTCCACGCCCTGTAAAACAGACAGCCGGGTGAGCACCTCCTTCTGAAAGGATAAGGTAGCCGCTCTCCGGGAACCAAGGATCCCCATAACTCTCCGGGAGGGGCCGGCCACCCCCCTGGCCTCCTCCAAGGCTGCCAGCTGCTCTATAATAACCTGCCGGTGTCGATGCGCTTAGAGACCAAGAGGGTGATTCTTAGCGACGCAAGAATGAAGGCTGTACACAGTAGCTGTAAAACCACTATATACATTTATTTATAACACCACTCACTCTCCTGACTGACAATATGCTCTGCTGCACTCCAACTCCTTTAACCCACAATCAACACAGTGGCTCTGTACATTTATACATTGGACAGCCAATCAGCAACTTGCTGTGTCATGCTGACTCTGCTGGCTGATGCAAGACTTCTGGCAGCCAGCCACCTGCTGTCAGGTAGATCATCTAAGCCTCTAGATCTACTTTCAGTTCTGCAGCACGTGCTATAAGCTGTCTCTTTACATATAATAGTGACACCCTTCCTCAGGTTATAGCTGTGCTGTCATCTATCCATCACAATATTTCTTATATATATTGATCACTTTACCATCAATACATTTGGTTACATACATTCCCATATATACATTGGTTACAGTGCAGTATTTCCATTCTCCTGAAAACACACCCATTTTGCTTTGTTTGCTAATTAACCTGCAAGCACATTGTTATCAGTTGGCACTCTGCCCAGACTGACCATATCTCCTCAGTTGGCTCTCT
The DNA here is from genome assembly GCF_032191835.1 of Heteronotia binoei. Classification (NCBI taxonomy): domain Eukaryota; kingdom Metazoa; phylum Chordata; class Lepidosauria; order Squamata; family Gekkonidae; genus Heteronotia; species Heteronotia binoei. The sequence continues at coordinate 127,497,386 of NC_083226.1, read as the reverse complement.
GCCCAGACTGAGCACTTGCCTTATCCTTTTGCTGGCTTGTTTCCCAGACTTGTTGAAACAACTTTACCATGTAGTTTCGTGTACTGGTGCACATACTTTTCCAAAGCACATTTGCTTACACATTCAGCTTTTCTTACACATATCTTAACATTTGCAGTTTTTTAGAATTGTTACACTTAGTTACACTTAGAATTGTTACAATAGTTACATAGTTTAGTTACAACTTATCATACATTTTCAAACAGTAAGTTTGTTTTATTTTACAGCATTGCTTTTGCATTTCAGCACTTATACATTTGTACATTGCACCCTTTTTAATTCAGTTATTGCTTACAGCCTCTCCTTCCAGGCTTTGCTCATGTGTCTCCTTGCTCTCCAAGAGACATCTCATTCAACAGTTCCAGCACACTGGGATATGCTTTAGGGTATATACTCTTTCTTCCCTAGTGAAAGAAGTATCCACATGTTCATCTGGTGCACTTACACAGCCCCTTGGCTTCCCATCAGGCAAACTATCTCCATTGCCCAGATAATTAACATCAGCATCAAAACCATATCTTATGGGCGGTACACCCTTATTTTCCCTTGCAGAGACTCTGACCGGCTCCCTTTTTACAGCCTCAGAAGTCTCCTGCTCTTTACTGCTGCCTGCTGAACTGCTCACACTGTCTTCCTCCTGCTTCAGTGAACTTTCTGGCTTTTGCCCCTCCTCACTTTCTAGAGACAGTTGCAGCTTTGTTTCTCTAGGCATTTCATTGGCATGAATCTTAGACCAATTTTCATCCTCGCAAAATGAGGCAGACCTACTCAGCTTAATCAAGTCATTACTGTCCACAAACCTCCAGGACTTCATGCCATTTTGGTACCCTACAAACACAAGCTTTCTGGCTTTGGGACCTCCCTTTCTCCTCTTATCGAGAGGGATGTTCACCCAAGCCTTTGAACCAAATATTCTTAGGTGATCCAGGGATGGCATTCTCCCATATAGGACCCTATAGGGTATGTCGTTTATAGCCTCCGTCCACAACCGATTAGAAATATAACAGGACGCTTTTAAGGCTTCACCCCAGTATGCCTGCTTTAGTCCGCTATCTTCTAACAAAGCATGGCAGATACCTTGGAGTACTCCCGCTCTCCGTTCCACAATCCTGTTTTCCCATGGAGAGGAAACATTGGCAACTCTATGCTCTATGCCCTGTTGCCTCAAATAGTTGGCAAACTCTTTACTCTGGAATTCACCTCCCTGGTCAGTCTGAATTGAGGCAATTTAGGCATTCAACTGCTTTTGTACCCTTCTAGCCCAGTACTTGAAGGTGGCACAGACATCACTTCTGTGCTTAATAGCATACACCCACGCAAACCTGCTGTGGTCATCGACCAGAATCAACCCAAACCTGTTTTTAGAAACACTGGGTGCATACGGCCCCACCAGGTCGGCATGTATTAATTGGAGCAGTCTCTTAGACACTCGTTCACTCCATTTGGTCAGTGGAACTGCCCTTGATTTGGCTTCTTTACAAACATTGCAATCTAAGAAGGCATTGCATTTGTCAATTTTCACTCCCTCCAATATCTCTGAGTTTTATTTATTGTGTTGTAGCTGGCGTGACCCAGCCTTCTATGCAGCCTGTGAATGCACCTGCTGTGGGGCTGTCTATTCCACACAGTCTGTGCCTTCCCCACATTTTGCATAAGCTCATACACATTAGCTCTCAGAGCGCCTTCAGCCAGCTGTTTACCCTGCTTCAAAATTGCACAGCCCTGCTTATCAAATATTATGGTAAACCCAGCTCTTGCCAGAATGGAGACACTTAACAAGTTAGTTTCTAACTCTGGCAAACATAATACATTCTCAAACCTGTGATTAAGTCCAGGAAAATAGACCGTGCCTTGGCAAAGCACGCTAGCTTGTCTCCCATCAGCTAAGCTCACAGTTTTCTGCTCAGCTGGCCTGCAGTCTTGCAGCTCTTCTTCACAGCAGCAAAATATCTGGGTAGCCCCAGAATCTACAACCCAGGGTAGACTCTGCAGTCCCAGACCAGTTCTTACCAGAGTCACCTGGGGTGTCCTTGAAAACTGCTGCCGGCTCTTTCTCTGCTGCTGCTGAGGACAAAACCTTTGCAAATGTCCAAGTTGATTACACAGATAGCAGCGTCTCCTCCGCACCTGCAAGGCCTTTTCTCCCTCTTCAGCTTGCCAGCTGGAACCAGCCCTGTAGAGTATCGGACTCTACACACGCGCCGCGCGTCCTCGGGCGACCAGGCACAGCGCGGGGAAAGTCACGGCCAATCAATGTCAAGCGCGGGAAGTTTAACTGGCCAGGATTGGGCTGGCCAGCGGGGGGGTTGTTCCGGGGTGTTTGTATATATTGGTGGACCCGGCCGAGTGTTCCCCAGTTCCGTAATGTACTAGCAAATAAAGCCTGAAGTCTTCACCACGACTCGTCTCCCAGTACATTACACGGGCGACGAGGATGGGATCGAGCTAGGTCCGGCCGCCCGAGGGGAACCAGACCTGGCCGGAGACGAGGAAGGCGGAGACCGCAGGATCGCACAGCCCGCCGCCGCCATGGTGAACCCAAGTGTAACGACGGGCCATCTTGCGGAATTCAACCCGGAGCACCCCGAGAGATGGGAGACCTACACAGAAAGGGTCGAATGCTACCTGCGTGCGAACCTGATCGAAGATGACGACAGGAAGAGAGACGTCCTGCTGAGCGTCTGTGGGGAAGAAACCTTCGAGATCGCACGGGGTCTCTCCGCTCCGGCGAAGCTGACTGAGAGGACCTACGGGGAGGTCGTGAGACTCCTCACGGGCCACTTTTCGCCCCAACCGTCCATCGTCGCCCGCCGATTCCTCTTTCACAAGAGGGACCAGAAGTCGGGGGAGACAGCGGCGGTCTACCTGGCGGCCCTTCGGCAGATCGCCGGGAACTGCAGTTTCGACAAGAGGGACGAAGCCCTGAGGGACCGTTTCGTCTGGGGCCTCCGAGACGAGCGACTGCAGCAGAAGCTCTTCGCAAAGGAGGAGCTCACCCTACAACAAGCCTTCAACGAGGCGACGGCGTTCGAGAGGGCCACCAAGGCGTATGGCCCGCCGCGGGGAGAGGCAGTACACCAAGAAGAAATGGGACCAGAGGACCGAGCAGAGGAAGAAGCGTTCCAGCTCCGACGGCCACAGAGGACAGAAACTCGGGTCCCCGCGAGACAACGAGCGACGGAGAGGGCCCCCACCAACCCCAGCTCCAAGTGCGCCAGCTGCGGCGACCCCCACGAAAGGAGGGACTGCCCGTACCGAAACCTGGACTGCAGAAGCTGTGGGAAGATGGGCCACATCGCCCGGGCTTGCCGGGCCAAGAGCAGCCGTCGACCACCATCAGCGCATCACGATTCCATGGACACCCACACGACGGCATCCACCAGCTTGCAGGTACTGAACTTGCCCCTCGCAGCCCCGGACAAGGTCAAAATGTCTGTCCGGATCGAGGGCGCCCCCTGCGTCATGGAAGTAGACTCGGGTTCCTCGATCTCCATAATTTCAGAGGAGACCCTTACGAGACTATGCCCCCGCCGCCGCCTCCAAACGAGGCCAGCGGATTTCGTACTGAGGGACTTCCAGAAAAACCCGGTTCACGTCGTGGGGTGGGCCCAGGTGCATGTGGAGAGGGGAAGCTTTAAGGGGCCCCTAGACATACTGGTGGTCAAGCGCCAACTGACCACCCTTCTGGGGTTAGCTTGGTTCCAACCACTGGGGATCAAGCTGGTAGGGGTGGAGCACGTGCAGGCCAGCAACTTCGAAGGGGTCTGCCAGGAGTTCCCCGAGGTTTTCGATGGGTCCCTGGGGAGCTACAAGGGGCCGCCCATCACCCTACCGATTGACCCCATGGTCCGGCCCATACGGCTCAAAGCGAGGCGCGTCCCGTTTGCCCTAAAGCCGAAAATTGAGGCAGAACTGGATCGCCTCACGGCCCAGGGCGTCTTGGAGCCTGTAACTTATGCGGCTTGGGAGACCCCCATTGTAACGCCAGTGAAACCGAACGGGGACGTAAGGATCTGCGCTGACTACAAGTGCACGATCAACAAAGTGCTCCAGGATAACCCGTATCCAGTCCCCGTAGTCAGCCATGTACTATCGACACTCGCAGGGGCACGGGTTTTTGGCAAGCTGGACTTAGCACAGGCATACCAGCAACTGCCAGTCGACGCTAAGACAGCAGAGGCGCAGACGATCGTGACCCACAGGGGGGCGTTTAGAGTTAAACGATTGCAGTTCGGGGTGAGCGTGGCTCCGGGAATTTTCCAAAGCATAATGGACTCTCTCCTTAAAGGAATTCCCGGAGTGCAACCCTTCTTCGATGATGTTTTAATCGCCGCCCCGAACGAAGAAGAGTTCAAAGGCCGCCTGCGAGAGGTCCTCCGGAGGTTCCAAGCGGCGGGGTTGAAAGTGAAGAAGGAAAAATGTCTGTTGGGGGTTCCGCGGGTGGAGTTCCTGGGATTCGCCGTGGACGCGGCTGGAATTCACCCGACTAAGGACAAGACTAGGGCCATTGTGCAGGCCCCCGCTCCCAAAAGCAAAGCGGAGCTACAAAGTTTTTTGGGTTTGCTGAATTTTTATCACTCGTTCCTGCCCCACAAGGCCGCCGTGGCGGAACCGTTACACCGTTTGCTTGATAAACAAGCCCCGTGGGTCTGGGGGAAGCGCCAAGCCGCGGCGTTCCAGGCAGTCAAGGACCTATTGGTCTCGAACGCGGTTTTGCACCACTATGATGAAACCCTGCCACTGATCTTGGCTTGCGACGCCTCCCCCTACGGGGTGGGAGCGGTCTTGGGGCACCAACTCCCGGACGGGAGGGAAGTGCCAGTAGCATACTATTCACGGACCCTATCCCCAGCGGAGCGGAACTACGCTCAAATCGATAAGGAGGCCCTGGCGATCGTGGCGGGGGTGCACAAGTTCAACGACTACCTCTACGGTAGGCGTTTCACCATCGCCACTGACCACAAGCCGCTCCTGGGCCTCCTAGCTTCAGACCGTCAGACCCCCCAAATCCTATCCCAGAGGGTCCTGAGGTGGAACCAGTTCCTGAACTCCTACACGTATGAACTGGTACACCGCCCGGGCAAAGCCATGGGACACGCCGATGCCCTCAGCCGCCTGCCGCTCCCCATAACAGAACCCGATCCCGCCCCCGCACACGGGGTAATGCTCATTGAATCTCTCCCTGAGCGCCCACTGCACGCGGCAGAGGTGGCCCGGGCGACAGGGAGGGACCGCATCCTGGCACGGGTCAGGGACTGGGTGGGGAGGGGGTGGCCGGCAGGCAAAGTGGAAGAAGTGTTCAGACCGTTCGCGTCCAGGAAGGACGAGCTTTCGACACACAAGGGGTGCGTGCTTTGGGGCAGCCGGGTGGTGGTTCCCCCCCCCTTGCGCAAACAGGTACTGGAAGACCTCCACGAGACCCACCCGGGCATCGTGAGGATGAAAGCCCTGGCCCGTAGTTATGTGTGGTGGCCGGGCATGGATGAGGAAATTGAGGGGTGGGTGAGGAGGTGCCAACCCTGCCAAGAATCCCGGCCCGATCCCCCGTCAGCCCCGGTCCACAGATGGGAGTCTAACAGGCGGCCATGGTCCCGCCTCCACTTAGATTTTGCCGGCCCGTATCAGGGCCAGATCTTTTTTATACTTGTGGATGCCTACACAAAATGGTTAGAGGTGATTCCGGTAGCCTCAACCTCCACGGCGGCAGCCGTCCGAGCACTCAGGAAGGTCCTATGCACGCACGGGATCCCAGACACCCTGGTGACGGATAACGGAACGGCCTTCACCTCCCGGGAATTCCGGGAGTTCACGGAGAGGTACCTCATACGACACATAAGGTCCGCACCATTCCATCCGGCAACCAACGGCCAGGCGGAGCGGATGGTGCGGACCACCAAGGAAGCACTGGGGAGAATAGTACAGGGGGATTGGGACCACCGCCTCTCAGCCTTCCTGTTCCACAACAGGATCACCCCAAACCCTATAACGGGATCCAGCCCCGTGGAACTGCTCATGGGGAGGAAACTGACAACCCGTCTAGACAGGCTGCACCCAGACCGGGCCCCCGAGGTCCGCGGGTCCCCAGAGGTCCGGGAGGCAGTGCGGGGGTTCTTTCCGGGTGACCCTGTATACGCGAAGAACTTCGCAAGCGGCCCCGATTGGGTCGCGGGGAGAGTCCTCAGGGTGACAGGTTCCAGGTCATACGAGGTGACCACCGAGGGGGGCCAGGTACTAAGACGGCACATAGATCAGCTGCGCCGCCGCACCCTACCCGAAGAAATGGAGGAGGCAGGGAATAGGGAACAGCTAGCAACAGAAGCGCCGGGGGGGGCCCCGCCAATACAGGAACTACCTACTTATGATGCCCCCAGAGACACCGAATCAGAGCCGGAGCCAGAAGCAGACCCCAGCGTCCCACAACCAAGAGCGGCATCGCCCACACCAGAACCAGACCCAGCTCCACGAGTGACCCCGAGGAGATCGACACGGGAACGGAGAGCACCAGCATACCTCCGGGACTATGTGGTCTGAACTAGGGGGGGAGGAGTGTAGAGTATCGGACTCTACACACGCGCCGCGCGTCCTCGGGCGACCAGGCACAGCGCGGGGAAAGTCACGGCCAATCAATGTCAAGCGCGGGAAGTTTAACTGGCCAGGATTGGGCTGGCCAGCGGGGGGGTTGTTCCGGGGTGTTTGTATATATTGGCGGACCCGGCCGAGTGTTCCCCAGTTCCGTAATGTACTAGCGAATAAAGCCTGAAGTCTTCACCACGACTCGTCTCCCAGTACATTACAAGCCCCAACAGACCTTGGCTTCTCTTCTCCCTTGGCTCGAGTCTGCTCTCTCTTGCTCTCCAGCTGCCTCTGCTCTTCTGCCAGGAGTTTGCCGGTTACATAAGGCAAAGTTAGCTTGTCGGCATCCTACCCTTCAAATGCTAGCACCAGCATGTCATATCTCTCGTCCAGAGAGCTCAATATGATGTACACCTTATCTTCCTCAGCCACAGCCTTTCCTCTTGCTTCTAGGTCTTGGAAACAATTAGACATACCGTCGAGGTGGTCCCTCATCGACTCCCCGGCCAGCATACGTTTCCTGTAGAGCCTTCTCCATAGGGATATCAGCGAACCGGCTGACTTCTGTACATACGCAGCCTTGAGAGCTTCCCAAGCCTCCTTTGCTGTCTGGTGCCAATGGACATGCACCAGCTGGTCGTCTGAAACACTTAGAATGATTGTGGCTAGAGCTTTTTGATCCTGAACGGCCTCTGCCGCCATGGGATTAGCTGGAAGAGCTGACACACAGTCCCAAAGCCCCTCTTTCTTCAGGAAATGCTCTAACCTCAGCGACCAGGTGTTGTAGTTGGTAGTAGTGAGCTTCTCCACCAGCACTGCAGCTGCTGCTGTAGCCATCCTGCTCAGACTTCTTTCAGCCACTGCTGGTCTCACCTCCTAGGCAGCCTCTGGAGCAAGTCAGCGTCCTTTCTTTACCACCTCTCTCACAGGTCTTTTAGGCGCAGCGGAAGCGTGCTGGGCCCATAACCCTGTTGATGCGCTTAGAGACCAAGAGGGTGATTCTTAGCGATGCAAGAATGAAGGCTGTACACAGTAGCTGTAAAACCACTATATACATTTATTTACAACACCACTCACTCTCCTGACTGACAATATGCTCCGCTGCACTCCAGCTCCTTTAACCCACAATCACCACAATGGCTCTGTACATTTATACATTGGACAGCCAATCAGCAACTTGCTGTGTCATGCTGACTCTGCTGGCTGATGCAAGACTTCTGGCAGCCAGCCACCTGCTGTCAGGTAGATCATCTAAGCCTCTAGATCTACTTTCAGTTCTGCAGCACGTGCTATAAGCTGTCTCTTTACATATAATAGTGACAGCCGGGTCCTAACATCCTCGCCCTCATCAACTGGGGGCTGTTCAGGGAGTGGCCTCTTAGAGGGCCTTTTAGCAGGCTGCTTACCTTTTTTATTGCCTTGGCCCTTTTTTGGCCCCATCTGAACATAAGAACATAAGAGAAGCCATGTTGGATCAGGCCAACGGCCCATCAAGTCCAACACTCTGTGTCACACAGTGGCAAAAAATGTTATATACACACATACACTGTGGCTAATAGCCACTGATGGACCTGTGCTCCATATTTTTATCTAAACCCTTCTTGAAGGTGGCTATATTTGTGGCCGCCACCACCTCCTGTGGCAGTGAATTCCACATGTTAATCACCCTTTGGGTGAAGAAGTACTTTCTTATATCCGTTTTAACCTGTCTGCTCAGCAATTTCATCGAATGCCCATGAGTTCTTGTATTGTGAGAAAGGGAGAAAAGTACTTCTTTCTCTACCTTCTCCATCCCATGCATTATCTTGTAAACCTCTATCATGTCACCCCGCAGTCGACGTTTCTCCAAGCTAAAGAGTCCCAAGCGTTTCAACCTTTCTTCATAGGGAAAGGGCTCCAGCCCTTTAATCATTCTAGTTGCCCTTCTCTGGACTTTCTCCAATGCTATAATATCCTTTTTGAGGTGCGGCGACCAGAACTGCACACAGTACTCCAAATGAGACCGCACCATCGATTTATACAGGGGCATTATGATACTGGCTGATTTGTTTTCAATTCCCTTCCTAATAATTCCCAGCATGGTGTTGGCCTTTTTTATTGCAAACGCACACTGTCTTGACATTTTCAGTGAGTTATCTACCACGACCCCAAGATCTCTCTCTTGGTCAGTCTTTGCCAGTTCACACCCCATCAACTTGTATTTGTAGCTGGGATTCTTGGCCCCAATGTGCATTACTTTGCACTTGGCCACATTGAACCGCATCTGCCACGTTGACGACCACTCACCCAGCCTCAACAGAGGCCTTTGGAGTTCCTCACAATCCTCTCTGGTTCTCATTACCCTGAACAATTTAGTGTCATCCGCAAACTTGGACACTTCACTGCTCACTCCCAACTCTAAATCATTTATGAACAAGTTAAAGAGCATGGGACCCAGTACCGAGCCCTGTGGCACCCCACTGCTTACCGTCCTCCACTGCGAAGACTGCCCATTTATACTCACTCTCTGCTTCCTATTACTCAGCCAGTTTTTGATCCACAAGAGGACCTGTCCTTTTACTCCATGACTCTCAAGCTTTCTAAGGAGCCTTTGATGAGGAACTTTATCAAAAGCTTTCTGGAAGTCAAGGTAAACAACATCTATTGGGTCTCCTTTGTCCACATGTTTGTTCACCCCCTTAAAGAAATGTAACAGGTTAGTGAGGCAAGATCTTCCCTTGCAGAACCCATGCTGAGTCTTCCTCAATAACCCGTGTTTATCAATGTGCCTACTCATTCTGTCCTTGATAATGGTTTCTACCAACTTTCCCGGTATTGAAGTCAGACTGACTGGCCTGTAATTTCCTGGGTCTCCTCTGGAACCTTTTTTAAAGATGGGGGTGACATTTGCTACCTTCCAGTCCTCAGGAACGGAGGCAGATTTCAATGAAAGTTTACAGATTTTTGTTAGAAGATCCACAAGTTCAACTTTGAGTTCTTTCAGAACTCTCGGATGTATGGCATCCGGACCCGGTGACTTATTAGTTTTTAATTTGTCTATCAGTTGTAGGACCTCCTCTTTTGTCACCTCAATCTGACTCAGGTCTTTCAATACCCCTTCCAAAATTAGTGGCTCTGGGGTGGGCAAAAAGTTTTCATCTTCCACAGTGAAGACGGAGGCAAAAAATTCATTTAGCTTCTCAGCCATTTCCCTATCCTCCTTCAGTAATCCTTTTACCCCATGGTCATCCAAGGGCCCCACTGCCTCCCTGGCTGGTTTCCTACTTCTAATATATTTGAAGAAAGTTTTATTGTTGGTCTTTATGTTTTTTGCAATATGCTCCTCATAGTCCCTTTTTGCCTGCCTGATCACAGTCTTGCATTTGATTTGCCACAGCCTGTGTTCCCTTTTACTAATCTTACTTGGACTGGTTTTCCACCACTTAAAGGAGTCCTTCTTACCTTTTACAGCTTCCATTACTTTGTTTGTTAACCACGCAGGCCTTTTCTTATGCCTGTTTGTGCCTTTCCTAACTTGTGGTATGTATTTTATCTGAGCTTCTAGGATTATAGTTTTAAATAGCATCCAAGCTTCCCCAAGGGTTTTGACCGTATGTACCTTTCCTTTCAGTTTCCTCCTCACATGCCTCCTCATCTCAGTGTATTTACCCCTTTTAAAGTTAAACGTGGTTGTGGCGGTCTTTTTTGACAATTCCCTTAATGGCCCAGTGCTGCCAACCAAAGCCCAAGAGGAGAAGTGGAGAATCAACCTGGCTCTCCCAGATAAGAGTCTGCACACTTAGCCACTACACTAAACAGGCTCTCAACAAAACCCCTGGCTACCACTGGGGGTTGGGGGGGATAGAGGCAGTACCCCTGCACCTGGTAGAAACCTGCCTCAATGCCCCCTTATTAGGCCTCTGTAATTAAATTCCTGAAAGGATCAGGAACCTTCTGCTGCCAAGCCAACGCTCCACCCTGAGCCCGTCAAACCACAAACTAAGGCACCCAGGCACTCAATGCCCCCGCCCTGCTTGCGGCCTCCTGGAGCGAAGCAAGCTGACGACTCCCCCCTCCGCCTGAATGGGCCGCTGTCGCGCCACCCCTGAGCCTCCCCGAGCTCCACCAAATCCGGTAAGCAACGAGGCACCTGAAAACCACGTTGCGCAATCGAGCCGCCACTCGAACGACCCGCAGGAAGCCTCCGACAATGAACTCTTCAAGTCGACCAGGCCCCCCAAAGCTCCGGACGAAGCAGACGCTGTTCTGCCTTGTCCGAAAAACTATTACCAACTGCGTTGTAGGGGGCGGGGCCAGCCTTTTAAAGCCGCACCTCGCCCCCTCCCTATCGGAATACACCAGCTGTCTCCCTCCATCCAGGGAGGCAAAAAATGGCCCCCAGCCTCAGCGGCGAATGACCGCTCGGCTGGGAGGGGGCCGAATTCTTACAGCCCATTCCAGCAGCTGCAAGTGAAGGAGTGGGAAATCAAACCTGGTTGTCCCAGAAAAGAGTCTGCACACTTAATCACTACACCAAACTGACTCTCTCTCCTTGCTACAAAAAAAGCCCTCATAATTCATGTAGATAATGTTTGTAAATCCCTGGTCCATAGCACTCATTCATGTAAAGATACCTCTATATCATCCTTCAGAGAATCTTGAAACCTATTTTACATTCAGTGCCATGTAATTGTGGAACACAGCTTTAGTTGGGAAGGCCACAAACATCTTAGTTAACAGATTTAAGGTAACACACAGTCAGGCCTTGCTGAAAAAGACAGAAGAGTTAATCTCTCAGTGCAGGCGTTGAGACCGAGACAACTAATATACCATCTTTATTTCTAGCAGAAATATAAACTTCATTGTGCATTCTCGCAGACCCCAGAACTGGATTTTATCTCATCAAGGCATATAAGTAGAATTTCTTTCTGTGACATAAATTGTGACCAGTTAGTTGATGCCACCCTGGCAAAATGTATCAGTAGTGCGTAGCTAGCTCTCACAATGAAATTATGATGAATAAAGCAGCCAATTAATATGTCCATATGCCAGCATGTGCCAACATGTCATCAAGGTTATATAAGTACTGAGGGTGAGGGCTGTGGCATTGACCGTGACTGATATGGATGCCTGAGGCTTGAGCTCCGGTCTTTCTCCCCCCTTCCAGGCAATTGTTTTTGATCTTCTGCCCACCATCTACCTATTGGAAAGTCTAGAGGTCTGAAAAATGGTGCTGTAGGCTCTAATCCTCATACCTTAAAGGTATTTCTTCAACCTAAAGACTCCAGGGCCGTTTTCCCACTTACCTTACCCCAGAGCGACGTCCCTCTTCACCGCGCTGCGTCTGCGCGGATTTCGCACAAACTGCTGCGCAGCACCAGGAAGAGCCGCGTAGTCCCAGGGCTTTTGCGTCGCAAATGTAAACCTCCTTTTTGGTGGTTTACATTTGCGACGCAAAAGCCCCAGGACTACGCGGCTCTTCCTGGTGCTGCGCAGCAGTTTGTGCGAAATCCGCGCAGACGCATCGCGGTGAAGAGGGACGTCGCTCCGGGGTAAGGTAAGTGGGAAAATGGCCCAGCTGTGCTGTGCACCACTCACTCAAAGATGATGACAAGATGGTCGCCAAACCTTCTACTGCTGCCATGTCTCCTTTCAACTTTTAGAAAGGGAAATGACTGAAAAAACAACTGACAAAATCTCCTTTCTGATACAGCCTCTTGTGGCTAGGCTTGATGGCATTCAACTTACATTGCAACAAGTTGCAGAAATGGCTGACTAAGCATGGGAAATGAGCATAGGCTCTCAAGGCAACATTCATCATTTGCAAGCACAGGAAATCTGGAATCATGACAAAATTCTGGCCATAGGGAATTTCTAATGGATTAATAATTTGAAATTTTGTGGCATACCAGAGCAGGCTGAAGGTCTATGATTTGATAACTTTTATTACTGCCTGGATAGCTTCTTTACTACAGCTAGAAGATGGTAAAGTTCCCTTAGTTAAACATGCATTCCATCTGGATCCTTTATATGCTTCATCTTCCCAATGTTCTACTTAGCCCAGGGACATCATAGTGAAATTTGCTGATTCCAGAACCAAACAACATAATCTAAAGGAAGCTAGGCAAGCAAGGTTTTTCAAAATGACAATGCTATATAAAGTACTAACCACTCTGAGAGAGCGTGGAGCAGTTTAGTATGCAGGCCTTAGTTTAGTTTAGTTTTTATTTCAATCTATTGCAATAAATTCTTTTTCCTCCTCACTTGGACTTTGGCTGCATGTCTTTTATTGGGCAAATTCATTCAGATTGCAGATCTGTGCAACATAATTCAGTTAAGTTCAAGACTTTTTAAAAACCAGAATGCACAGGAATGGAGTTCCTGCTGGATTGAAGAGCGTTACAGCTGGCTTGGAGAGAAGATAGGCACTTAGTCTCTCCAAGTCTGCTTTCTCATGGTGGAATCAGCTGCCGGAGGAGGTGAGGGCCCTGAGGGACCTTGTTCAATTCCGCAGGGCCTGCAAGACAACCCTCTTCCGGCTAGCTTACACCTGACTGACGAGAAACTTAATGTAGCTTTCCAGACTTTTGTTATATATTCTGTTATGATGCTTAATGTTTTAAGGTTTTAAATGTTTTAAATACTTATACATCTAAATGTTATTAATTTTATGTTTGACTCCCTGTTGTAAGCCGCCCTGAGCCACCTCGTGGGAAGGGCGGGATATAAATCCTAAATAAATAAATAAATAAATTCTCCATTGTGAACCACTCTGAGGCTGGGTATACATGGACAGCTTCGGTCGGCTACCTCCCAGCTCAGTAGAAAGCTGGCATAGTTAGAGGCATCCTGGGGTAGTCAGACAACATGCACCCCACTGCTAGAAGAGGAACAGGCTGCATGCACCCCAGAAAAGTGGTCACACCACTCATGCTCTTGGGAGTTCAGACAGCCAGGAAAGTGTCTCAGATATGTGGAATATCATAGAGACACTGGACAAGTTAAGGGCAAGTGCTGACTGGGGCCCAGATTTGTGCATTAGAATGCACCATTTTAATCCTGTTGTAAGGGGTGCCTGTGCCAGCCCAGATTGGACATCTGAATTCAGCCTGAGACTCCATGTGAAAGGCAGAGTATGAATGGAACTTTTCTTCTTTTATCCAGCCCCTCTTTTTCCAACCACTTTTTAATACACCCAAGCAAAAATAAAGTCCTCAAAAGTTCCTACCTTATAAGCTGCTCTTGAAAAGAAATGATAGCTGCATGGCACAAGCTAGCAAGCTAATGTGTGAAAAGAACTGAGCCACATGCTTCAGAGCCTGCTAGAGCTTTGTGCACCAAACAAGCTGCAAAGGGAAAACTGGTTGGGGTGAAAGGCCCTCATTGGCAAAGCAAGGGAGAAAGGTGGGAAGAGGGAATAATGCAGGGGGGAGGGGTATAGCTGGAACTCCTTTGCATATCAGTTTGAACTCACATTAGTTTATGGTTCCCATCATTGGACCATTTTTAAATTAAGTTACAGTGAAATGAAATCACACCTCATAGCGAGTGAAGGATTCATGCCACTCAGAAAGTTATAGGAAAATCCCTAATGATGTTTGTTTAAATTCCATACTTTTTCTGTTAGATCACTCTCTTAACACTAGATTCTGTGCTGATCCTTTGCAGTAAAGCAACAACTTCGAGGTCACCCATTGAATGTTATGGAAAGTTAAAATGTTCTCCTATGGGTTTCTCAACAACAACAACAACAACAAATTTTATTTGTATCCCGCCCTCCCCGCCGGAGCAGGCTCAGGGCGGCTAACAACATGGTTCAGAGTTAAATTATACAAGTGAATAAAACTACATTAAACATTATCAGCATTTACTTAAAATCTGATTAAGCTTTAAAATTAAGTTAATTTTTAAAAGTGCTAGTGCTATGTTTACTTTTTCTGATGGCGGTTTCCTTCTCAATTTCCATTTCGATCAGGGAAAGCCAGTCTGAAGAGGAAGGTCTTGCAGGCCCTGCGGAACTGTTCTAGGTCCCGCAGGGCCCGCATTTCCTCTGGAAGTTGGTTCCATAGGCTCGGGGCTACAGAGGAGAAGGCCCGGTTACGGGTGCTTTGCAGCTTCACCTCTCTCGGTCCGGGGACAGTCAGCAGGTTTTTCCCGGCTGACCTCAGTGCTCTCTGGGGTTCATATGAGGAGAGACGGTCCCTAAGGTAGACAGGTCCTCGACCATATAGGGCTTTAAAGGTAATGACCAGCACTTTGTAACGAACCCGGTATGTAACTGGCAGCCAGCGCAGTTCGCGCAGCCCAGGCTGTATGTGCTCCCATTTAGGGAGTCCCAACAACAGTCTAGCCGCTGCGTTCTGCACCAGTTGCAGCTTCCGGGTTCGGCACAGAGGCAGCCCCATGTAGAGGGCATTACAGTAATCCAGTCTCGAGGTGACCGTTGCATGAAGCACCATTGCCAGATCTCGGCGCTCTAGGAAGGGAGCCAACTGCTTTGCCCGCCTTAGATGGAAGAAGGCTGACTTGGCAGTGGCTGCAATCTGGGCCTCCATTGATAATGCAGGCTCCAGTAAAACTCCCAGGCTCTTAACTCGGTGCGCCGCTTTCAACGGCGCCCCGTCGAAGACCGGGAGAAGTATTTCCCCTCCCCGAGCGCCCCGACCCAGACAAAGGACTTCTGTCTTCGCTGGATTCAGTTTCAGCCCGCTCTTCCTCAACCAGGTTGCCAAATCCTGCAGGGCCCGGTCTAAATTCTCTGGGACGCAGTCAGGCCGGCCGTCCATTAGCAGATAGAGTTGGGTGTCATCTGCATATTGATGGCACCCAAGTCCATGTCTCCTGGCAATCTGGGCAAGGGGGCGCATGTAGATATTAAATAACATTGGTGAGAGAACTGCCCCCTGAGGCACTCCGCAATCCAGTGTGCGCCTCTGGGACAGCTCGCCCCCAATTGCCACCATTTGTCCCCGATCCTCGAGGAAGGAGGCAAGCCATTGTAAGGCAGACCCCCTCACCCCTACATCGGCGAGGCGGCGGGTCAGTAGCCGATGGTCGACCGTGTCGAACGCAGCCGACAGGTCCAACAACATCAGCACCGCCACACCGCCCCGATCCAGGTGCCGTTGGAGATCATCTACCAGGGCGACCAGTACTGTCTCCGTCCCGTAACCCGGGCGAAAGCCAGACTGGCAAGGGTCTAGGATGGAAGCGTCATCCAGAAAGCTCTGCAACTGCGACGCCACTGCCCTCTCTATAATTTTACCTAAAAATGGTAAATTAGAGACCGGTCGGTAGTTTGCCAATTCGGCCGGATCCGCTGTACTTTTTTTCAAGAGGGGACGGACCAAAGCCTCTTTTAGAGATGATGGAAAGCACCCCTCCGAGAGGGATCTATTTATGATAGTGTTCTCAGTGTTGTGATTGATGATGTCAGATTTATGTCCATTTATCCTTTGTCGTAGGATTTGTCCTGTTTGCTCTATATAAAGACCTGAAGGATATTGGCATTTAATGGCATATATAATGTTGGAAGATGAACAAATGAATGAGCCTTAGATGGTTTTGTTAATGCTGTTATGTCCAGTGATTGTGTTGTCTGGGTGTATGTGGTAGCAAAGTTAGCACTTGGGTTTTTTTTTTTTTTTGTTATTTATACTTTATTAAGTTTTCCATAAAGCATATCACGGACATTCATTCCGTCGAACGAACAGAGGCACTCATCCAACACCTTGTGCACCGCCACCACATATTCTCCTAATCTGAACTGCCTGAACTGATCAAGTTAATTAGATGCCGGCGTGCCAGTTCCCCAGCTCAGGAGCCCCCGGGTAAACAAGTCCCAGACTTCAAAATGCAGAGCTTTAAACATTAGATGCTTCTAGAAAAGCCGCCCAAATCTCTTCAAATTGTTGTTGTTGACATTGCCGGCGATATGCTATCCTCTCTTGCACAGCCAACGCATACATTCCCTCTAGCCAAGTAGTAATTGTGCCGGTGAAGTCTTCACGCCACTGCAGCAGGATAAGCCGCTTCGCAATCATTATCGCACGTGCCGCCCATCTTCGCTGCCAACGAGTCAGTGACCAGGTCGTCGGGAAGTAATTCAGTAATATCTGCATGGCTGAAATAGACTGGTCAATGTTAAGTACCTTTTGCATCCATCGAGCAATCCCATCCCAGAACTTTTTTAACATCGGGCATTTCCACAGCATATGAACCAGACCCGCCTCTGAGCGTAGACACCGCCAACAAGCCGAGGATTCAGCCAAGTTATGCTTATACAGACGAAGAGGAGTCCAATAAATCCTGAACAAAAGCTTTTGTTGAATTAAAATCAAACGAAGATCTTTCGAACAATGGTGGAGACCACTACAGATAGCTGCCCATTGAAAAGGGTAAATAGGGCAGTTAATTTCCTCGCTCCATTGACATCGCAAGTCTTCCATAGAGTATTGCACATCTTTTTTCAGACATAGATATAAAACACGGACTGGCTTATTTTGTTCAATTGCATGTTCTAGGGTCTGCAGGAGAGGCGGAGCATCCGGAACTGCCAAAGCGTCTATGCCAAAAGAGGTAGACAGTGAATGCTTCAGTTGCTGGAATTGCAGCCATTGGTTAGCTGGTAACCCAAATACACTTTGTAGGTCCTCAAAAGAAAGAAATGCGTCCTCGTTACTGTCTTGAAGCTGATTGAGAGTTAAGAGACCCCTCTGTGCCCACGACTTCCAAATCACCGGCCGTCCCCCTATCTTCACTTCAGGATTGCCCCATAGGGTCATCCGACTATGTATAAAGCTGTCAAATCCGTAAATATCACCCAAATATTGCCATGTTTGTCTTGTCGCCCGAATTGATGGAAGAACCGACTCTCCCTGATAGTATGTTGATCCAAGCGCGTTCCATGTCGACAAAGGAGTAAGAACAGCAGTTTCCAAGTTCATCCAGGGAGACTCGACAAAATGTTTAAGTGGGGCCCATCGCTGAATACCAGCCAGCAAGTATGCCCGATGGTATAGACATAAGTTTGGCAAGCCAAATCCACCTCGGTCAAATGGTAACTGTAAGCGTGCCCACGACAACCGAGGGGGTTTCCCCTCCCACAGAAAATTCGCTAATATTGAGTTGATTTTTCGAAACCACTTCTGCGGTATATATTGATGGATACCACGCAGCACGTAAAAAAAACGGGGATAGATGATCATCTTCAGAGCATTTATTTTACCCCAAAGCGACAAGGGGATAGCGGACCATCGCTCAAGTTCCGGCTGTATTTTCCCTATTACTTTGTTTAAATTTAACGGTATGAGCATCTCAGGCTGTTTAGGAATAAGAATGCCCAAATACATAATAAAAGCCTCCTGAACTGAGAACTGCCCAATATCTCCCGTCAATGCCGCTTCACCCCCGATCTGTAAAATTTCTGATTTTTGCCAATTAATTTTATAACCGGATAGCCTGCCAAAATTATTTGCCAGTTGCATAATCGCCGGTATCGATATTTCCGGCTGCGTAATGGTGAGCATGGCGTTGTCGGCATATAATAAAATCTTAAATGTCTGTGATTGGTGACGCATGCCATGGATATTATCATTTAATCGAACTGCCCAGGCAAGTGGCTCCAAACAAAGATCGAAGAGAAGAGGGGATAGCGGGCACCCCTGTCTGGTACCGCACCGCAGATCAATTGATGCTGAAAGGTGACCATTCACCCGCACCCTTGACGTGGCAGACTTGTAGATCAAGCACGTCCAATGAAGAAAATCTTTTGGGAAACCCATATATTTCAATACCATCTGCAAAAAAGATCTGTCAACCCGGTCGAAGGCCTTCTCTGCATCTAAGGAAATAAGGAGGGCAAGATCATCTTTCTGAGCATGAATCGCGGCCAAATCCGTGATGAGCCGAATATTGTCTGCACCAGAACGTCCTTGGATAAATCCAGTTTGGGATGGGTCAACCACCGAGGCGATGACCTTTTGAAGATGCTTAGCCAATATTGCCGTCAAGATCTTGTTGTCGATATTTAAAAGTGATATAGGGCGATAACTGGCGCAGAGATGTGGGTCTTTCCCAGGCTTGGGAATTAAAGTAATCCAGGCTTCATTAAAATAGCATGATGGCATACCCTGATCAAAAATCGCTTGGTATGTAGCCAACAATTTCGGAGCAAGTTTCTCTGCAAACCGGATATACCATATCGGAGAAAACCCGTCAGGGCCCGGCGAAGAAATAGCTTTAAGTCCGTGAATCGCCTCCTTCACTTCCTCAAGTCTCAGTGGAGCCCCAAGTAGTTCTTTTGCTTCCTCACACAACTGTGGAAGACCCAGAGGACACAAAAAAGATTCCTGAACAGACGGGTCCACCGAAGTATGTCCTTGATATAAGGTCTGGTAGAATTGACGGAAGCATTCAGCAATCCTGGCAGAAGAGACGTGAGGTTTGTCATCTTGATCCACAATTTGAGCGATCCATCTCTGCTTTTGCAGGGTTTTAAACTTGGATGCCAGAACCCTACCTTGTCTCTCTCCGTATTCCCATTGCTGTTGTTTGACACGTGCATAAGCAAGTTCAACCTTGTTTGACCTGAGCATATTGAGCTGAAAATTTATTTGCTGAATCTGCCTAAATTGCGCCTCTGAAGGGCTTTGAAACTGTGCATCCCATAGGGCCCGAAGTCTGGACTCAAGATTCGCCTCAGTGCGGCGTTTTTCCTTTTGTTTTGCAGCAGAATAGGCGATAATTATTCCCCTTATCGTTGTTTTAAAAGCCTCCCATACCGTCAAGTAATGTTGAACAGAACCCTCATTAGTGGCGAAAAAGTGTTGAATTTCTGTTTCCATTTGTGCACAAAAAGCCTCATCGTTTACTAAAGAGTTATTAAAGTACCACGATGGGGACTTATCTATGTGTAGCAAGTTGTCCACTTCCATGAGCACCATGTGATGGTCAGAAAGAGTGGAGGGGCAAATTGCCGATGAACGCACACATCGAAGTATGGATTTAGACACCAGTAAATAATCCAATCTTGCAAGGGTCTGGTGGATGTGAGAGCAAAAGGTGTAAGCTTTCAAGTCTTTGTGTTGCTCCCTCCATACATCCACCAGCCCAAATTCCTTCATCAGGGCCAATACGGCCAACCGTGTTCTCAAAGATCGTTCAGTCGCACCCATGCGGTCCATCTTGCCATCCAGAGTAGTATTGAAATCGCCGCCTAAAATAATGTTGTCATAGTTCAGGTTCTCAAGTATAGCAGCCACTTTATTAAAAGTATGAGGATTATCATTATTTGAGCCATAGATATTAATCAGGGCCGTCCTCACACCCTGGGCTTCCCCTAACAGCACGATGTAGCGACCTTGGGGGTCAGAGAACTCCGAGATCTTTGCCCACCTCAACTTAGCCCGGATAATTATGGCGACGCCACGAGCATTTCGTTCAAAGCCTGCCAAAAACACCTGGTCACCACGGTACTTTGCCAGCCGACCGGCTTCATCTTCGAGGATGTGGGTCTCTTGCAGCATGACAATATCAGCGGCTCGTATCTCACGTGCGCCGAGGATCATGGCTCTTTTTTTGGGGTCACGAAGGCCACGGGCGTTAAATGTCAAAACCTTAAATGGCATCCTGCACCTTGGTCCGGGGGGACCCGGCCGGGGGTTGACAGCCAGGCATCAAATAGTAAATAAGAATAGGCATGTTACACCCTACAGTGAGACCCACCACAAAATACGCTCCAAACCCCAAGGAGCATATGACCCCCACCCAAACTTCCTGGCTTCCAATTGGTCTCAGAGTACTTAGCAGAGCCCGAGCGGCATAAGCCTGCACTTACTACATTGCTACATTAAATGCTAACTCCAAACACAGGGGGGGGAAAATAAATAAATAAGTAAATGAAGTAAAACACTCTGGAGTCTGTATAGCTATACGCGTAAATTATGGCCATGTCCCAAGCCACTATATCGCATATGTCTCACCCATACATGCTCCTGCCTAATCAAACAATCGATCAATCGAGACCCTATTCCCCAGCCCACCCAACAAAAGCACCCCCCCACCCCCCCAAACTGTTTGTTAAAATAATACAAATCTGACACCACACTGAATACAACTCAACATCAATATAACCAATATACAGTGCATTAGTGAATGAGTACTTTGTAGGTCAGACTAAACAATAATACATGCACTAATAATAACTTCTCCAGAGTAGCTGCAGTGATCCATTACGTGCCAGTATCTTAATGCAGTCAAAGTTTATTAGGCAAGGAGGTGTAGGGGGAAAAAAAAGAAAAAAAAACTCTCTCCAAAAGGGGGGGGGGAATCTGGGTAATGAGTCAAGGCGGCACGGGGGTCTCCCAGAAAAGCAGGCATTTATCTATGAGTAATAAGTTGGAGGGCAAACAAACCCAGCCTTCTCGAAAAAATAGATTGCATTGGGATGGAACAGTCTAAGAGAAGAAAACCAAATCCTCAGAAACCCCCTTGCAACCAAAAAAAGGAAAAAAAAATGTTGAGCAAAAAGTAATAGATTAAAGCGATCATCCAGTGTGTTCTCCTTCTTCCTCCCTTTCCTTTCTTTTGCAGCAGCGCACATCTAAGGCCCAAACATGATTAAGTCTCCATGGACCTTGCATTCCCTCCCTGTGGCCTTGATAAGTTCACAGCAGTTGGTAGTTATAAAGTTCTCAGGAATTCTTCCGCACTCTGAGGGGAGTAGAATGCTTTGCGCTTCCCTTGCTGGATCACCACCAAGGTTGCAGGGAACAAGACGAAGGCTTCTAAGTTCAGCTGCTTAGCTAGGTCTTTTGCAGTTTTGTATGCCCTTCTCCTCTGAATTAAAGATAGAGGGTAATCAGGATATAAGGAGAGACGTGCTGTACTCCCTTGCCAAGTTATTCCGCCCCTCATTGAAATGTCCCGAAACTGTTTCAAAACAAAGTCTCGAGTAGTAACACGGGCAAAGGAAATCAAAAGAGTAATTCTAGTTAACCCCTGCTGTCCTGGTCTGGCCATACGAAGAACCTCAGCAATGTCTAGAGCAAAATCCTCAGGGAGTTGGAGTGTCTGCTGAAAGAGGCCAGCCACAAAGGAAATCAGCTCAGAGGGGGATTGAGCCGGCAAGTCTGTCAAGCCCACCAGCCTTAAGTTACGACGACGTGTTTCAGCCTCTAAGGTGTCTAATTTCTCTCTCAATGCCTGGACCTCTCTCACTGTCTCTTTAAGAACAGCATCTTGCTGAGCCACTGATTGTTCAACTGCAACAATTTTGCCTTCACAAAGCTGAATTTTATTTAAAGCTTCATTTGTAGCCTTTTGCATCTGATCTAACTGCAAAATCAGTTGCTGTAACTGTTGAGACAGTTGAGTTGGGAGAGACTCTAAAACTTGCAGCTTGTCCATACGAGTCGACAGCTGATGCAAATTGCCCGCAAGGGCGTCAATCTTTCCCTCTAGTTTCTCCATGGGGGGTCTTCCTGACGACCCCTCTGCCGACGCAGACTCGTCCCCACTCAAGGAATCTCTCTCCTCTGCCCCCCTTCTCCCCCGCGTATCTTTCTTTCTTTTCTGCTGAGGTTTGGGAGACATAAATCTTCAGTTAAGCAATTAAGGAGGGGGAGGGAAGCCAGATAGAAACCTTCCACCTTCTTTGACTCTACGTGGGAGCAGCAAAGACTGGCAGGATAAAGCAGGACCTCGCAGGCTTCCCCGAAGGCAGCTGCACTGTTCCACTGATGAGAAAAAAAAAATAACATAAAATAAAAAAAGCACTCTTATCTGCTCATATAGCCAGAAGTTGCAACTGTCGCTCGGAGCTCGAGTTACACGCGTCTGCTCACAGCATCCCTCGTGACCGGAAGCCCTAGCACTTGGGTTTATTGCAAGCTGTATCATTAAAATGAGGACATTTCTTTCTCAGAGGTTTTTCCTGTCCACCTAATTTACCAGTGTCGATGCTCCAGAGAGATGTTATATTGTTATGAGTGAGGTTATTTGAGATTAGAGGGCTGTCTGTGTGCAAGAAAAGGTTTACCTTCCAGTCCTGTTGAAAGAGAGCTGTCACTGTCCAATAGAGGTTGTAAGTCACTGATGATATTCAGTTTATGACCACTAGTGATGTTCTGTTGTCCTTTTTTGGTTCTGTCTTGTAACAGGTTTTCTCTGGGTATCATTCTGACTTTGTTAATCTGTTTCCTGATTTCATCAGGTGCGTATTTTAGTTCCAAAAAGGTTTGTTGTAGATCCCTCAGGTGAGAATCTCTGTCATTAGGATTGGAACAAATGTGGCTGTAGCATAGAGCCTGGCTTTATTCAATGGATTGTTTAGTATGTTTGGGATGGGAGCTGGAGACACGCAGGTATGTTTATCTGTCAGTAAGTTTCCGGTATAAGATAGTATCTATGCATCCATTGTGTATGCTTACAGTGGTGTCCAGAAAATGTATTTCTTGCATAGATTGATTAATTGTCAAGTTGATGGTAGGGTGAAAGTCATTGAATGCCTGATGGAATGCATGCAGGGCTTCTTTACCATGTGTCTATACAATAAAATGCCATCAATATAATGTGAGTATAAGAGAGGGATGAATGGGTGGGAGTCTAGGAAGTGTTGCTCCAAGTCAGCCATAAAGATGTTAGCATATTGTGGGGCCATGCAGGTGTCCATGGCTATACCATTGATCCATAGGGAAAAAATCATTGCCAGATCTGAAGTAGTTATGGGTGAGAACACAATGGCATAGTTTGGTGGCAAAATCAGCTGTGTTTTGTCAGAGATTATATTACTTACAGTTTATATTGCTCCAGTGTTCCTGTGGAGCTGATTTTATGGAAAAAGTGTGCTTCAAATATCTATTTCTTATTATTAATTCACTTTCAGACTATAATCATAACTTAAAGCAAGTTGCAGCATAAGAAAGGTTAACACTGATGATGTATGCATTGTCTGTATTCTAGTGTATTGCATTTTAATTTGCATCTCCCTTATTTTTATGAAAATAATTATTCCTCTTACAAATATGCTGATTAAATTAAATTTCTACCTCTTTTCAGAATCATTATGGTACTTTGAATACAACTGACTCTGCTGAAAAGAAACAGCTAATTATCTTCCATTTGTACTTCATGTGACAATATTCACAGTGTCATGTAAAAGCCTCTTTATGATGTTGCTAGTTTAGCAATGACAAATAACATCCATGCTGCTATAAAGCTGCTTCATTCTGTTCCTACATGGTCTACTTCTTTCATCTTGGTAAGAACTTGTTTTTTGCTATTCAAAAATTGTAGGAATCAACTAATAAGACCTATTTTCATAATGATAAAGCCTCACAGAGAAAATGCATTGTTAATGATAAGATTTCAATTGTAGCAACCCATCCTCAGTATATGAATTGTTAACTGTAATAAAGATATGATGAAATGTAAAATATACTGAATTGACATTATTGTGTTAATCTTCTAGCTACAAAAAAGAGACAAATGTGCTCTCCCATGGGTAGGGGTTAATGACTGAAGTTATTAATTAACGCAGCCTATTAGAAATGCAATAGCCTGACTCGAGGGTATTTTTATATGGTCTTTCTATGTGGACACCTATTGATTTATACTAGATTTGCATTGATGGCTTTCAATGGCCCTTCATTTTTGTGACTTTGGCTTAATGGTTTATTAAATTAAATTGTCACTTAACTGACTCCTTCCTCCCTGTTAATCTGCCTAACTAAATTAGCTTCTGGAGGAGGGCATTGTCATTGATGTTTTTCTTCTTTCTGACTTACGTGCATAGTTTGCTTTTATTTTAAACCCTGGACATGGTTCAATTAATTTATCCCTCTACCATTAAGTGATTTTTGATAGCAAAAGTTTGCACTGGCTAGGAGCTCTGTGTGGAATACAATACGTTCATCATATGCCCTTTGATGACTTCATCAGAGATGGCCTATGTTTATGGTCACATCTGTGCTTCAAGGACCACAGAAGTTTTGCAGAGATAAAATTGATCAGTTTAAAAGGCCAGCATGGAGGAATCCCGATCCCAACTATGGCATGAAATACTCCAGCTTGGTAGAATGATTGTAAGTGTCAAGCCTTCACATACAATACTAGGCATTCTGAAACACACAAGAGAAATAATCAGTTGTAGCTTTCATGTTGCCACTTCTATACAGAGAGATCATGAATGAGAAACTATTTCAGTATCGGGGGGGGGGGGGGGAGAGAAAGATTTTTCTTTTACTTCCTGAGTCAGAGGAATCCCCTATGGAATTGAATTTACTTTTATAAAATACCTGAACACAAAAGGATGCTAAACAATAGTAAAACAGGATAGTCAGCTGGCACTGTGAAAATAATATTAGTCTTCCATTGAGTTTAGTAAGTCCACAGCTTTCTCCTCATTGAGTCTTTTCTTCTCCTTTTGACCCACATGTGCCTTGACACCATGTAGATTCACAGTGGACTCCTTGGCTGGCATTTCACTGCTAACATTTGTACTGAAATCTAGGTTGAAAAGATGTTAGCTCCCCTCTTCCTATATCGAATCATAGCCAAATTATGTTAACCCCTAGTAGGGTTTATAAGACAAGAAACATTCTGTGGTGGTTTACCATTGCTTACCTCTAGCAGCAGTCAGCAGTCAGACTGGAAGGTTGGCACAGTATGGGCACACTGCTAATTCCTCAATTTCATTTGGGAAAGGAGAATGGAGAATTTTGGTCAGTTTTGTTATTTGTATTTTTAAGGTGATTCCTTCATGAAGCCTCAGTGCTTGTATCCAGTATGTATGGAGAGTGTTTTGGCCAGCAATGAAATGGAAGGCTTTGTACATGATTTTAGTAAAAGAAACTGGCTTACTCCTTCACTATATACAGCTCAACAAGTGGAAGATATTAACAATACTGATGGAGTGGCAACACAGAACACATCTATTATTGTAACTAGTTACTTGTATGCTGTACTACTAAATTACTGTGGGCTCTGTTGAAAATGGTTTAATTGTTTCTTATGGTTGTTACTATGGATTTTTGTGTCAAAGACATTTGTAAATTTTAGACTAGTTTTATATTTTAAAAGTATGCAAATTCATAAAAAATTATATTAGAAAGTATAAAAAGTATGGTAGCCTATTTATATCACAGTTATGTTGTTTGTTTTTTGTAACCTTTCTTAACACACTTAGGGAAATGCTGATTGCCACTTTGGGATCAGGAAGCAATTTTTCTCTGGGACAGTTTGGCCAGGGATCCTGGAGGTTTATTTATTTATTTTAGTATATTTCTATTCTGCCAATTCCCCGTAGGGCTCAGGGTGGAGTACAACATAGAATAAAACAATAAAATAAAATAAAAGCATTTTATAAACAGACAACTCAACAGCACTCAGAAAACTTTACCATATCATCACATATTGCCCAGACTGGCCGTCTCACATCATGGTATCTCATATTGTCATCTTCTGAGCATGGAACAGTGGTCACTAGAGGTGTGTATGAGGAGGTACTTGTGAATTTCCTGCATTGTGCAAGGTGTTGGACTAGATGACCCTGGAGGTACCTTCCAACTCTATGATTCCATGACCAGGGCCAGCACTGCTAAGCTTCTGAGATCTGATGAGATCAGGTTAGCTTGGGCTATTCAGGCCGTTGCTTTTTGAAAAACCAGTATTGAAGGGAAAGCACTTTAGTTTGTGCTGTTTTGCAAAACAATATTGTTTTAAAATGGTCTTAGAAAAGTTTCTCTTCTGTCATAAGGGCAAGATTAAAAACTTCTGCTTGACTTTTGTAATTAACATTAACCATTTTAGCTGTCCAAAATAATTAAATTCCATTTTTTTTAAAAAAATGCTATCCCGGAAGGAGTATGAGACACCCTATTTTGTGGCCATAGTCAATAAACCTTGCAATGATTAGTTAATGTGGTTCTGCCATTAGACAACAATTATATTTTGAACTTGTCTCACTCAGTATTTGAAATATGAAGAGCTTTGTATTAAGACATTTTAATGAAATGAGAGAGAAGCAGCACTTCATATTTAATCCACCCCAGGCTGAGGAGAATTCAATGTTAGTGTCAAGCAGCTGTATAAAACTCTCTAAAAGTAAGAAAATCTCTATGTGCTTGCTGATCCATATTTCCTTCCTTCTCCTAAATTTTGCTGTTCATTCATCCAACACACCCACTACCATCTTGCCATCTCTCCAAAGCAGAGCTCTTCTCTAGCTTTGCTGTTTGGGCAATGACATCATTACCTCACTGAGTTTCCAGCATTTTTCTCCCAGTTAGGTTGACTGGAAGAAAGCACAGAAATATAGCACAGGACAGTGCCTGCCTGATTTAGGAATTTTTTGCCTAAATGCTTCATTTTGTTTAAAAATAGCATATTCTCTCTCACACCTCTTTCTTTCATATGATTGGAACATTGTCTGTCATTTTCCTTTGAAGAGAGAGCTTTGCTTCAGGGAAGGAGTATTGTTAGGGAATTCTGTTTGAAATTATATTTCTTTATCTCAAACAGTGCGATGGATCACTGGATCAAATAACCATTGAGAGGCATTTAACATGAAAAAGCAAAAACATATTTATTTCTACAGGGAAAGGGTACTGGCAGGTAAAAATAACAAACACTGTAGAACTATATCCTCACACTAGAAGATCATGTGCTTAATGGAAGACCACTTCCTCCTTCTTCTTGACCTCTTTGCCTGAACAAAGGAAGACACTTGACTAACTGACCAAACAAACAAACAAAACAGGGTTTCCCGCTTCTAGACCATGATTGACAGCAGTCAGTATCTTCTTCCCAGGTCATGCAGACAACAGGGAATCAGGCACAGTGTTAACCCTATAATGACTGGAACTTTAGAACATTGCAAAGGACATACAAAACAGATACATATTTCCAACAAGTATGAGTTCTTTTTCATGGAATTAATAATGCCAACAGATACCCAAAAGTTGCTCCTTGTTCTCCCATGTAGGCAGAAGGAGGAAGAGAGATCTCAGGCACTCATCACAAACCTCTTGCTGTGAATCTGAGTTGGTCCAGCATTATCTTTGGGGATCAGGAGGAAGAAGAGGAGGAAGAGTTTGGATTTATACCCCGCCCTTCACTTGGGAGTCTCAGAGCAGCTTACAATCTCTTTCCCTTCCTCTCCCCACAACAGAGACCCTGTGAGGTAGGCTGAGAAAGCTTTGAAAGAACTGCTCTTGAGAGAACAGTTCTGAGAGAACTGTGACTGACTCAAGGTCATCCAATAGCTGCATGTGGTAGAGTAGGGAGTCAAACCCAGTCTCTACATGAGGAATCAAAAACAGTCCACTGCCCTTAACCACTACACCAAACTGGTCTTCTAGGGGAGACAGCCGCAGAGCAAGGCACAGCAGCCCTGCAGCCCCTTTCACCTGCCCAACAACTGGACGGACAAAAGAAGTGGCACAGCCTCACTCTGATCTCTATGGGGGGCAAAGATGTAGGGGCAGCCTGGAGCAGCAAAAACCCCAGCGCCACCCCTGTTTCTAATCCTCTATTATTCTTCCAAGGTGAACAAGCAGAGACACAATATCCAACCAGAAAACACATTTATTTATTTTTGTTTGAAAATGTGCCACCTGATGGAGGTTTTGTGTAGTGGAGCAAACAACAAACAAAACCATTCCATTTGGCCAAAGGCCCCTTTATCAGTAGTAATTATAGGGCAGGTAACTTGGCTATTGGAAAAAGGAATAGCAATATTTAACTATTCTGAATAAAAGTTTGTTGGTCTTAAAGGTGTTACTTGACTTCTGCTTTGTTCTAATACTTAACTAAGCTGTTTCTAGAGCTCTTGGCCAGGGCTGTCCTGGCCTGATTCTGCAGATTCTTAGTAGGCCATGCACACCTGCAGGCTGCTAGCTGGGAGACTGAGGAGAGAAGCTCTTGAGTCCCTCCTTCTCTTCTGCTTGCTCTGAGGCCTACTGGGATAGCCCCTTAAAGAGGCAGTACACAACAGGATGCTTACAACTAAAACAATAAAACAGACTTTAAAATCAAACCACAGATATTTAAAATAAGCCACTAAAAACATGCTATAGCATTTAAAGAGGATACAGCAAACACTGAACAGCCTAAAATGATGCTGATAAAACTGCTCCTCAGGCCAGGAGCAGACCGCACAACATATAAAATATATCAAACTTCTCAGTTAAAGGAACGTTGTAGCCTGGCATCTAAAAGAATGTAAAGTAGTAGGCATCAGATGAACCTCAAGGGAGGGCATTCCAAAAGTGATGTGCTATCATTGGAAAAGTACTAACTCTCTACTATGCTCCCTACCTCTCTTTATTGGCTATACCCTTACTGTACACATTGAACTGTATCTACAGAACAGTTTGTTTGGGGGGGGGGGGGTCATACTTTTTACCTATATAACAATCCAGTTATGTGTTATTTTGGTGTGGTACCCACTATAATAGCTATATTTCTGGTGCTTTAACCTTATGTTTTTCTTTCTGTTTTGATCATCATTATGCAGTATGGACATAAGTATTTATTTATTTATATATGTACTGATTTTTTTTTTAATACAACATTGTAATCACACTGGGCGTTTTCGCACTCACCTTCAAGTGGTGCGACCACCCTCCTCACGCCGGTGGATCTGCAGGGATTTCGCACCAGAAGCGCCGGCGCACCCAAAAGAGCCGGCGACTTCCGTCGCGAAACCAGCTCAAACGTTTTCCTGCTTCTTGGCGGTTTCCGTTTGAGCTGGTTTCGCGACGGAAGTCGCCGGCTCTTTTGGGTGCGCCGGTGCTTCTGGTGCGAAATCCCTGCAGATCCGCCGGCGTGAGGAGGGTGGTCGCACCACTTGAAGGTCAGTGCGAAAACGCCCACTGTGTTCTCAGCTGGATGTTATGTGCTTCATAGTGTAATACACTCATTCAAACATTTTTTAGCTGTATATGTAATTTTATTTTACTTTATCCTGACAACTTCACATGTTGTTGTACATGTATGCTATTGTAGCTGGTTGTAGATCTTTCTTTTCAATAGTTTATTTTTTTTAAGTACTAACATTACCTACCTAAGGTTGCCAGGTCCTTATCTCTCACCAGTGGGAGGAGGGAGCCTTCTGGGAGGGGGGAAGGGTTCCACCCCAAACAGTGGCATCACTGTACAACATCATCAACCTGGAAGTAACATAATTACATGGAAGTGATGCCATCATGTTGGGGGACATTGTGTGAGGATGCTTTGGTTTGAGGGCAAAACTATGTAGTAAATCTGGTGTAGTGGTTAAATGCGCGGACTCTTATCTGGGAGAACCGGGTTTGATTCCCCACTCTTCCACTTGCACCTGCTGGCATGGTCTTGGGTCAGCCATAGCTCTGGCAGAGGTTGTTCTTGAAAGGGCAGCTGCTGTGAGAGCCCTCTCCAGCCCCACCCACCTCACAGGGTGTCTGTTGTGGGGGAGGAAGGTAAAGGAGATTGTGAGCCGCTCTGAGACTCTTCGGAGTGGAGGGCGGGATATAAATCCAATATCTTCTTCTTCTTCTTCTCAAACCATAATTTTTTGCCCTCAAACCAGAGCATTCATGTGTAATGTCCCCAGTATGATGACATCACTTTCTTGTGATGTTATCGCATGGGGACATTGTTGTTTGGGGGCAGGGTTTTCCCCACAGGCCAGCTAGCTGGCAATGAGAAGAGCCCCCCTGCCAAAAAGTGGGGGATCTCCCGCTTAGACCTGGGAGCTGCAATCCTATACCTACCTCATCTCTATAGTCAAGGGCACAGGGAACAACACTTTAGAAGAGGACCTAATTCTGCCAGGCAGAACAATATAGATAGAAGTGACTCATTAAGTACCATGGCCTGAACTCATTTTAGGTCTTCGGGTTAAGAATCTGCATTTTGAACTGTGCCCAGAAACAAATGGGTGCAAATCTTACAGTATTTTGGTGAAACAGCCTCTGTATTCAACCCCCAACAGGAACCTGGGAACTTCATTGGGGATCATTTGAAGTTTCCAAACAGTTTTCAAATGCAGTCTCATCTAAAAGTGTGTTACTGTAATCTATTCTGGTTGTGACCATTGTACAGATCACTGTATCACTGTATCATCTTCCAGCAAAAAAAGTTTCTTAAAAGATTTATGAATTACATTCTCAAAGTCCATCACATTTTGAAGAGACACAGAGTAGAACAAAGAGGCAGAGACTTCCCCAAATGGCATCCTGTGATGCTGCAACATTATTTCCAGCTGCATAACCAGAAGTAACCTCACTACATTGTGGGCCACGCTAGGATTTCCCCAAAATTCTATGGGGAAAAACCATAGACTTTTGGGGGAATTCTAAAGCATCAGATGATGTTGTGATGTATTCCCACAGTAATTGATTCTGAACCATTGGAACAAGGGCTACTTCCCCAGCCTCCACAAAGCTTGAACAAAGTTTCTCAGGATCCTGTGGATAAGAAGCCTGGAGCTTCTGCTCCCCAATATAGGAAGAGGAAGGTGGTGGTGATTGGAGACTCCTTGCTCAGAGGGGTGGAGCCCAAAGTGTACTGACTTGACTTGTCCTCCCAAGAGGTCTGCTGTCTGCTAGGTGCACGCATCCAGCATGTGACAGAAAGGATTGGAAGACTTATCAAGCCCACAGACTACTATCCTTTCTTGCTGATCTATGTGGGAACGAATGATACTGCCCATTATAGCCCTGAATGTATTAGAAAAGACTATGTGGCTCTGGGACAGAATGTGAAGGAGCTGAGCGCACATGTTGAGTTCTCGTCAGTTTTTTCTGTTGAAGGTCCTGGCTTAGGATGAGAAAGAAGAATACTTCAAATAAATGCTGGCTACATCGATGGTGTTGTCAGAAAAGATTCGGATTTCTGGACCGTGGGTTACGCTTTCGAGATGGTGATCTTCTATTGGGAGATGGTTTGCACCTTACAGCAGTAGGAAAAAGGGTGTTTGGTAACAGCCTTGCTAACCTAATAAGGAGGGCTTTAAACTAAATTGTATGGGGGAGTGAGACAATAATTCAAAGCCTCGTATGAGGCCAGAAACTGGGGATAAGAGCATTAAAGATTTGCAGAGAGTGGCACATATGCTAGGTAATGTTAACTTGCAGGTTTGTATGGAAACTAAACCCTCAGGATGTATAAAACATGGATTCCGATGTCTCTACACTAATGCACAAAGTGTTGGAAACAAACAGGAGGAACTGCAAGTCCTAATACAGGAAGGAGACAATGACATAATAGGCCTTACTGAAACTTGGCGAGATGACACTCACAACTGGAATATTAGGATTCAGGGGTGCAACTTAATTAAAAGGGGCAGGCAAATGACAAAGGGCGGAGGCATAGCAGTATATGTGAAGGAGGTATATACGTATGAGCAAATATGTGAATCTGAGCATGGCAGCTCAGTTGAGAGTCTCTGGGTAAAAATAAAAGGAGTAAGAAATAACAGTAATATTATTGTGGGGGTCTGCTATAGACCACCAAGCCAGGCAGAGGACTTGGATGAGATACTCCTACAACAGATTGCAAAGTTCTCCAAGAGAAGGGATACAGAGTGATCATGGGAGATTTCAATTACCGGGACATCTGTTGGAAGTCCAACTCTGCTAAAAATGAAAAGTCATACATAGACAGACTTATACATAGTCAGACGGCATCTGGATCGAGGCGGTGTGGCGGTGCTGATGTTGTTGGACCTGTCGGCCGTGTTCGACACGGTCGATCATCGGCTACTGGCCCGCCGGCTCGCCGACGCAGGGATAAGGGGGTTGGCCTTAGAGTGGCTCTCCTCCTTCCTTGATGGATGGGGACAAAGGGTGGCAATTGGAGGGGAGCTGTCCCGGAGGCACCCACTAGTGTGTGGGGTGCCACAAGGGGCAGTTCTCTCCCTGATGTTGTTTAACATCTACATGCGCCCCCTTGCCCAGATTGCCTGGAGGTTTGGGCTTGGGTGCCATCAATATGCAGATGACACCCAGCTCTATCTACTAATGGACGGCCGACCTGACTCCGTCCCAGACAGCCTGGACCTAGCATTGCAAGCCGTGGCAGGTTGGCTCAGACTGAGCGGGCTGAAGTTGAATCCAACGAAGACAGAGGTCCTTTGCTTGGGTCGTGGTGCTCTGGGAAGGGAAATCCCCTTGCCGGCTTTTGACGGTGTACTGCTGAAAGCAGCCCATAAGGTCAGGAGCTTGGGGGTACTTCTGGAGCCTTCACTATCAATGGAGGCACAGATAGCGGCCGCTGCCAAGTCCGCGTTCTTTCATCTTCGACGGGCGAAACAGTTGGCCCCCTTCCTGGAGCGCCGTGACCTAGCAACGGTGATCCATGCTACGGTCACCTCAAGACTAGATTACTGCAACGCCCTCTACATGGGGCTGCCCTTGTGCCGAACTCGGCGGCTGCAGCTGGTGCAGAACGCGGCGGCTAGGCTATTGTTAGGGCTCCCAAGGTGGGAGCACATACAGCCGGGGCTACGCGGACTGCACTGGCTGCCAGTGGTATACCGAGTTCGTTACAAGGTGCTGGTTATTACCTTTAAAGCCCTATATGGCCGAGGACCTGCCTACCTGAGGGACCGTCTTTCCCCATATGAGCCCCAGAGAGCGCTGAGGTCAGCTGGGAAAAACCAGCTGAATATCCCTGGGCCAAGGGAGACCAGATTGAAGGCCACCCGAGACCGGGCCTTCTCTATTGCTGCTCCACTGCTGTGGAATCAACTCCCGGAGGAGGTGCGGGCCCTACGATGCTTAGATCAATTCTGTAGGGCCTGTAAGACCCACCTCTTCAAAATAGCCTTCAACCAACGACAAACCGGGAAGTGCCATTGAAAATGCTTTTAATTACTGAATTCTGCTGAAGACCTAACGCTTAGTACCATGTTGATATTGCTATTGTTAATTTTAATTTTAATTGTAATAATTGTAAATTGTTTTAACTGTGATTTTATAAGTAAACTGATGTATAATGTATTTTATGTTGTGAGCCGCCCTGAGCCTGCCCCGGCGGGGAGGGCGGGATAGAAATAAAAAGTTATTATATTATTATTATTATATAGGTTGGACTTCAGAAAGTCAAACTTGGATAAACTTAGAACTATACTGGGTAAAATCCCATGATCAGAAATACTTAGGAAGAAGGGGGTTCAAAAAGGGTGGAAGTTTCTTAAAAGCAAAATACTGAAAACGCAATCACAGATTATTCCTATGAGAAGAAAAAATGGAAAAAGCCTAAACAAGCCGAGTTGACTCCATAAACAACTCTCCAAGGCTTGAGAAATAAAAAAGACTACTTTAGGAATTGGAAGGAGGGCCTTATAACCAAGGATGAATATAAACAAATCACCAGTGCGTGTAGAGAAAAAGTTAGGAAAGTTAAAGTTCAGTATAAGCTTAGGTTGTCCAAAGATACTAAAAACAACAAAAAGGTGTTTTTTTTCTTTTGTTCAGAGTAAGAGAAAGAGCAAGGACATGGTAGGCCCATTGCAAGGGCAAGAAAGTGAAATTGTAACAGGTAATGAAGAGTGGGCGGAACTACTCAGTTCCTACTTTTCCTCAGTCTTCTCTTCTGAGGGAAACAGTGCTCAACATGGCAAAAACAGAACATATAAGGGGGGGGGGGGGTATGAAGTTCCATCCAATCAGCAGAGGGGTAGTACATAAACACTTAGTTTCTTTAAATGAAACTAAGTCCTCAGGGCCAGATGAATTGCATCCAAGGGTTCTAAAAGAGCTTGCAGATGTGATTTCTGAGCCTCTGGCTATTATTTTTGAGAATTCTTGCAGAACAAGAGAGGTGCGGGAAGATAGGAGATGGGTGGATGTTGTCCCCATCTTCAAGAAGGGGAAAAAAGAGGATCTGGGTAACTACCGACCCATCAGCTTGATGTCTATACCTGGAAAGGTTTTAGAACAAATCATCAGTCGGTCCAGGAACATTTGGAAAGAATGGATGTGATTACTAAGAGCCAGCATGGTTTTCTCAAGAACAACTCATGTCAGACTAACCTGATCTCTTTTTTTGAGAAAGTGATTACCTTGCTGGATCAGGGGAATGCTGTAGACATAGTTTATCTTGATTTCAGTAAGGTTTTTGATAAGATTCCACATACTATCCTTGTTGACAAGTTGGTAAAATGTGGTTTGGATCCTGTTACCGTTAGGTGGATCTGTAACTGGTTGACAGATTGCACCCAGAGAGTGCTTGTGAATGGTTCCTCATTTTCTTGTAGAGGAGTGACAAGTGCAGTGCTTCAAGGATCTGTCCTGGGACCTGTTTTGTTCAACATTTTTATAAATGATTTGGATGAAGGAATAGAGGGAATGCTTATTAAATTTGCAGATGATACTAAATTGGGAGGGTTTGCAAATACAGTAGAAGAGAGAAACAGGATACAGGATGACTTTGACAGGCTGGAAAATTGGGTTAAAATCAATAAAATGAATTTTTACAGAGATAAATGTAAAGTTCTGCATTTAGGTAGAAAAAATCCAATGTATGGTTATAGGATGGGGGAGACTTATCTTAGCAGTAGTATGTGCAAAAAGGATCTAGGGGTCTTAGTGGATAGTGCGTTGAACATGAGTCAACAGTGTGATGCAGTGGCTAAAAAGGCAAATGCAATTTTGGGCTGTATCCACAGAAGTATAGTGTTCAGATCACGTGATGTGATGGTATTGCTTTACTCTGCTCTGGTAAGACCTGACCTGGAGTATTGTGTTCAGTTTTGGGCACCACATTTTAAGAAGGATATAGACAAGCTGAAACGGGTCCAGAGAAGGGCGACGAAGATGGTGAGGGGTCTAGAGACCAAGTCCTATGAGGAAAGGTTGAAGGAGCTGGGCATGTTTAGCCTGGAGAGGAGGCAGCTGAAAGGTGATATGATCACCATCAAGTACTTGAAGGCTGTCATCTAGAGGATGGTGTGGAATTGTTTTCTGTTGCCCCAGAAGGTAGGACCAGAACCAATGGGTTGAAATTAAATTAAAAAAGCTTCCGACCGAACATTAGGATCAACTTCCTGACCGTTAGAGCGATTCCTCAGTGGAATAGGCTTTCTCAGGAGGTGGTGGGCTCTCCTTCCTTGGAGGTTTTTAAACAAAGGCTAGATGACCATCTGACAGCAATGAAGATGCTGTAATTTAGGGGGAGGTGTTTGTGAGTTTCCTGCATTGTGCAGGGGGTTGGACTAGATGACCCTGGAGGTACCTTCCAACTCTATGATTCTATCTTATTCTTGCAAGTTAGCAGCAAGGTTCAAAGATCACAAGTAAACAGGTAGGCAAGAAAGTAGGGTAGGATTGAAAAGTCAAGGCAAGAGCTGAAGCTGGATATATCCACAAGACACAGGTCCTAGAAAGCTGAGCAATCAGCCTCTCTCTTTCTGTATGTTTTTTAAATCTATTCTCTGTAGTATTTTCAAATGAACTAATGTGAATTAGTTTTGATATAATTAAAACCCTATTAGAAATAATTGACATTTCAAGCAAAAAGAAGAATATCATAAATCATCAAGCAAGCATTTCTTACAAAAAAGAAATGGCTTTCCAGCTGTCACAGTTTACATGGATCAATTTGCCATGCAGTCTGTTCAACCAGCCATGCAAAGAATTGATAAAAATATTAGAGATTTTCAAATGTTTCTTGAAATTTGTAGTTGATTGAAAACACCTGAAAAAATATATATACATATACATAGACATGTTTTTACACATTAAAGCAATAGTACCAATGTGAATAACCAGCACACCCCCTCATGAAGTCAGGATGGCTTTGAGCAGCACAGCTTTAACAACCCAATTAATTCCATATGAGGAAACTAATAAGAATACAGCCTGAGGAGTCTTCTTTAGTTTATTTTACCACATATTCATGTTAGAAAGCCAATGAAAGCTTGTGATCTTTGAAAGGTCCTAACTCCCCCTTCTCCAGAGTTTTTCAAGAACTGATTATTAGCCTGGGAACATTTACTGCAACACTTTGTAAAAGTGTTAATGGTGCCAGAATAACAGTAAATCATTGGAACAATTAAGTTGTTGGTTAAGACATGGGGTGTGGGTGGGCGTGTAGGGGACAGACTAATGGGTGTTTTGTATATTACTGCCATATGGGAATCACAAAATAGCATGTGAATGCATGATATCATATGTTTGAGGAAGCATCTTGTTATGCATTAGTGTCAAATGCAGAACTTCTAAAAAGGGATTAACACGAACTGGCTCACAAACTAAAGTTCGTGATGAATTTTGGCCAGTTCATAATTTATGAAGTGAAGCTCATGACAGGTACACTTCAGACCAACACTGCTGCCCACCTGGATCTATCTATGTGGAGATTCATGTTGGTTCATGAATGGATACATTTCCAGGCAGGCTGTCTGTGCTCAAACAAAATGTTTACCAAACTTCAAAGTAACAGGGGTAGTGAGTGAGATTCTCCAGCCTTGGAAACCCTGTTCTCAGTTTCAAATTAGTATTAGTTTTGAAGAGGGAGACTCATACCACTTTGCTGGCATTCTTTTCTTGCAAAATCCCACCCCTCTTGGTTGGATTTCTGCTTTGACATAAGTGCTTTTAAGCTTGCAGTGCCAGTGGCACTGGGTTCTGCTGGGCACTCTGTAATTACACTGATACTGCTGGGTTCTGCTAGGCTTGCAAAAATAGTCCCTTGCTTGGATTGTGATTGAGTTGCCACACTGGCACTTGGTTCTGCTTGACACCAGCACATTGCACTGGTTCTGCTGGGCTTGCAATCCCCCTTGCTTGGAATATGATTCTGTGCTGCACATCTGTCCTGTTGAGCTGGGATTGCCACAGTGGCACTGGGTCTGCTGGGCACTAGCACACTGCACTGGTTCTGTCCTCCCACATTCAGTTTCTACTGCAGTGATTCTCTGGTTTGATCTTAGTCCTATTGGGGTTGCCCTGCCACATTTGCACTGGTTCTGCTGGGCTTGCAAAAATGCCCCCCCCCCCCCCAATACACACACCTTCAGTTTTGACTGCAGAGATTCTCTGGGGCTTTGATTCTGTCCTGCTTGGCTTCTATTGCCCTTGCTTTTTTTGTTTGTTTCCCCCATTGGACACAATGGCACTTTCCTTGGAGGGCTGTAAATCAGATACCATAAATCCAATCTACACATAATTTGGACAAGTAGAGGAGAGTTGTCCAGAGATCCCCTGTCAGTTTGGTGTTTCTAGATTTCACAGGATCCATTCTATACATTCCTGAACCTCCTGAATCTGCTCCTGTCATTTCCTCAGAAAGCACTTTCCTGGGGGCACCTTCTTGGGTGATACAGAACTTGGACCCCATAAAGCCAATCCTCACCAAACATGGACAGCAGGTAGAGAAGAATCAGCTGAAGATTCTCTGCCAGTTTGGTGTCACTAGCACATGGGGGGGGGGCCTTCTACAGTATCATGATCTAATGAACCATACCAATTTGTTTGGCCCTTAAAAGTATGTAAAAACCCAACAACCTGGGATCACAGTTCATATTACAGACAACACAAAAAAACAAACACTGTGATATACTGGCTAACAATATTTAGTAAAACTTTTTAAAGAGTCATATAATCTTTTGTACATATTGCAAAGAAATAAAACATTACAATATTACAAGAAAGGTCCATCCAATGAGCACCCAGATATAGGCTCATTTCATAAAAAAAAAACTTCCTCAGGAGTATTTCTATTTCCTTCAAGGTTATCAGCCTCTTGTTACAATTCAGTGATAATGCTCTCTACAACATCTTTATTTTCTTCAGAAGCTCTTATCCTGGAATAAACCGTGGTAATTACAACAAGATACAACACAAAGCTGAATGGAAGTTTTTAAATTAATGATTTTTTTAAAAAAATATTGTTGTTATTAAGAACTTACCTCTCAGTACCACTTAAGTGTTTATATTTATATTAGATTTATTCCAGGATGAGAGATTTTGAAAACATAAAGATGTGTACAAAAGATTATATGACTCTTTACATTGTTCCTCTAGCTGCCACTTTAGTATCAGCTGGGTTTATAGCAAATACCAGGTGATGCTATTTAAAGTAATTTAAAGTAACCATTTTTATACTTTCCTCTTTACCATCTTCCCATAGGCTAGGCCAATCAGTGCCCCAGCCAGTCAATGTCTTGTGTATCACTTGATTTCAAAGAGTCTGGGACAACAAAACCCCTGGCCTTGATATTCAAGATTATCAATGAACTTTTACAATATATTCTTCAATATCCTAAACTAGTTGCATGCACCTATCTTGTTAACTTGTTTTATTTTTAATGAGGACAACAATGCACCTCTTTTAAGAATTAAACATTCCACAAGTATATGATAGTTCATTTGTGATTAATCAATAAATTATTTTTCCCCTCCCATGACTGTCCTGCTCATTATTCCTCAGACATTTTGATGTCTGTTTTCTAATTAAAATAGTTTGGGCTTACTTCTGTCAAAGTCCCCAGTATAACTAGTTATGAGCCATTTAATTCCAGCAACTTTCTCATTATTTCTGATTCATTTGTTTCTTTAATGCCTTTTGAATGTCTTTTTATACCACATTAATGTTGTGTATATGTAATATGCGCTTTGAGATCAAGTCTACCCTACTTATATGCAATTGAATTAAAAGCAGGAATCATTTTTAACAGTAGTATTTGTATCTACTTTTATTAGTATTTCCAAAGGGAAAGAGGCATTTATGGCCATTAGAGCCATGAATTGATTTGCCCCAGTTCAGCTTCTTCAAATGAAGCTTGAGACCAGAATGGCTGGCTAGAGAAGCAGTCATCCAATGAAAAGGCAAATAAAGGAAGTTAATTGTTCCTACCTCACCTTATGCTACAGCTTTCTCTGCTTGCTGCCAATCCATCCTTGATATCCCAGGATGAGCCGGTTACCATTTGAGGCCAAGTAAGAATTTTGGGAGCTCCCCTCCCACAAATTGGCACTTGGGTAAGGCCCTTTTTTACCTGCTTCATGATATCCAGGCTGGTGATAATAATATAGCTAAAAAATGAATTAATGGATTTAGGATTAATTTGATGTGGTCTTTTTCCGTTAGGCCATAACTGTTAGGTCCAGATGGCACAAATCCAAGAGTTTGAAAGAACTCAAAGGTGAATTTGTGGATCTCCTGACAAAAATATGTAATCTTTCATTGAAATCTGCCTCTGTTCCTGAGAACTGGAAGGTAGCAAATGTCACCCCCGTCTTTAAAAAGGGCTCCAGAAGAGATCCGGGAAATTATAGGCCAGTCAGTCTGACTTCAATACTGGGAAAGTTAGTAGAAACCATTATCGACAGAATGAGTAGGCACATTGATGAACGCAAGTTATTGAGGAAGACTCAGCATGGGTTCTGTAAGGGAAGATCTTGCCTCACTAACCTGTTACAGTTCTTTGAGGGGGTAAACAAACATATGGACAAAGGGAACCCAATAGATGTTGTTTACCTTGACTTTCAGAAAGCTTTTGATAAAGTTCTCCATCAAAGGCTCCTTAGTAAGCTCAAGAGTCATGGAGTAAAAGAACAAGTCCTCTTATGGATCAAAAACTGGCTAATTAATAGGAAAAAGAGAGTGAATATAAATGTGCCATCTTTGCAGTGGAAGACGATAAGCAGTGGGGTGCTGCAGGGCTCAGTACTGGGTCCCATACTCTTTAACTTGTTCATTAATGATTTGAAGTTGAGAGTAAACAGTGAAGTGACTAAGTTTGCAGATGACACTAAATTCTTCAGGGTGGTTAGAACCAGAGAGGATTGTGAGGTACTCCAAAGGGATCTGTTGAGGCTGGGTGAGTGGGCGTCAACGTGGCAGATGAGATTCAATATGTCCAAGTG
Organism: Heteronotia binoei; assembly: GCF_032191835.1. Taxonomy (NCBI): domain Eukaryota; kingdom Metazoa; phylum Chordata; class Lepidosauria; order Squamata; family Gekkonidae; genus Heteronotia; species Heteronotia binoei. Next base: position 127,456,938 of record NC_083226.1, on the reverse strand, counting down.
CAAAGTAATGCACATTGGGGCCAAAAATCCCGGCTACAAATACAAGTTGATGGGTTGTGAACTGGCAAAGACTGACCAAGAGAGAGATCTTGGAGTCGTGGTAGATAACTCACTGAAAATGTCAAGACAGTGTGTGATTGCAATAAAAAAGGCCAACACTATGCTGGGAATTATTAGGAAGGGAATTGAAAACAAATCAGCTAGTATCATAATGCTCCTGTATAAATCAATGGTGCTGTCTCATTTGGAATACTGTGTACAATTCTGGTCACCGCACCTCAAAAAGGATACTATAGCATTGGAAAAAGTGCAGAAAAGGGCAATTAGAATGATTAAAGGTTTGGAACACTTTCCCTATGAAGAAAGGTTAAAACGCTTGGGGCTCTTTAGTTTGGAGAAACATTGACTGCGGGGTGACATGATAGATGTTTACAAGATAATGCATGGGATGGAGAAGGTAGAGAAAGAAGTACTTTTCTTCCTTTCTCACAATACAGGAACTCGTGGGCATTCAATGAAATTGCTGAGCAGTCAGGTTAGAACAGATAAAAGGAAATACTTCTTCACCCAAAGGGTGATTAACATGTGGAACTCACTGCCACAGGACATGGCGGCTACAAGTATAGCCAGCTTCAAGAGGAGGTTGGATAAAAATATGGAGCAGAGGTCCATCAGTGGCTATTAGCCACAGCATATTGTTGGAACTGTCTGGGGCAGTGATGTTCAGTATTCTTGGTGCTTGGGGGGGGGGGCAAAGTGGAAGGGCTTCTAGCTTCACTTGTGAACCTCCTGATGGGGTTTTTTTTGGCCAGTGTGACACAGAGTGTTGAACTGGATGTGACATTAGCCTGATCCAGCGTGGCTTCTCTTATGTCTTTAACTAGTTTAGTGAAGATAGGGGATAAGCAGTAAGCACCCTGAGCCCTTGGGCATGATGGAGGGCATATCCTGGACAGACCATCATTGACTGGGTGGGACCTGGGAAAGAGCACCTCTGGTGCTGAGCAACATTGTCCTGAACCTGGTAGTGGATGGGCACCTCTCAGCACTCTGTGTGAATGAGAATAAACAAGGCCAGGGTGGATTGCCAGAAGAAAGACAGCCATGGAGAGGCTGCTAGTGTAGCCCATCCTCAATTAAATATTAGCATTATTAATTGATGATTTCTTTATTTACATTATATTTATATCCCACCCATTCCATACAGACTCAAGGTGGCTAATAGCGTAAAATAGACAGTAATAATATTAAAACAATAAAACAATCAGATAAATAACAATGGTGCTACTTCAGGCAGATCATATAATATTTTCTTTCTCACACACACGGATCCTGGGCAGTTAGTAACAAAAGCACTATGGATCCATATGTGGTGGCAGCCCTCTCCCATTAGATGTTATAAGCCATCCCAAACAGTTCAGTCTTGCAGGCCCTGTGGAACTGTGATAAATCTCACAGGGCCCTGATGGCTTCTGGGTGGGTGTTCCAAAGTATTGGGGCAGCAATCGAGAAGGCTCTTGCTCTGGTGGAGTTGAGCCTAGCCTCCTTTATCCCAGGGACAGCCAGAAGATTTTGAAAACTTGATCACAGTGCTCTCTGGGGAACATGTGGGGCAAAGCAGTCCCATAGATAGGTAGGTCCTAGGCTATATAGGGCTTTGAAGGTTAATACCAGGACCTTGAAATGAATTTGGTATGCAACAGGCAGCCAGTGCAGTGCTCTCCGCACAGGCTGAATGTGCTTCTGACAAGGAAGCCCCATTAGTAGCCTGGCTGCAAAATTTTTCTGCAGCTTCCAAATCTGAGTCAAGGGCAGCCCCATGTAAAGAGCATTACAGTAATCAATTCTTGGGGTGACTGAGGCATGGATCACCATTGCTAAGTCGCTGCACTCAAGATAGTGGACCAACTGCCGTGTTCGCCGAAGGTGAAAAATAGCAGCTCTGGCAGTGGCTGCTACTTGGGCCTTCATAGTTAAGGAGGACTTCAGGAGCACTCCCAAGCTCTTAACCCTCAATGCTGGCATCAATGGCGCCCCATCAAAGGCTGGCAGAGGAATTATCCTTTCCAGGCCACTTAGATAGAGAACCTCTGTCTTTGTTGGATTCTGCTGTAGCCGACTCAGCCTGAGCAATGATACCACAGCTTGCAGCGCCAGGTCCAAATTCTCCAGGGTGCAGGCAGACCGGCAACCCAGCCCATACCTCCTGACCATCTGGGCAAGGGGGCGCATATAGATATTAAACAACATTGGGGAAAGAACTGCCCCCTGGGGCACCCCACAAATAAGTGGGTGTCTCTGAGACAGCATTTCCCCAATCACCACCCTTGGAGGAAAGAGGAGAGCCACTGTAAGGCAGACCCCTGTATCCCCACATCGGCAAGACAGCTAGACAGCAGCTGGTGGTCGACTATATCGAATGCAGCTGACAGGTCTAACAGGAGCAGTACTACCGAACTGCCCTGATCCAGATGTAGATCAGCAAATTTTAATACATTTAAATAAGCTAGTTTAACTCACATTGTTGTCTTGATGTTTCATTTGGGGTACTGAGACAAAAAGATGACTGTATTTCCATTAAATGCAGAGAGAACCCATGTCAGAAAATACAGCGCTTTTTTTTTTTTATAACAAAGTTTTTATTTTGCAATATATTGAAAAATATTCTACTATCAGAATCTAAATATAATTCATCAATACATTATACATTTCCCCACCCATCCCACCCTCCAAATTGTGACCTCCGCTGGTATACAAAACAAATTTAAAACCTTTTAAAAGTAAAAATTCCCATATATAGAATCTTAACTAAAAGTTATCATTCACTTAACTTTATCTTAACTCCAATATAACTACTATTCTTATTCCTTTACTTAATATTTTCTACTTAAGCATCAATATTACACATTTAATCAGATAGCCATAATCTATTCTCCTTTGCACTTTAAAAATTCAATTATTACTTGTTAAACATTAAACATAGATTTCGTAGTCATCACTAAAATTTTTCAAATCTTAATCTTATTTTATCTCACATAAACTTACTATATGAACTCAGCTACTTATATTTCATTACTAAAACAATACTCAGTAATCACAGTCCTTTTTCTCTTTTAAAGTTCAGTTAATATTATCAAAAACCACTAGATGGTTCTTCACCTTCCATTGTATCTCCACATAGTTTTGGAATTTATTCCAATCTTCTTTAAATTTCTCCAGGTTACAGTCTTTTAAGATTCTAGTAAGTTTGTCCATTTCACTCCAATTAAGAACCATAAAGATTCAGTCCCATTTTTCTGGTATTTTATCTTGCTTCCACATTTGCGCATACAACGTCCTCGCAGCTGAAAGCAAATACCACAACAATGTTCTGTCTTGCTTCAGAAAGCTTTCCATTTGTAATCCCACCAGAAAGACATCCGGTGCTCTCTTAATATTATATCCCAAGATTTTCGAAATCTCTTGTTGAATCATTAGCCAAAATTGTTTCGCCTTTTCGCAAGTCCACCACATATGGTAGAAAGAACCTTCATGTTTTTTTTACATTTCCAGCACCTATCTGAAGCTTGATTGTTCATTTTTGCTAGTTTTTTAGGTGTCATATACCACCTATACAGCATTTTAAAACAGTTCTCTTTTATATTATAACACGTTGAAATTTTCATAGAGTTCTTCCATAGGTGTTCCCACATCTCCATTTGGATTTCTTTATTAAAGTTTATTGCCCATTTAATCATTTGAGGTTTCACAACCTCCTCTTCTGTAGACCATTTCAATAGCAACTTATAAGTCCTTGAAATCAATTTTTCATTTTCACCCAGCAGCATTTTTTCATTTCCGTTTTTTCAAATCTTATACCTATACTTCTAATATCTTTTTCCACCAAGCTTTTAATCTGAAGTAATTGAAACCAATCAAATTTTCCTTGCAATTCTTCAGCTGATTTCATTTTTACTTTACCTCTCTGAAATTTTAGCAGTTGTTCATATGATACGTATTTCTCTTCTCGTGGACTTCGAGACAATTTTATAACTTCAGTTGGCACTATCCAAAGTGGTTTTTTCTCATCACCATATTTATTATATTTTTTCCATGTATTCAACAAGTTCCTCCTTATATAATGGTGTGAGAAAAAACCATCCATCTTCTCTTTCCCATAATACATATATGCATGCCAACAAAAATATTTCCTTGCCCTTCTAAAGCCAATAATTTTTTATTGATCAAAGTCATCCAGTCCTTAATCCATACCAAACATACTGCATCATGATATAGCATTAAATCAGGCAATTGGAAGCCACCTCTTTCTTTTGCATCCGTCAGGATTTTCATCTTAATTCTTGGTTTCTTGCCCGCCCATATAAATTCTGAGATCTTTCTTTGCCAACAATTAAATTGTTTCTTATCTCTCACAATTGGAATGGTTTGGAAAAGAAACATAATTCTTGGTAAAACGTTGATTTTAATAGCAGACGTCTTCCCCAACATAGATAAATTCAATTTTTCCATTTTACCATGTCTTCTTCAATCTTATGCCAAAGTTTTTCATAATTATTCTTATATAAATCAATATTTCTCATTGTAATTTCTACACCTAAGTATTTTACTTTTGAAGCAACTTCACAACCTGTAATATTTTGTAGCTCTTTCTGTTTGCCTGATGACAAGTTCTTAGTAAGGATTTTCGATTTTTCTTTGTTAATATGAAAGCCTAGAAAATACAGCTTTTGAACTTAAGTTTGACCATACCATTCAGTAGCATCCCTGAAATTAAGAAGCAACTATTCTTTGTGTTGCACCAGTAGCATCCCTGAAATTAAGAAGCAACTATTCTTTGTGTTGCACCAAATAATTTTTTCCTTGCAATTTGTATGCAGGTGTCCTCCTTCCCAAAACCTTCATTCCTAGTCCAACAGAAAAGTGTTTTGAATGGGTGAGGGAGACTTCCCTTGTATTCTAAGAAGCCAAAGAAAGAGAGGTATGTTACTGTTCCCTTTAGAACTGTGGTGAATATTACTGTTTTCTTGAACAAAGATTAAACCTCAATGTATTTCTCCCAGATGTGGATTGAGTTGCATCTTTTCTAAAAGGTTAGATACTGTCCCACCTACCAGCCACCTGTCCAATTTTACTAGAGAGTAATTTTTAATTACCCTTGCAGAGGAAAAGGTAACTAAAAATGCATCAGGAGAAATTGCTCATTTTGTGTGTCTTTTCTGACAGCAGCTGCTTTTGTCTTCTTTTGCTATGACTAACTTTACAGCTGTTTGATCCTCATTTTGTTTGGATAGTGCTACTTCCACACTAAACTACAAAGAGAGGAAAGGGTGAGCCCAGGGCTCAAATATTGGATCTTTTCTTCTTCTTTTAGAAGCTGAGGAGCTATGGCAAGAGACAGTATAGGTGTTGCATTAAGACAACATGGGTCTTGCATTCCAACTCAGATTCTGACATATATCCCAAATCACTGTCAAGACACAAGACATCGCTCATCATTTGTACTTAGTGACTCCCTCTTCCACCCCCTTTGGCTCATATAGTCTTCACTAATGAGTTGGGATAGCTTGAATTTTTTTAAAAATGGGGTTGATAACACAGTAATGTTGATAGCACATGGGATTACCAAAGCAGCCTCACAATTACATAAACATGGCAAAAGTATCTGAACAACTTGTTATTAAATAACTTCTCTACTGACAGAGCAAGAGCAGTATCCTGAGAAACTTTAATTGTCCAGTACTTTATTTATATTTATTTATATTTCGATTTATATCCCGCCCTTCCCACCGAGGTGGCTCAGGGCGGCTTACAACATATAAAACTTACATAGGTTTGGCTTAAAAACAGTTAAATAACAACAGTTAAAACAATAATTTAGTAAAACATTAAAAAGCAGCGGTCTATCAAATGCATTCTAGCTCCATCCAAAGATTCTCAGTGTCAGTTAGTTGTTGTAGGCCAGCCGGAAGAGGACTGTCTTGCAGGCCCTGTGGAACTGCCCTAGGTCCCGCAGGGCCCTTACCTCTTCCGGCAGCTGGTTCCACCAGTAAGGCGCCGTTACCGAGAAGGCCCGATGCCTGGTGGATTTCAGACGGGCCTCCTTTGGCCCGGGGATTACTAGCAGATTTTGCGAGCCCCATCTTAGTACTCTCTGGGGAACGTGTGGGGAGAGACGGTCCCTAAGGTAGGCAGGTCCTAGGCCATATAGGGCTTTAAAGGTAATGACCAGCACCTTGTACCAGACTCGGAATATTATTGGCAGCCAGTGCAGATCCCGAAGACCCGGCCGAACGTGCTCCCATCTAGGGAGCCCTAATAGCTCCCTAATAGTACTGAGAGGTATCCAGCTCTATCCCCCTACTTTGATGTGCCAATCCCTCAGCACCATACTCTATCACTGAGATAGGACCAAAACTACCTCAAAAAGTCGCATCCTCAAAAGATAGTCCAGAAAAATACTATTGTGATTGGTATCAAAAGTCACTGAGGGGTCCAGGAGACTTACCAGAAGGTTACCCTTCCCCATCCATCTCCTGGCTCAGATCATCCACCAGGCAACCCAGGCTCTTTCAGTTCCATAACTAGGCTAGAAATTATATTGGAATGGATCCAAACTATCAACTGAATTCAGGAATCCCTGTGGTTTTCAGTCACCTTGTTCAAGAGTGGCACGTTTAAGACTGGATAGTAGCTACTCAGCTCTTCTTGGTCCAGAGCAGGATTTTGTAGTAGATGCATCACTGTCCTCTTCAAAGTCTTTACTCTTCAAAGCCAATTGCCTTCCCTTCTCTCCTGGAAGCATGCCACCACTGCAGCACAACTGGGGAAGGAGAGGAGAGGAATTTAAACATGCCCCCCTTCACTCTCCAAAGTCACACTGCAGTACTTCCAGGACTGAAGGGAAGGCAAATTGTATCTCAGTGAGGAAAGGGAAGGCAATCCTCTGTCTGGCTCATGAACTGTTCCCATGAACTGCACAAACCTCCATGGGAAACATGGCAGTTCATGGGTGCAGCTGCATGTACTGGGCTCATGGACCATTAACTAGACCCCTGTCTGTAATGAAATTTGGTCCTTGAGCTGGTTCATGCCCATCCCTGAACCACAGTTCCTCAATAAATCAAGGGACTGCCTGGATTTTTAGACTTAAGAGAAGGCACTTGGGGCAATCGTGTCAATTGCCCAAGTCATCAATTCATTCCAGAGGTTAACCAGGACATCAGTAGGAATACTGACCATGTCAATAGGAAAATCTCCTAATACCATCTGAAATTCAGTCATATTATCAGACAGTGGGGAGCAGATCATCTTAACTGATCCCCCATCATTGTTGAATCTTGGTATCTCTATAGGTCTAAAGTCCAGCAAGCAGTAATCTGTCCATGACAAGAGGACCATCTTCTATACCCTCACCTTCAGATCATTTTTCTCCTGCCTAGAGCAGAACACTGAATCAAGAGTGTGACCTGCACAGTGTGGGGCCTGTTATTACCTGAGAATGAATGTTTTACCTGCTTATTGTGCAATTGTTGTCAAAAACAGTGGAATTTAAAGTACACAATGGACAAAAATTGTCATTTTAATAACATCTACTTGAATACAAGAAATCAGCAAGAATGGATTTGTGGCTTTACAATTTAATAGCATATCCATCTGAACCCTAACATGGAACTTTATACATAGATGGATTCCTCTTGTTCAACCCTTGTCTTTCAGTAGCCAGAGTAAATGTTGCTGAGCTTTTTGAAGTTTTTGCATTCCAGTTCCTATTCTGTTTTGCTAATGAAAAGATTACGTTATTATTGTCAGGCAATCAGATAAGCCATGTACAAACTAATGTCAAGGATCTGATTCAATGACTGAGAAAATCAGGGCGCAGAGCAGAAAAAGTGTGTAAACTATTTTAGATGAGAACTGGGAGTGAAAATATCCCCTTAGCAGATGGTAGTATTGCTAACCCTACTGCTGTTACAGAATTCCCTTTATAATAATTGGAGAGTAGAAATTCTGTTGTTTATTTCTGATCCATAAAATTTGTGGCAAGGTATGAGTTCATGAGTTGCTGCTGAGCAGTGACTCATGAAAGCTCATACCCTGTCACAAATTGTGGTAGTCTTACAGTGCAATCCTAAAGAGAGTTACTCCAGTCTAAGCCTATTCATTTCAATGGGCTTAGAACAGTGTAACTCTCCTTAGGATTGTACTGTTAGGCTGCTACTGGACTCTTGCTTTTTTCTAAAAAAAAATAAAAAATAAGGATGGAATCAAGATATAGAATAAGCTTTTAAAATAACTGCAGTTTCCCTGAAAGAGAAAAAGACATAGTTTATATCCCTCATTATACAATCTATATTAGTTTTTCCTGATACTATTTGCTTATTTCTCATATTTTACTTTCCTTAAAATCTAGTTCAAACTGGTTCCCCCCTGCCTTAGAATGGACATGCATCATGCACTGCACAGCAGGGTACTTAATGGCTATTGACAATTGGACCAGGACTCTCTGTTAGATGATACAAGTTTAATGATTTTTAAAGACCTATGATTATATTAATTGACCAATGGCTCAAAGTGCAATTTTATGTGGGTGGAAGCTTCTGCCATCAAAGAGTCTCATTGACCTTCCTGGATTCTCATCTTCAAGATCTGTTTCTAAAGTTATAAATTATCTGAACAAAAGTGTGTATACCTGATTCAAATATCAAATCTTTTAAGGCCTAAACAGCCAGGATACCTAGAGATATGTGATGTAATCTTCCAGTTTTTCTTTATACATATAACATGCATTTCAGTTTGGGGCCACACAAAGAAGAAAAAAGGTTTAAGTTTTCTGCCCTGCATGGTTTTGTCAGGCTAAACTGATCTCCCAGGCTGTGGTTGATGCCAAATGGGTCAGCCTAACTGGTATGATAGCCAACAGAATTTAGTGTTGTCAATTCTCAGTTGTGGGCAGGGGATCTCCAGGTTGGAGTCCCTTCTGCTTCAGGGCTATCAGAAAGTGGGAGGGGGGATAGCTCCTGGATGCTTCATTATATCCTATAATAGAGAATTGATCCACGAATATCTGAGGCTGGGGGGGTGTTTAGAGGCAAAAGCAATGATTCATCAGCATTGCTGCTGGTGCCTCTCCTCATCCCCACCCTGTTTCAAAAAGGTTGGATCAGGAGCCCAATTCTATGAGTTCCAAAAGAAAGTGCCCAATCCTCCATTATTTCTAATGGCGGGAAAGCATTAAAAAGGAACAGCTTTAAATGCAATGGCAGCTCACCTGGAATTTGCTTCAGAGTTCCCTCTCCCAGAGTCTCCTTCCTCTCTCCCAGAATCTCCTGGTAAGTCCCCTGATTGCTTGCCGGCCTCACCTGGTAACCCTACAACAGGTGGCTGCCTGATGACTACAGTAGGTGCCCAGGGACATATGGAAAAAAAGTGATGGGGAGCAGAAAGCAAGGGTCACAAACCCATACAAGCTGGTTTGCTTCATGAACCAACCTCTCAGTTTGTAGGTTCAAACAACAAACTGAACTGCAAAAATGTGGTTTGTGCTCATCCCTAGCAATATGGTAGCACCACCATATAGTTTTTAGCTTTTTAACATTAATTTATATTTGTATCTGTATTTGTATTTACATTTGTATTTATATTGTGTATTGATTTTACCTGTATTGTCATATCATGATACTACATCATGATAGATTGTAAGCCGCCCTGAGCCTGCCCCGGCGGGGAGGGCGGGGTATAAATAAAACTTATTATTATTATTATTATTATTATTATTATTATTAATGACTGATGTGCAGGAAACCCTGAATTGACTGTGCATTGAAAAGAACAGTATCTGCAGTACACATGTTCATAAAATGGTCCCAAAAATCTGGAACCTGAAAATATGTTACAGATTTAAACCCATACTAGTAAGGCCCAAACCAAATTGAAGCAATTATAATACTTTTTTGCCTCTCAAAACCTGGATATAAAACTGAAGTGATTTTTTTTCTAAGTACATACCCCTTATCTAGACTTCCAAATTTTTGGTTGATTTTTATTAAATTGTAACTGGAAAAATATGCAAAAGAGAAAATAGCTACAAATCAGTCACTTCTATTTAGCTAAAGTTTAAGCTAAATTATTTCCAGTCTATAATATATTTGATATATGAATTAGTAATAAAGGAAATGGATTCTCCATGTATGTGATGCCCTTACAAATCAAGTATTAATTGCTTGCCTTCCAATCACTTGGTAAAGCAGGAAAGTTTGGTTGCTTTTGACTTGCTAGTGCACTCTCTAAAATTTTTTTCCAGTTTTGAAAATAACTTTTGTTTTCTGCTTTACAGCCTTACAGATAAATCTGCAGAAGGGATTAGTAAATTATTGCCTTTTATATTTTATTTTTAAAGAAAGAGAAATTCAACTTTATTTATTTATTGGATTGTTTAGCCACCATTCACCCAAAGGGTCTCACAGTGACTTATAACATTACAATCATATAAATGAAGTCAAAACAACTTTAAAACAGATACAAATTAAAAAAAATATTCGCATTAAAATGTCTAACTATTAAAATACGTGATTAGCACCATACCACCAGGCCTTGAATTCAGCTGGAGCTCATAGGAGCACAGCTCCTGAACCTTTCTGATGCCCCCCTCCCCCTCCCCACCTACCTTGTCTATTGAATAGTAGGTGCAGCTGTATAATGATCCCTGGATTAGGAGAGCGGGCAGCCCACCCGCTCCCAGGAGCTTTGCCACACCCCCAGCATTCCTCATTAACCCCTGGAGAAGCCCATGCCATCCTTTCTCCACTTCTTATGTGATTTTGGGTGGCAGGTGGCTTGGTGGCCTTTTGACTGTGGGAGGAGGGGGCGGACAAGGAGAGTCCCAGGTGAGCGAGGCCTGCTTGGGCTGGCTGGATCTCTAGCGAGCCCAAGCAGACCTCACTTGCCTGGAGCTCTCCTTTCTTGCATCAGGTTGCTTTTGGCTGGTGGGGGGGGCAGCATATGCTAATGAGTTATGCTAATGAGCTCCACCAGCTATTTTTTTTACAAAATGACCCCTGCATACCACTAACAAAAAACAACCCCAAACTAAGCAATTCAGCCTTGCATGCCCTGCAGAAACAAAGACTGATTTTGCACTCACCCTACGCCGCTCTGACATTCTTCTTTTCAGCGCGGCGTCCTTTCGATTTCCCACTATCTGCCCCCGGGCTTCAGCTTGCGACGCCGTTTTTGTGAGGCAAAGAGAAACCGCTAAAAACTGGTTTCTCTTTGCTGCACAAAAACGGCAATACAAGCTGAAGCCCGGGATATAAAACTGAAGTGAATTTTTTCTAAGGACACACCCCTTATCTAGACTTCCAAATTTTTGGTTGATTTTTATTAAATTGTAACTGGAAAAATATGTGGGGAATCAGTGGGAAATCAGAAGGATGCCACGCTGAAAAGAGGAATGTCAGAGCGGCGTAGGGTGAGTGCAAAATTGGTCAAAGACAACAGGCCTGTTTCCTCTTCATAAAATAAGCAGAAAACTGTATTCATGTTTTGCCTTTAATCTACTTATTTGAAAGGCCTAGAGACTTGCTTAAAAAAAAAAAGAGTTGAGAATCCAAATTAGGTTTTGAGTAAAACTTGGCCAGCTGGGCAATCTCGTATCCTTACATTTTTTTTTTTTTGCACTACGTTTTCATGACACTTCCCAGCAACAACAGTTTACACTACTGGAGCTATTTTTCTCTTCTGTACCAGAATATGGAATGGAGACAATGACACACTATTTTCAGTTCAGATATTGTCACATTGCTGAATCTTATTAGATACATATTGCTGTCAGGAAGCTGAAAGTGAATGAAGGCAAGAAACAATTGGCCTCATTCTGCTTTAGTTCCATGATGACTCCACAAACAAAATGAGATATTGCTACATGATGACATTTCAGACTAAAATGAGGTGAGATCAAAGCTGCATGGAATTCTTTGGAAGAAGGATAACTAGTACATGACAGCAGCAAAGAGTCAATTGCTGCTATTAGTAAGTGTGAAGAATAGTTTACCCCTTCTCCAGCCACTCCTGACATTTTGATCTCAGTAGTTTTGGATCTTTACTTCTCATTGTTGCTTTCCCTAGTTTTCTTTGGAATGTGCACATTACACAGTTCTTATCTTCAGTTTGTACATTATCTATATAAGCAAAGTATATTTATTTGTATGCTAATCTCTATGTAAAATCTCTTCATGTAAAATAACATTGAAAAATATTTTTACTGTAATAATTCTGAACATGGAAGCAGAAAATAATATGAAAATAAATTATTATAGATTCAATATATTCATGCGAGAATCAAAGTCCAAAGGATATTTTCGGGTTTGTGAAATTTAAAATCATCTTCAGGTGGATGACTCAGCCAAATGTGCCCATATGGCTGCTTCAAGGATTGAGTTTTTCAAATAATGATTGCTTTGGTAAAGGACTTGTTCCCTACCATCTAATGCAGGACCATGCAATTTACCCTATCACAGGGTAAGAAGAGTCATCGTTAATCTAACGATTATTAGTTTCTATTCAGGTTTTGAATCAGTGTTTTGAGATTTGACAACACACTACATCATCATTAAAAAAGGAATACAAAGGTTGTTGATAGCTTGAATGTCTGAGCTCCCTCTTGACCAAGTATGTATTATTTGAAATAAATGAAAGTGTACAATTTTAAACATGATTTGTGGTCCTGATGCATTCTGGTGGCCATTTTTGTCCTTTGTGCTAATTATATAGAATGTTTGCTCAGAACAAGCATACATTTATTTCCAATGAAAAGTCTTTAGATTAAGTTGTTTAAAACAATATACACAATAAAGTAAAAGGGCAATCCTTAAGCAGAAGTAAAATTCATTTTATTCATTTGGGCTTTCTCCCAGACAAGTTCTCTTAGGATCTGAGTCATGCAGTATAGTCCTAAGCATAGTTATACCCTTCTAAACTCATTGACTTAATGGATTTAGAAGGGTGTAACTCTGTTTAGGTTTGCAGTTACATTACTGCAACCAAATTTTGAATCAGTGTTTTTTTAATTTGACAACACGCTACATCATCAAGCACACTGCATCATAAACACACACCTTGAATTGAGCTTAGAAGACAAGAGGATAGTCATGTCAATGTGAAGGTCCAGTCATTTATCCCATCAGAAGATGTAATGATGTATTTGGTTTCTTATGTGTTCTTCTTGATCGGAATTTTATCAATTGCTTTCTGAGGATCATCTTCTGCACTGCAACATTCAAAATGCTCATTTATCCAAATTGAGATCTTCCTGTAGATAGGTTGATCTCACATCATCTGCCATCTAATTTTTTAAACTGTAGATACTGGTTATTGAACCAGAGATCGTCTGCAAAGCATGTGATCTACCATGGAACCACAGTCTCATTCCTTTATGCTTCTGATGACTAACAGTTCCATCTAAAGCAGAATAACATCCTTCTAAGCCCCTTGACTTCAACAATGGACTTAGAAGGATGCAATCGTACTTAGGCTGGCACTGAAAACCTTTTGAACCAATGCTTTGCTAGTGTTGCTCCTTTGCTGCCTTTACCTACTGAGACTTTAAGCTTGTTTTTTTCTCAAATCTCCATTTTCTTTAGCAAGATGAAAACCTAAGGTAGAGAAAGCAAAGTTTATCCAGAACCCAAATAAGTTACATGGATAATTCTGGAATCATCAAAAGAATCCATTGAGACTCAACTTCAAAGTTATTTTAATTAAATTTTATACAGATAGCTCTGGAGAGGTCAAGTATCAAGACATTTAATTACAATATCCACCCACCTATATCTATAATAAAATATAGTGTTAAATGTCGCAGAGGAAATTATACATGAGCCAGCTGAATACAATAGCCTGCAAATGGCACTAATGAAAGATTCAATCTGCTTCAAGACAGGAGGTTACACACAGACATCTGTTCCTGTATCTCTCATTTCTGTTAACAAGCAAAATCTGAGGAAACTAAAAGACCACAATATAGAGTATTTAATATAGGACATTTATATTACATTTATATTGGTATACCAGATCATCCCACATATAGGCTTATCTGAAGATAGTTTATACCACAGGTTGCAAAAATAAGTAACATCATGCCAACCACAAAAGTAATTGTGATGCTTTCCAACAGGACAACACCATTGGACCAAATTTCAAGGCCACCATACAATGTGATAGAACAAAAGAAAGGGAAAGAAAGTTTAGGTTGTGTGAACAAGATGGTGCTGACTCTAACAGACTCATCACATATAGACCCATGTTTTACATAAAAATATAATTTGGTCACATTTGCAAATTTCTCTTTTTCCTATAGAAGTAACACCATATCAGTTTGGAAAAATCTAACTCATTGCTTCAGTGTGTCAAGCGCACTTATTTCTGTAGCACGGTTGGTTCTTAGACATAGAGCTTGACACAGTGGCTTGCTTGGCCTTGTATTTTAGTTTCCACTTGAGGCACTGTGTAAATTTTTTATAAGTCTTTAGTATTTAGATTTCAGCAGCACTGACCTGTGGAATGAGGGTAGTCTTTTCAGCAGTAAGGGGTGAGTGAGCAGATGAGTAACAGAGCAATCTAGCTCTTTTGAAATGATTTGCATGTCACTGAATCAGAAGGTCATAAGGCAAAGTTGGAAGGCTCAGAGATGGACTGAATAATTCAATACTGTTCTTTCAGAGTTTGTCTCATCATATATGTTGCTTATGGTATGAGGTGACAAATATACTATCATCATTTATCCCTAGGGAAAATAAAATTATGCTGGAAACATCAATGGTTTTTTGTCTCACTGTAACTGCATGCCAGAGGCTGAATTCTAAGGTGCCCTTGTACAAGAATATAATGGATCTGTTAACTTAAAGGTCTGAGATTTCCATAGATTTCTCATTCATGCTGTATTTATTCTATGCATATTGTTCTTAATGGTCCTCCCACTCTTGAGTGCAACTTTTTTTACTGCTGGAGGCTAAGCAGATGGCAGAAAGAGGTAGGCTTAGTTCTACTCACAGTTCTATGGATTCTTCCTGTTAAGATATGACCAAAGCCATTGTTTGAGTTTCATGACTGATCAGGCATTCAGCATTGGACTTCCAACATCCAAACTCTACAGTGGATTTCAAACATGTTTGAGACACACTGTCTTGCTATTATTTTAAATTGTGTCTCACATTTCTCAAGGATCTCATAGCAGCTTTTAACTAGCTGATGAGATCAGTTAGGCTGATAGTTATTTGCTTAATGAATATCATCACTGAGTAGGACTGCATTAAACTAGTGTTGGGTATAAACAGTTTACTTCTAGGTTTGTGCATGTTCTCACACCTCTCACATCCCTCCTCCAGTGTTACATGGACTTTGATAAACACTTCATGGCTTGACTAAGTTTCAATTGACTATGCAGGCATCCTGGTGAGTTTGTCTTTGTTTCATTCAAGCAAAGCCCAAAATGCTAAACTGAGATGAGGTTTCAAATCTCAACTTGATTGTATGAGAAAGCAGCCTAATCATATGCACATATACAACAAAATTTATTCTCACACATCTGAATAGTATGGCAAACAATCAGCTCCCTGATTGCAAGCAGCAAACAAAATGGAAACCAAAAAGACAGATGTATTGCTATGACCTCTGATCCCTCAGAACACTTGGGGTGACCTGTACATGCAGAAGAACCTTAATTTACCTTTTATCCAAAGAATAGCACCCCATACTATACCACAAGAAACAGCCTCTACTACTGAGACACAGTCCTTCCCCAACAGTTAGTAGAAAGATGCAGAATATGAAGTGTTAGTGATTTAAATTAAGCAGTTTATTGAAAGGTGCTGCTACACAATATACCACAAAATCAAACTGAAAACTGAAAATTGCACCATGATACAAAAATATGTATGAAAAATGCATGAAACCATTAAAAAGATAAAGGTAGTCCCCTGTGCAAGCACCAGTCATTTCTGACTCTGTGGTGACGTCACATCACGACATTTTCACAGCAGACTTTTTATGGGGTGGTTTGCCATTGCCTTCCCCAGTCATCTACACTTTACCCCCAGGAAGCTGGGTGCTCATTTTACTGACCTCGGAAGGATGGAAGGCTGAGTCAACCTTGGGCCGGCTACCTGAACCCAGCTTCTGACGAGATCAAACTCAGGTTGTGAGCAGCACTTGGACTGCAATACTGCAACTTACCACTCTGCACCATGGGGCTCTTATGAAACCATTAGAAAGATGCATATGACTACAGAAAATAATAATGGCTACATAAACAGATAAGCAGGCAGTGTTAAAACACGAGCAACTAAAACAAAATTCTAAATCAGTTCTAAATTAGTAGTGGACAAAATAGTTAGTGGAGCGATTAACCATAAACCACTAGGTCCTGTAAGTACACTTGGAACAAAAGTTGCAAACATCAGAGCAAACTTATTAGCCAATTCAAATCTAAACATGAATCCATTAATTGCTACCTTACCAACCTTCTGTCCTTCTAGTTTTAGCATCATTTCCCAGCAAGCAAGCTGATGTAGTTTCATAGCTACCTATTCAAGGATCCAAGAAGATTGAAAAAGCAGGACTTCCGGGGGAGGAAAATGCCGAGCTGAGCTGCTTCTCATAATGGGAGCAGGCTGGAACTTCTGTTTGGAGTAGTGGAAGGCAAATAAATGCCTACTGCCTACTTTTCTCAGTTAGAGATTAGTCCAAGATATGCACAGGAGATTTACCTTGGCTAAAAGGGAGTCCCGGGGGGGGGGGGGCATAAAGGTCGACAGAGACCTAACCTTCTTGGACTTTGTTAAACATCTAAAGCTACACAAGACCGGTGTGGACCTGGATAATTGGCAGAAAAGGTACAAATTACTATCTTTCATTCCAGGACTATTTACAGCTAAACAGAATAAATTCAGAAGGTGGGAAATGGAAATCTAGAAAGCTTGGAAGAAGAAGGGAGAAAGAGGTGAAATTTGGACTTTGTAAATGTAAAGGACAGTGCTAAAAAGTGGAAAGGAATTTATTGTTTGGTCTACTTGCGGTTTTGAAGAAAGAGCACCATCGTCACAGACCTGCAGCATATACAATCAACACAGGAAGTACGTCAAATATCATGAGATCTCTTTACCAGTGAAAATGAGATTTGGTGGCAAGTAAAGCAGGAATTAGCGGATGAAAAGTCTACTCTAGAACTATAATACCATTGAGAAACATCGGCGGCCATTGCAAGGAGATCAAAATTAAAAGAATGTTTTTAAAGTGTTCGGGACATTAAAAATTGTTGGAATTAATTGAGATGATGATAAGAAGATAAATATCATTGGACATATTGTTTATAATGTACTTTAGAAGCCTTTAAGAGAAAAATGGAAAAAAAAATTCAGAGAGAAACAAAAAGTCGCGACAGCCATTTTGAAGGATTTAAAATTTTTAAAAATTAATATCTCGGTCTGGGAAGCTCTGAGGATGGCGAAATTAGGCTTGTTGTAAAAAGCAAGCTCTAATCTTTTGAACCTGATAATCAAATTTGAAATTAGTGAGATCAAAATTTTTGGTAGTCCAGGGCTTTTTTTTTGTAGAAAAACCCCAGCAAGAATTCATTAGCATATTAGACCACACCCCTAATATTAGTGTTGTAACTCATTAGCATATTAGGCCACACCAGCTGGGATAACTAAGTGCAAGTGGAACTGGTGGAAGCTGGCTCCCACCCCACACCAGCCAACTCTCCCTCCCTTCCTTCATGCAGACGCTGCAACTGCTCCTTCCAGACCTTTAAAGGTACTCACATACCCTTCCAAGGACAGCACACACCACTCAGGCTAGGAAGGAAGGAAGGAGGTGGCTGGGCCCCCAGAATCTGCACATGACCCCAGCGCCTGGAGGCTGCCACTGGAGCACGGTTGGGCCTCACCAAGGCAGCAGGCGACCTGGCTGCCAGGAGACAGCTGCTAGAGCATGGCTGTGTTCCCCCAATGCGGCAATGTGACCTGGGCCCAAAGGCAGCAGGTGACCTGGGCACTGGGAGGCAGCCTCTCAAGTGCAGCTAGACTCCCCCAATGCAGCAGGTGACCCAGGTGCTGGGAGGCAGCTGCTCAAGCATTAGGCTTCCCAACCCTCCCGCCCTGGCGGGGGACCCCAGGATTTCCACCCTCTTCCCCCGCTCCCCCCCAAAACGGAAGCGGGGCGAGAGGGTGGAAACAGCGCCGGGAGCATGGCGAGCTGCCACATCCCGGAGCCGGCGAGGCCGCCGCGCCGCTGCTGCCCCCTCCCCTCCCACCGCAGCTGCTCCTCCGAGATGAGCCCAGGCTGAGCCCATCTCAGAGGAGCAGCCAAGAGGTGGCAGCAGCGCAGGGGAGGGCGAGGCAGGCCAGAAGCATGGCGAGCCGCGAATCCGGGCCCTTCTAGAACCCGGACTTGCGGCTCGCCACGCCCCCGGCCCGCCTCCACCTCCCCCTCCGCTTCCACCCCAGAGGCGGAGCGGGCGAGGCGGCAGCAGCGCGGCGGCCTCTTCTCTGCTCACCGTGGCTGCTCCTCTGAGATGGGCTCAGCCTGAGCCCATCTCGGAGGAGCAGCCATGGCGAGCGGAGAAGAGGCCGCTGCGCCACTGCCACCTCTTCTCCGCTCGCCATGGCTGCTCCTCTGAGATGGGCTCAGCCTGAGCCCATCTCGAAGGAGCAGCCACGGCGAACAGAGAAGAGGCGTCAGCTGCTCAGCGGCGTCGCACGCTCCGAGACGGGGCGGCTCGCCATCTCCCCCCCCCCAGCTCCACCCCAGTGTCTCCTGTCTCCACCCCCAAAGTCCCCAGATATTTTTGGGGTTGGACTTGGGAACCCTATCAAGCATGCCTGTGCCCCCCGAAGGCAACAGGCAACCTGGGCACTGGGAAGCTGTCCTACAAGCTCAGCTTGGCCCTTGAGCACAACAGGCAACATAAGCCAGGGTGGGGCCAGAATGCTAGAAAAGTCACTACCATGTAGATTTCTGACTATTGTACCAATATTCTTAATTTGTTAGGCCTCTGGTTGCTCAGCCACTTGCCCTTATGTACGACAAATTTATGACTTGCAGTTTCAATGCATGTATTATGAATGTTTACAAGGCTTCAGTACTAAATCTTGTTTAACAACTTTTTTTCTGTGTTGCATCTTATGGAGCTGTTGGTCATATTCAGGCCTTCATTCTAAAATTGTTTCTTGCCCTCAGCCAGGTCAGGTCAGACATTAGACATCTGAGAACTAATTTCCTAAGTAACCACACATGCACACACAGTGACACACACTAAGACAAGGGCACACTTATAAAAGGTAGGAGGGAGGAAGTTGAGAAGTTTTAGGGAAGGGACATATGACCTGAAATCTTGCGCTTGTGGTCTGGAAAGGTCCGAAGCAAATGCAGCTGGGTCCAAGGTGCAAAGTGAGGAGCTGATGAAGCAAGGAGAAAAAGCTTATGAAGTGCAGCAGGGGTTCTCAGCAGGAAACCAGACTTCTGACTGGCAGAGATCTGGACCAGAGATCCGAGAAACTATTTGTTATGGCATAGGGTCCTTTCTTTATCGAAAGAAAATATCCAGGCTGTTCTGGTTTTGAATTGGATCAAAATCAGGGCTATGTACCAAAAAAAAATTAAAAAGCAGGGTTGTGGGGGGTGGGGATATATTGAACCCTAAAAAAATCAGTATTTCCAAATCCTGATATCAGTATGGTATTGAGATTCAGGATTGTCAAAAATTTTTTGCTCCATTATACCCTATGGGGAACCATTATAGTCAAGAATTTATTTGGAAGTATCTGGGGCTCTAGGGTTGTATGTTTATGTAGGGGTACCAAATTTGCAGCATAGCTGTTGGTGCCTCTCCTCAGGAAACCCACCAAGTTTCAAGATTAGACCAGGGGATCCAATTCCATGGGCCCCATAAGAAGGTGTCTCCATCCTTCATTGTCTCCAATGGTGGGGGGGAAAGCATTTGAATGGATGTGGCCCCTTTAAATGCCTTCTCCAAGTGGCAACATGACTCCACATCACAGCAAGTGAACTCCAAAGGCATGTAAAGGAACTGAGAATCCTTTAAATGCTCTAACTGCTGCTATCCAGGATTTTTCAGAGCAGCCATTTTCAGACAGCCAAATCACTAGCCCCTTTGGTGATTAGCTGAGAAAATACCTGATAAATACCTAATACCAAAAATGTATTTATCAGGTATTTTGTCAGCTCAGTTTATACTGTGCACATACTCCTGGTTAGGATACAACATTTGAAACTCACTGGCTCATTTAAAGTTAACTGCTGTCACTTTGGCAATAAAAGAGAAGGGGAAATACTTTGATTAGGCTATCATGTGCCTGGGTGAGGCAACTAATAGCCTGGGTGAGGCAACATGATTAACATATTTTAATTAGGCGCAGACAGCCAGATCTCTACGGACACACAAAAATTCAGTGACTCAAGGCAGCTCTTGAGACAGGATAGAGGGCAAATTAATCACTTGAGTGCTCTTCTTGATTGAATAAAAAAAATGGGGAAAAAGGAACTGGGTGTTAGTTTAAAAAAACAACTAACTTGGGCTGGGCAGACACCTCTGGGCTTTGTTAGGATATTGGGTGATGTCTCTAATTTTGAAAAATCTTTTGTTACTGAGAATATTACTCTGAGCTAGGGGAAAAAGCACTTAATCACTTTCCTAATTTCAACACAACCTTCTTCTTCTCTGGAGTTTTCCAATGTCATGGCTGTTCCCTGGTGCCTTTATGAGATCCCCCATGTTTCAGATCCCCTTGGCACTTAGGCTGTAAAAGGGAGACCAAAATAAGCATATGCACCTATTATCCAAGGGGATCTTGGCTGGAGAAGGGGACGGGGTCCTCACACCATTGATTCCTTTTACCCCCCCCCCCCCGTTTAAAAGAGGAATTCTCTTTGATTTCTCTTTGTAAAGAAATGAATTCTTTACCAATTCACTCTTTTGTAATTTCAGCTCTTATAGTTGTTTTAGGTTACACACCACACAGTGTGGCTTTAGCAGAAGGACAGGATGGTTTGGGAAGTCATTGCCTACCTCTGAGCATCTATAGCGGGAAATTTGGGGATTTTGTAGACCCCTCTCTTCTTGCCTTTTCTCTCTCGGATTTTTCCTTAACCCAAAGTGAACTGTTTAGAAATTGACCCCAAATTCCTAGGAAGAAGAAAAGAATTATACTGAAAGAGACCCCCAATAATGGCCTCCACTCCACCAAAATGGTCACTGTCCTTACGAAGAAGAAGCAAATATGGTCGACCCAGCCTGAAGCAGCCCAGAAAACAAAATTTTGTCCCCGTACAAAATCCCCCTCTCCTTGGCCAAACTAAAAGTGAAAGGTGCGCAGAAAAACATCACCACCCTGAGAACGTTCAAATCCTTAGTTGAGGGAGGAAGGGATGGGGAGAAGGGAAGAAATAACAGGCCGTGAAATAGAGCTCCTCTTCCAAAACGCCACCAGTCCAACACTGAGAAGCCTTATCAGAGGCCTGATCGCAGCAGCTGAACTTGAGACAAGCCCTTACAGCCTCTGTCCAGGCTGCTGTTAAGGAACGCACCTTATCTACAATCCGATCAGGTAGCAGAGGAACAAGCGTCCCAGCCCTGAAACTGACAAACACAGCAGAGCTGCTAAAGGAACTCCGTCTGCCCTGATCTCAGCCTGGAGACTGAGGTAGGGGGCAGATGATGTTGCTGCTATCACAGCAAGCCCCGCCCCTTCAAAAGCACGCCCAAACAGACTTCAAAAGTCCTCCCTTTCCTCCCAGGGAGGCAAAGATGTTCCAGCAGCCTAGCAGCATGCTGCTGGCTGCTAGAAATGAAATCAAGAGAATTTCTTTTAACACTACTTGTAACAACATTGCTACTTGGTTGAGGTGGCAGGTGTCTAATTTCTATTGGCCTCCCTACTCCAACATGCCTATGGCTGCATATTATATCATCATTCTATGCTATTAGTGCCATAAACTAGTTCCATCTGTCAATATGTCAGGCTTGAATTTACAGGCAATATAAACTCAGTGTTGGGGATTTTTTTTAGGATTACCACCATTTACAAATTAACTGGCCAGATTTTATTAGAATTATGTTGGATTGCTTTATTGTTTTGCTATTTTGTTGACCCACCCTGAGCCTGCTTGTGAGGGAGGGCAGAATAAAAATCTCAATAAATAAATAATTTAACTGGGACCCTGGGAAGTTTGCCTGTCAGAATAGAAACTGCAGACTTTGAGGCCTAGTGTTCTGACTTTGCATAAGGCAGTTTCATGGGTTCAAAGTCTGAAGGATGTATACATGTGTTCTTTTACTTTGCTACATATACCGTTCCACGTATAGAGACTGTAATAACAAGGCTTTGGGTAAAACGCTGCTGAAAATTGGCTCCAGCCTTCTCAAAAGTGAACATGCAGATTCAACATAAGACAGATGTTCAAATGTCACCTTAAATGTCAAGTTGCAGACATGAAGTTTTGTTGGATTTCAGATTTCATTTGATTGTGTTCTGTCATCGCCATTGAGTAATATAAATCACACTCTTCCTTGTTCACTCAAATCAAGATGAGTGGTATCTGTACCTGGCAAACGATAACAAAATTGATAAATAGGAAATGAGAAAAGTAGTCTCCTGGCAACTCAAAGCATCCATACCAAGTAGAGTATGTTTTGAAGAAAATAGATTCTCAGCACCCAACAAATGATACTGTGTTAAGCACTCAATAATTTCTTTACACATCTTATATGAATAAACTAACAATGATATTCCTCAGCTGCCATGAATAGTGCCAGAAATTTATTTGGCATTTGGGAGATTTCCAGAAATGAATGGGATTGGGTGAGGTTTTAGCGCAGTTGCTGGGCTGTTTGCAAGTTACAGAAATCATGGGAGAAATGTTGACAAAAGAACAAACTAGATAAGATGTTGGTGTTTTCAACTGGTCAATAGCATATGGTCTGGGGGGACGGGTAACTGAAACTGAAGTCATAGAGCAGTAAGATGTGTTTAACTCTTCCCTTGCAACATCTTCCTGACTTTGAATTGATTTCTAGAACTGCCATTTATCCCACATACACAGCAGCTCCATAGGAAAGTTGAGATGAAGAAAATGGCACAAAAGGTAAAAATTCCTTTTCCTCATCCCATGGACTAGTGCAAATCAATATTTCCTGTAGCTGTTTTCTTGTTTAAAATGATAAGAAGGCTCATTTGTAGATCCCTTTGGAGCGTGGGCTAAAAAAAATTTGTAAAAAAACCCCAAATTGGAATGTGAGTGAAAGGTTTAGTTTCTTTATCACTTGAACCCACGAAGCTGCCTTATACTAAATCAGACCTTTTTGTCCATCAAGGTCGGTACTGTCTACTCTGACTGGCAGCAGATCCCCAGAATCTTAGGCAAAAGTCCTTATATCCATTTGTATTCAAGATACTACATTTAAAATACTTTTATTTCTACTTTTATTCATTCCCATATATTTGTATATAATAATTTAGACTGCTTCTCATTCTAAATCTGTCTCATCCTAGCATAGTACACATAATATACACTCCATGTCTCCTCAAATTTTGTAATTGACCTATTTCATAAACAGAATGTTAATTTTGGAATTACTACATATTCAGCAAGTTTATTTTTCCATTCTTCTAAATATGGACAGACATCTATCTTCTGTTTTGCAGTGTAAATAGTTCAAGTAATTGTCACTATGTATTTGAATATCTCTTTGGAATTTTTTGGTAATTTGGTAGCAGGACTGGCCTTGCCATTAGGCAAACTAGGTAACTGCCTAGGGTACCACATTCAGGGGCACCAAATTGGGCACCCCCACGTGGCTTGGTGATGTCACACTGCCACATGGATTGCAGGAGGCAAGTGTGACAGCGAGGTCTGCTACCTTTTCCTGTGCTGCCAGACAGACAAAGGCTGGCCCTGTTTGTTAGGCAGAACACCTACTAGCATGCTCTTGGCTTCCATTGGGAATTTGAACTTAAGTTCTGCATTTTGTCTGTGTATTTTCTTCCAATATCTTTTTGCTTTTTCACAGGTCCACCACATACGAAAGAAGGTCCCAGCATTTTTTTTTTTTTTGTAATTTTTATCTGCTTTCTCAATGTCCTTTGGAGTTACATACAATCTAAAAAAAACAAATTGTACCAATTTTCTCCTATGTTTGGCGGACTGTAAATCTGATATCTTTCCCCCATAGTCATTCCCATTGTTGTACAGATATCTGTTCTTTAAAATTTTTCATCCACTTAATCATATGTGTTCATCTTCTGTTTCTAGCTGTAGCGAAATCATCAGAGTAAATGCTCTTTTTGTTTTATAATAATCACATCTCTTCGAACTCCACCTTCAGTGTTCATGATTTCCTTTGATCTTGAGACTGATAATATAGTAGCCATTCAATGTTCATACCTTCATCTTTAATATCATGACATCTTGCCAAGACTTGTTTTCCTCCTATTTATCATCATGCCATATGTTTAAAATAATCATCATGTCTTGTGTTCTTATTGTGGTAAGCTTTTATTGGGGACATAAGCAGGGAGTCTGAGTGGCTCAATAAATTCTGTCACGTGAATCCAATAAACTGCTATACTGAACATCTGATTTGTCATCCTTCTGATTTGTGTAGACACTTGCAAAGTATACGACTATGTTTATTGAGGCTCCCACCCAACATCACATTCAAACCCCTATATTTGTTTCCCTATATAGGTTCCTTATGCAAAAATGGATCATTCATTTATATTTGCATATAAGCCCCTATTTGCATATAAGCACCAAAAAAATGGTGACTGAAGTTGAAGACAGCAGATACCTCTTCACTCTCCACACATTAATTGGTAGGCTCCATGAAGATCTAAACAAGGCTTCTGTAAATGTCTTTTCAGTAATCAATCTTGCTGATATATAATCTATAATTACTGTAACTTCCTCAGTTTCCTTAAAGAGTATGTGATGGACTGCACTCTAAAAGCAAATTTCATAATGCAGCTAAATGAGAGAAATTGGAGATAAAGAGTTAACTTTTCCCAGGAAGGAAGAGCTTGAGTGACAGGATGCTCCTGTTCACTGATTGGGTAGCACCAGTGGAGGAAAATATACTATTAGCCCAATACTGAGATCAGTTGTTAGTGTGGAGATTACAGTTTAAAGATGGAACCATTCTGAAGGCAGTCAGTTTCTGAGTTTTGGAGTTAGTGAGTCTTATTTATTTATTTATTTTATTCGATTTATATCCCGCCCTACCCCACCGAGGTGGGCTCAGGGCGGCTTACAACATAAAAACCAACAGAATCCATTTAAATACATGAGTCTGACAAGGTAAGTCAGCCAGGTTCAACTGAAGAGTGAAAGTAACAGATTTCCTGCCTTAACTCTAGTATTTATAACCTGAAGAAGAATTCTATAGATATAAAAGGCAGTCTGTCTTGGAAATGACTCACCTACCATCCCACTGGCTGAACCGCATGTTGCTCAGGCTCCATGGAGAGCAACCCCACCCTCCAGCCCCAGGACAGATGAGGATTGGGCCACTGAGGAAGCTGCCTTCACATCCTATTGGCCCATTATGCTGGGTCCTCCATTTCCCCTCAGTGGCTGTTGCTAGACAACCATAGTATTCCAAGCTTGGTTCTATCAGTAAAAAGCAGGGGGGAGGCTCTTTCCAGGCCTATTTTGGACTTTGAGGAAAAACTCATTGGGGCCAGTCCTGACTAGGGTTGCCAGCTCCAGGTGGTTGGGAAATTCCTGGAGATTTTGTGGACCCTAAGGAAGCCAGAGGGTTGTGGGGGGTGGGGGGGAGGCCTCAGCTGATTATAACACCATAGAGTCAACTTTCCAAAGCAGTAATTTTCTCCAGGGGCAGAGATATCTGTTGTCTGGAGTTCAATTGTGATACCAGGAGACCATCAGTTTCCAGCTGGAGGTTGGCTCCCCTAGGCCTGGCAGCACCCCCTGGGTGACTTGATGCCACCTGACTGGCACAATTTAACTAGGCCTGGCTGCTTG
Source organism: Heteronotia binoei (assembly GCF_032191835.1). NCBI lineage: Eukaryota > Metazoa > Chordata > Lepidosauria > Squamata > Gekkonidae > Heteronotia > Heteronotia binoei. Next base: position 127,430,883 of record NC_083226.1, on the reverse strand, counting down.
CTACTGTTCAGCAGCAGCCCCCCTATGACAGCCAGTGTGGCATAGCAGTTAGTGCTTTAGAGCAGGCTCTGTCAGATTGTGTGCAACGATTCCAACCTTCAGATCTCTCCAGAAACATGGCTGAAGCACTAATTACCACCTCACGGCTGTCTAACGTGCCAAAATGATAACAGCTCCCATTTCTCTCATATCTGAGAAACCTCATACGTCTAGCCTTCAGCTGGCCTTTACATCTGAGCTGTTGAGGAATATGAACAAAAGCTGTAACACCAAATACATGCAAATTTCCCAGATTAGTTACCTTGTCATGCCATAGGCTTGCTGGTATTTTGCCAGTAGAGGAACATCAAACTCTGTTCAGGTTATAATTGGCACAGCACATAGTCTCTGCCCAAAATCTCCAGGGCATATCAGCATCACGTAACATACACTGGCACATGTCTTACAATGTACAGCCTCTTCTTTCACAAAAGGCATTGTGGGTTGGTCTGTATGGAGCAGTCAATTGGTGCTCTATTCCAAGCTCTGCAAATAAACTCTGAAATTGTCTGTTAACAAACTCTGAGCCTCTGTCAGATAAAATGCAAGCAGGCACATTTCCAGATTTTCTCCTGACAAACCTTAGCCAATTCTGCACATTTTGAAAGGTTTCTGTTTTAGCTTTCAACAGGTAAACAAAACCATACATGGAGTAGTGATCTTCTATACTTAACACATACTTGGCCCCTCCTACAGACTCCTTAAAGGGCCCGATCAGATCGAAGAACACCAGGTCAAGAGGTTTTTTACTACTCAATTTACTTGGAACACGAACAGGAGTTTTTGTAGACTTAACCAATTTACAGATTTCACAGTCAAGAAATGCCTTGCATGGTTTAAGACTAATGCCTTCTGCCTGTTCCACAGTCTTTTTTAGAGCAGGAAAACCAGCGTGTCCTAATTTCCTGTGTAAAAGATGACAGCAATTATCATGCACTGGTTTATTTACACAGACGTTATTACACGTTTGTACCTTGGTTTGCAAGAAGTATAAATCTTCCTTCAGCTTGGCTTTTACACACACACCATCTCTGGTCTTCAGCTCATAGCACGAGGTGTCAAATTGCAGTTTGAAACCTTCCCTGCACAGAGCAGACACAGACAGCAGATTCATCTTAAGCGAAGGAAAGAAACCCATATGCAGCTCCTTCCTTAGGCTTGGCAGGAACACTTTCCCTCTGCCAATAACAGCTGATCTAACGCCATCTGCTAAAATAACAGACTGGTTATCAACAGGTGTGTAAGATGTAAACAAACTCCTCTCTCTACAGAGGTTCTCCGACGCGCTGCTGTCTATTAAGAAAGACTGAGTTTGGTTAGTGGACTTACCAGTCACAATGAAATGCACACTGCCACTCTTATCAGCAGCTGAACTTTTTACAGACCATCTCTCCTTCCCTTTCTGGACTTGACAGTTCCTAAACAAATGTTTATTTGACCCACACTGGAAACATTTTTTACGTACAGCCATGACATTACCGGATTGACAGTCAGGATCCTCCTTAACAGTAAATCCACTGCCCCTCTCTGGCTTCCAGACAGGCTTTTTCTCCGCACGTAGAGAGGAATTGCATTGTCATTTGCTATACTCATCAAGAAGCCTTCCTGTCACGACATTCATTGTCAACGCTGTGTCAGGCAAACCCTCCAGGCTTGTTATCACGGCGTCATATGATGCATCTAGGGAACTTAAAAGTATGCACACCTCCTGTGATTCAGAAAACATTTGGTTGTGCTCTCTTAGTTCTAGAAGCATTCTACGAACAGACTCTATATGAGATAACACATCTGCACCAGCTGCCAACCTGGTATGCAGGAGTTTTCTCACCAGACGTATCTGAGAGCCGACCATGCCTTGGACGTAAATTTGCTTCAATGCATTCCAACAGCCATTAGCCGTCTCCAGTCCTGCTATATGCACCAGCTGGGAGTCATCTAGAGAAAGACCTATTAAAGACAAATGTAATGTAAATTTTTTTTTATTTGTATCCCGCCCTCCCCCGCCGAAGCAGGCTCAGGGCGGCTAACAACATTTAAGGTGAACAACACAATCTCTCTCTCTCTCTCGGCTTGACTTCGCGAACGAAGATTTAAGAAGGGTGCAGTAGTCCACATCTGCTACAGGCTCGCTGGTGGCTGACAAGACCAATGTGGGACAGGCAGATCCGGCCACAGTGGCTGCAGGGAAAAGTCTGATTTGGGGTTGGTGCTGTAGCAGTGCGATTCTTCCTCAATCTCCTTTTGTCCTCAAGACCAGCTATGCGTGCGTTCTCAAAGGAAGAGACAGCCTGGTGGATGGTGTGCCTCCATGCGATCTGAGGCTAGGTCAGACCACTGGTGATGGCTGATGTGACAGGTGCCAAGGGATTTCTTCAAGGAGTCCTTGTACCTCTTCTTTGGTGCCCCTCTATTTCGATGGCTGGTGGAAAGTTCGCCATACAGAGCAATCTTGGGAAGGCGGTGGTTTTCCATCCTAGAAATATGCCCTGCCCAGCGCAGCTGCATCTTCAACAGCAGTGCTTCAATGCTTGTAACCTCCGCCCTCTTGAGGACTTCAGTGCGACTCCTTGAGCGCTTTCATCAGCGCTGCCTTCACACCATCCTCAACATCCGCTGGAGTGGAACAACACAATAATAAAACAATAAATTCATATTAAATTCACATTAAAACCAATCAATGATTAAAACATTCCTAGATCTGATACTGGCGGTAAACATTATTAATCTGGCGGTAAACATTAATTTAGTCATTGGTGAACGCCTGTTTAAAGAGGACGGTCTTGCAGGCCCTGCGGAACTGGTCTAAGTTCCGCAGGGCCCGCACCTCCTCTGGGAGCTGGTTCCAGAGTTGTGGGGCCGCAGCGGAAAAGGCCCGAGTGCGGGTGCTTTGAAGTTTAACTTCTTTTGGCCCAGGGATATTCAGTCTGTTTTTTCCCACTGACCTCAGTGCTCTCTGGGGCTCATATGGGGAGAGACGGTCCCTCAGGTAGGTCGGTCCTTGGCCATATAGGGCTTTAAAGGTTATGACCAGCACTTTGTACTGGATCCGGTATACGATCGGCAGCCAGTGCAGTCCGCGCAGCCCTGGCCGTATATGCTCCCATCTTGGGAGACCAAATAACAGCCTGGCCGCCGCATTCTGCACTAGCTGCAGCTCCTGGGTCCGGTACAGAGGCAGCCCCATGTAGAGAGCGTTACAGTAGTCCAGTCTTGAGGTGACCGTCGCATGGATCACCATTGCTAGGTCCCGACGCTCTAGGAAAGGGGCCAACTGCCTCGCCCGCCTCAGGTGGAAGAATGCTGACTTGGCAGTGGCTGTTATCTGGGCCTCCATTGATAATGAAGGCTTCAGTAAAACACCCAGGCTCCAGTAAAACACCTAGGCCCGTCAAAGGCCGGGAGGGATATTTCCTTCCCCAGAGTGCCACGACCCACATGGAGAACCTCTGTCTTCGCTGGATTTAACTTCAGCCCACTCAGTCTAAGCCACGTTGCAACAGCCCGCAAAGCCTGATCCAGGTTCCCCGGGGCAGAGGCGGGCCGGCCGTCCATTAGTAGATAGAGCTGGGTGTCATCTGCATATTGATGGCAACCCAGCCCAAATCTCCAGGCAATCTGGGCGAGGGGGCGCATATAGATGTTGAATAACATCGGGGAGAGAACTGCTCCCTGGGGCACCCCACAATCAAGTGTGCGCCTCTGGGATCGCTCACCCCCAATCGCCACCCTCTGTCCCCGACCCATGAGGAAGGAGGAAAGCCATTGTAGGGCCAGCCCCTCAACCCCTATGTCGGCGAGGCGGTGGATCAGCAACTGATGGTCGACTGTATCAAATGCAGCCGACAGATCTAGTAACATCAGTATTGCTGCACCGCCTCAGTCCAGTTGCCGCTGGAGGTCATCCACCAAGGCGACCAGGACCATCTCCGTCCCGTGGCCCGGTCGGAAGCCAGACTGGCACGGGTCTAGGACAGAAGCGTCATCTAGAAATCTCTAGAAAGCCTTAACATCCTTTTTACGCAAAAGGTCTACAGCTTTTCTGTCCTCAGCCTCTGCCTCCAGGCCACATAAAGGAGCAGCCACCACCTCCCACAGCTCTTGGTGCTTTAATAACAGACTGACGTTCTGGGACCACGTGGCATAGTTAGTCCCATTCAGCTTAGTAATGCTGAGCCCAGAGAAAGAAACAACATTTGCCGCTTCCATCTCTGCTACTTATCACTGGACACCTGGGCAACTTGGCAGTCTGCCTCCGTCTCTTCCAAAACACTGTGTTGCCTTCTCTGTCTTCAGAACAGCACCACCACTGGGAACACTGGGAGCTCTGGGCTCATAACCAATGTTAGAGAATTTGCACGCAGCAGAAGACACTGAAGAAGAGGGACAGGCAAACACAGGAATTAATAGACAAGAGAGACAACTGTATTCAATGGTGGAATATATTTACCAGGGCAGTATCCAATATTCAAAGTCGTTGCCAGGCCAAGGTCATACACAGTAATCAGTACACACAACAGTAGATAACAGTATACACCTGTAAGTATACAAAGAACGATCCAAGCACAGTAGCACAGGATCAACATAGACAGTGTTCGCTGCCACCTGGACGGTATGTAACACAGTACACACAATCCTTACAGGCAGGAAGAGCAAGCTCACTGAGCTTCCCTATATGGCCGAGGACCAGCCCACCTAAGGGACCGTCTCTCCCCTTATGAACCCCAGAGGGCACTGAGGTCAATGGGAAAAAAATAAAATGACCACCCCCGGGCCGAGAGAGGTCAAGCTCCAAAACACCAGAGCACGAGCCTTTTCAGCTGTGGCCCCTGCACTGTGGAACCACCTTCCGGAGGAAGTGCGGGCCCTGCGGAACCTTGACCAGTTCCGCAGGGCCTGCAAGACCGTCCTCTTCAGACAAGCTTACATTGATATCGAATGCTGAGTTGCTAGGAAAAAAGGAATCGCCATCTATAATATTATTATGGAATATTTAAACTGGCAGAACCAGCGCCAGAATATTTTTATTGCTGCCAGATATATCTAACTTAAATTATGTATTTTAATTCTATTGACTGGTTTTTATATGTCTAATTTTTTAATTGTTAAATTTAAAGTTTTACCTATCTATGTAAATGTATGAAATGTTGTTAGCCGCCCTGAGCCGCCTAGGCGGGGAGGGCGGGATACAAATAAAATTTATTATTATTATTATAAATATACACATCAATCATGCAATCTCACCAGAGGTTGCATCAGCACTGTGAGTCAGCACAAAGCCTAATTACAGGTGAGGTCATTCCACCTTACCTCAGTAACAAGAAACAGCTGGGCCATGATGCAGCGTGACTCAGCATGACATTTGCAGAAACAACATTACTATTACTAAGATGGAGTCAGTCAGCCATTTTAGGACTGATTTCCAACAAAACCTACCACCCCAAGGCTACCAGTGGATCATCGACTGGCAGGAAGTGCAGTCGATTGATAGGATCCTTACACCATGCTGTGCCAAGGCTTCTTACAGTTGAAACAAATAAAAGTTGTGGCCAATTTTATTCCACTTTTCTGAAAATTCTGTGTTCTGTGTGTTATTTCAACACAGTTGTGTATACTAAATGAGAATATATAGTCACAGAGGACTATAGTGCCCACCTCTGCCCCTCCCTTTGGTGCTGGAGCTGCAAGCCAGGATATGGACTTATCCAGGCTGTTGTTTGCAGCGCCGCAGGGAGTGGTGAAGAGGGAGGGCAGCCATTGCTGCTTCCCTACAGGGGAAGGGGAGGGGGTGGGCCAGGGGCCAAGCGTGGGAAGCTGGGTGCCCAACCAGCTCTTCTCAGACCTATGAGGTCTCTTTGGGGGAGGGCAGAGGGCGGGGTGCCTGCAATTATTTAGGTGGCTGAGCTTCTACTGCCTTCCCTCTTTGGATGCCTGGTCACTTGGCCTGCCCGCCCAACCCTTTATTTAAGTGTTTTACGGTTGTGTTCAGTTATGTTTCATATGTTCCTTCTCATCACAACTTTGTGGTATCAGCATGGGGCTGGATCCATTCTCAGGAAAGCAGCCTGCGTGCTCATTTCCTGAGTGTAGGGATCCCAATAAGGGATCTTGGCATGAGGTGCAGCTGAGGTGTTTAGCCTGGGGGCATGTCTGGGGATCACCCTCATGCTCAGGTGGCAGGAAAAACCACCTCTGAGCTTCCGCCCTAGTGGGATCCAAAACCTGCCACCCCAAGGCTACCAGTGGATCATCAACTGGCAGGAAGTGCAGTCGACTGACAGGATCCTTACCCCATGCTGTGCCAAGGCTTCTTACAGCTGTAACAAATAAAAGTTGTGGCCAATTTTATTCCACTTTTCTGAACATTCTGTGTTCTATGTGTTATTTCAACTCAATTGTGTATATTAAACTAGAATATATAGTCACAGAGGACTTGGTTCAGGGTGCCCACCTCTGCCCCTCCCTTTGGTGCTGGAGCTGCAAGCCATTCTTAATGCTTTGTGTCTATAGACAGATTTGGAGCAGGCTGAAAAAATGTGAATTTGTAACTAAAGGATTCCAGTTGTAGGACCATGACCATTTCACACCTCAGTTCAAAAGCTCAATAGAAGTGAAACATTGTTATTTATAACTTACTTTCCTCTGTGTTTTCTTCATATCATAAATAAAAGTTTTCTTGTTCTGATTTACCCTGTGGGCTGCGTGTCTAAAGAGAAGAAGTGTGGGTGTACATACACACACACATTTAATATCTCAGCTATCCTATATAGGATATGAATACCTGGTGGCAGTGAGTGATTGGAACAGTGTCTGAGCCCCAACTGCAATAGCTCTGTATGAATGAGGGGTTTTTTAAAAAATAAAATACAATAAAGGGAACTGGGCTACTCAGTCTGTAGGTGTCTCTGGGAGTGAAAGAGAGAACAAGTAGTGTGAAATGGTCATGTATATTTTAAAAGAGACAAGAAGGGTAGCTTGTGACATTCTGTTTAAAATATATCGCAGCATCAATTTCTGTCTTCATTTGGTGACTGAAAATTGTGGCAATGTGGCTGCAGATGAACAAACTAAAAGTGAATTCATGCATATTGAGCTGATGACATTCATGATGACAGGTCACATCATGTTTTTCCCCACATATCTCATCCAGTAACAGTCTGTAGCAGCATTGCATATTACCTGCCCATGAACATGGAGAGCTGTACAAGCAAAGGGCAAGGAAAAGGAGTCCTTCCATTTAGCAGTCACCAAATCTGAACAGCTACCAAGGGAGAAGATTCACAATTGCAAATGTTCTTTTGGGCTTTAAATCTGTAGCAGAGTGTAGATAGGAATGATTTGTATTGAGGTGGAAATACTGAAATGGTGTTTCTAGCCTTGAGCTTTCCCATTACAAGTGTAATACACCGTAATGGCTCAGTAAGAGTTTGTCCCCCTCAGAGACAAATTTGATCAGAAACTCTGTTCCAGATGTCCACGGGGCACTAGGAACTGCTTTGGTAATGCTGATGATGAGAAATAAGCTTGCCCCCTGTTCTTCTGCTCTGTCCTTCTGCTCTTCTGTGTTTTGTATGGTATGGTACTTGTTTCTCTCTTTTTACTGAAAAGTGTTGATTAGCCATACAATATAATGCTATTGAATTTCTCCTTATCTGAATCCCAGCTTTAATGGGAATGTTTTGCCTCCTGAAACACATCTAACCACAAAAGCACAGAAGGTGCCACCCCTCAAAGAGGTAAGATGAACAGCTGCCTGTATCCAAATATTTTCTTCTGGGGCTCCCACTTGGTCTGGAAGGCTCCCGCTTCTATCATTCCACATAAAGGGCAAATTGTTTCAGGCCAACACAGCTGCCCCCCCCCCCCCCCCACAATTTTGTTATCATTTCGTCCGTGTATCTACCTTTTAACTGTGACCAAGGAGACATGAGGACCCAGGCAGTTTAACAATAATAACAACAGTTTTTATATAGTGATCAAACAATTGGTGGGTACTAAAAGACTTTCAGTACAACAAGAAACAGTAAAGGCTGGTGCAAATAAATAAACAGCCCTAACCAGTGTTCCCTCTAAACTGAGCTAGGGTGAACTTTAATGCCAGTAGCTCATAAAGTTGAATTTTATCTCACAGGACTCCACAGCTTAAAGGAAGCATTGGCCCTAACATTTCTAACTAGATGTTCCCTATTACAAATATCAAAACTCACCACCCCCTTTGGGTAAGGGATCTCTTCCTCCAGCTACAGCCTTCTTTCCAGATTGCAGTCCTTCCGAAGAGAACAATTTCCCTTTCCAACCAGGCCTATTTATGCTTTCCTCCCAGGTCCCACCCCTCTGGGCTAGTTTCCCCCCCAAAAAAACTCTGCTACCAATCAGAGGGACAGAAGGACTCCTGAGAGATGTAGGCCCCTGTATCTACTCCTACATGGGCTTCTTCTTGTATTTTAGGCCACCATGACATCATGACATCAACATATATTTATAGGTTGCAGAATCGCTTTATGAAGCTGATGAAAGTGTCCATGAAATATTAGACCACAATAAATCTGCTTAATGATGCATGAAAGTCAAAAGTTGATGTTGCATTTCTCAGCTATTGAAACACCCATTTGTAAAAGAGTTTATGTTTTTTAAATGGCATTGAGCTTTAAAGAGAGCCTATTTAATTAATCCCTCTCATGGATTGCTGTCCCTCTCATGGATTGCTACCCTTTCATGGATTGCTGCCTGGTTGTGGCAAGAGGGCTTGCACGGTTCAATGAGGCTGTGGGCTATGACATGCAGGGCCACCCAAGATGGACAGGTCACAGCTGAGAATCCAGACTAAATGTGATCCATTGGAGAAGGAAATGGCAAACCACTCCAGTATCCTTGCCAAGAAAACCCCATGAACAGAAACAAAAGGCTAAAAGATATGGCGCTGGAAGATGAGCCTTTCAGGTCAGAAGGTGCCCAATATGCTACTGGGGAAGAACGTTCAAGTAACCACAGAAAGAGTGAAGACGCTGGGCCAAAGCTGAAAGGATGCTCAGCTGTGGATGGGTCTGATGGTGAAAGAACAGTCCGATGCTGCAAAGAACAATGCTGCATCGGAACGTGGAATGTAAGATCTATGAATCGAGGTAAACTAGATGTGATCAAACAAGAGATGGCAAGACTGAACATCGACATCTTGGGAATCAGTGAACGAAAATGGACAGGAATGGGCGAATTTAACTCAGAGGATCACTACATTTATTATTGTGGGCAAGGGTCCCATAGAAGAAATGGTGTGGCCTTTATAATGAACAAGAGAGTGAGGAAGGCAGTAATGGGATACAATCTCAAAAATAACAGAATGATCTCAGTCTGTATCCAAGGCAAACTATTCAATATCACAGTAATCCAAGTCTATGCCCCAACCACTTGTGATGTACTTGGAGACGAGACGTGGAGAAGGCAACTTGATTTATTAATAGCGCATCACAGAACAGAACTGGGAACACGTGGCCGGGACCCGCTTTATATACATGTACCCAGAACAACCTCCCAGTCCAATCCTGGACAGTCAAGCTTCCCGCCACTGATGGTAATTGGCGGGGCCTTCTGCGCGCTACGCGGAGTCGCCTGGGGACTTCCCCCCAGTTGCCTCTGCTGCATGGCCGCGTGGTGCTTGGTTTCAACACAATACACTACACTCCTCCCCCCTAGTTAATGTACATAGTCCTGCAGGTAGGCGGGAGCCCGGCGCTCCCGCATTGAGAGCCTAGGGGTTGCTTGTGGTGTCGCAGTGGCTGGAGTCTCCCCTGGGGGCGGCTCCTCCGATAGCTGTCGGTCTGGCTCCACAGGTTGCTCTGGCGCTGCCAGTCTCGGGGGATCGTACGACGGCAGGGTCGGTTCCAACGCAGCCACGTCTGGAGGGCCCATTGTTGGCTCTTCCCCGGCCCCTGTTGGTTCCTCCGACACGGTGCGGCGGCGCAGTTGATCGATGTGCCATCTTAGAATCTGCCCCCCCTCTGTCGATACCTCGTACGATCGGGACCCTGTTACTCTCAACACCCTGCCGGCTACCCACTCTGGACCGCTTGCGAAGTTCTTCGCGAACACTGGATCTCCCGGAAAGAACCCCCGCACCGCTTCCCTGATTTCGGGGGAGCTGCGGATGTCCGTGGCCCTGTTTGGGTTGAGCCGGTCGAGCCGGGTCGTTAGCTTCCTCCCCATGAGCAACTCTGCGGGGCTGGACCCTGTTACCATGTTGGGGGTGATCCTGTTATGGAACAGGAAGGCTGCCAGGTGGTGGTCCCAGTCCCCTTGCACGATGCAACCCAGGGCTTCTTTGGTCGTTCTCACCATGCGCTCTGCCTGACCATTGGTGGCGGGGTGGAAGGGGGCTGACCTTATGTGTGGATGAGGTACCGGCCAATGAATTCCCGGAATTCCCTGGAGGTGAAAGCCATACCGTTGTCTGTCACCAGTGTGTCGGGAATCCCATGTGTGCTAAAAACACTCCTCATGGCCTTGACCGCAGCCGCCATGGAGGTGGATGCTATGGGGATCACCTCGAGCCATTTTATGTAAGCATCGACTAGTATGAAGAAAATCTGCCCCTGGTAGGGCCCGGCAAAATCTAGGTGCAGACGGGACCACGGCCGCCAGTTCGATTCCCAGCGATGGACTGGAGTGCTGGGTGGATCGGGGCGGGATTCCTGGCAAGGCTGGCACCTTCTTACCCACCCCCTCGATCTCCTCGTCCATGCCCAGCCACCACACATAGCTGCGAGCCAGTGCTTTCATTCTTACTATCCCCGGGTGGGTTTCATGTAGAGCCTCGAGGACCTGTTTGCGCATGGGGGGCGGCACCAGCACCCTGCTCCCCCAGAGTATGCAACCCTTGTGTGAGGATAGCTCATCTTTGCGGGTCACATAGGGTTGGAATTCCCTGTCTACCTTACCCGTTGGCCATCCCCTTCCCACCCAGTCCCAAACTCTCGCAAGGGTTCGGTCCTTGCCCGTAGCCCGAGCCACCTCCTCAGCATGTAGGGGCCGCTTGGGCAGCGACTCCATTAGCATCACCATGTGGGCTGGGGCTAAGTCGGGGTCGGTCGAGGGAAGCGGCAGGCGGCTAAGTGCGTCTGCGTGGCCCATGGCTTTGCCTGGGTGATGTACTAGGGCGTATGTATATGAATTTAAAAATTGGTTCCACCTCAAGACCTGCTGGGACAGGATTTGTGGGGTCTGGCGATCTGGGGCGAGGAGACCTAAGAGTGGCTTGTGGTCAGTGGCAATGGTGAAAGCCACCCATATAAATAATCATTAAATTTGTGCACCCCCGCCACGATTGCCAGAGCCTCCTTATCGATCTGTGCGTAATTGCGCTCGGCGGGGGTCAGGGTCCTTGAGTAATACGCCACAGGAACCTCTCTCCCGTCCGGGAGTTGGTGCCCCAGGACTGCGCCCACCCCGTATGGAGAGGCGTCGCACGCCAAAATCAGCGGTAGGGCTTCGTCGAAGTGGTGGAGCACAGCGTTCGAGACCAAGAGGTCCTTCACCACCTGGAACGCGGCGGCTTGTCGCTTGCCCCACACCCAAGGGGCTTGTTTGTCCAGCAGCCGGTGGAGTGGTTCCACAATGGCCGCTTTGTGTGGCAAGAACGCGTGATAGAAATTCAGCAATCCTAAGAAGCTTTGTAATTCCGCCTTGCATGTGGGGGCCGGGGATTGTACGATGGCTCTGGTTTTGTCTTCTGTCAGGTGAATCCCTGCCGCGTCCACTGCAAATCCCAGGAACTCCATCTGCGGTACTCCCAGCAAGCATTTTTCTCTCTTGACCTTCAGCCCTGCCGCTTGGAAACGGTGTAGTACTTCCCTTAGGCGACTGCTGAACTCCTCGGGGTCCGGGGCAGCGACTAAAACATCATTGAAAAATGGTTGGACTCCGGGGATCCCTTTAAGAACAGAGTCCATTATGCTCTGAAAGATCCCCGGGGCTACGCTGACCCCAAATTGCAGCCTCCGCACCCTGAAGGCTCCCCGATGTGTCACTATTATCTGGGCCTCGGCCGTTTTGGCGTCTACCGGTAGCTGCTGGTAGGCTTGTGCCAGATCCAGCTTCCCAAAAATCTTGGACCCAGCCAGGGCTGCCAGTACGTGGCTGACCACCGGGACGGGGTAGGGGTTGTCTTGGAGTGCCTTGTTGATTGTGCACTTGTAGTCTGCACAAATCCGCACGTCTCCATTTGGTTTAACCGGGGTAACGATGGGGGTTTCCCACGCCGCATAAGCCACTGGTTCTAAGACTCCCTGGGCTGTGAGGCGGTCCAGTTCCGCCTCAATTTTAGGTTTCAAGGCGAACGGGACCCTCCTCGCCTTGAGCCAGATTGGCCTGACTGTGGGATCGAGCGGTAGAGAGATGGGTGGCCCTTTGTAGCTCCCCAGGGACCCATCGAAAACTGCGGGGAACTCACTGTACACATCCCCGAACCCACTTGTTTGTACTTGTTCCACCCCCTCTAACCGGATCTCCAGTGGTCGGAACCAGGCCAGCCCCAGCAGGGTGGTTAGTTGACACTTGACCACCAGAATGTCCAGTGGTCCCTTAAAAGCCCCTCTCTCTACCCGCACCTGGGCCCACCCTGCCACGTGCACCGGGTTTTTTTGGAAGTCCCGCAGAATAAAATCCACTGGCCTCAGTTGGAGGCGGCGGCGGGGGCACAGTTTCCTTAGGGTTTCCTCCGAGATTATGGGGATGGAGGAACCCGAGTCCACTTCCATGAGGCACGGAACCCCCTCGATGCGGATCGACATTTTGACCTTGTCGGGGGCTGCGAGGGGCAAGTTCAGTACCTGCAGGCTTGTGGACGCGGTTGTGTGGGTCTCCGTCGACTCGTGGTGGGTGGTCTGTTTCCTGCGGCCGGTCTTGGCCCGACAAGCCCGCGCGATGTGGCCCATTTTCCCACAGCTTCGGCAGTCCAAGTTGCGGTACGGGCAGTCCCGCCTCTCGTGGGGGGCGCCGCAGCTTGCGCATCGGGTGGTAGAGGGCTTGTCCAGTGCTCGTAGTCTCAGGGTGGCTCTCGGGACTGCTCCTTGTGGCCGCCGCAGCTGGAACACCTCTTCGTCCTCTTGGTCGGCCGGCGCCATCTCGTCATGGTGGACAGCCTCGCCACGTGGCTGGCTGTATGCCTTGGTGGCCCTCTCGAAAGCCGTCGCCTCCTTGAAGGCTTGTTGAAGGGTGAGCTCTTCCTTGGCGAAGAGCTTTTGTTGCAATCTTTCGTCGCGGAGGCCCCAGACGAAGCGGTCCCGCAGGGCCTCCTCCCGCTTGTCAAAACTGCAGTTCCCTGCGATCTGGCGGAGAGCAGCCAGGTAGACTGCCGCCATCTCCCCAGTCTTCTGATCTCTCTTGTGGAAGAGGAATCGGCGGGTGATGATGGACGGTTGGGGCGAGAAGTGGCCCGTGAGGAGTCTGACGACCTCCCCCTATGTCCTCTCGGTCAGCTTCGCCGGAGCGGAGAGGCCGTGTGCGATCTCGAAGGTCTCTTCCCCACAGACGCTCAACAGCACGTCCCTCATCCGGTTGTCGTCTGTGATCATGTTGGCCCTCAACCTGTTCGGTGTACGTCTCCCACCTCTCCGGGTGGGCCGGGTTGAACTCTGCAAGGTGGCCCGTCGTTACACTGGAGTTCGCCATGGCGGCGGCGGGCACCTCGGTTCCTTGCGGTTCTGCGCCTTCCTCGTCCCCAGCCAGGTTAGCAGCTTCCCCCAGGGGAAAGCCTTCCTAGCTGCATCCCATCCTCGTCGCCAGTGTGATGTACTTGGAGACGAGACGTGGAGAAGGCAACTTGATTTATTAATAGCGCATCACAGAACAGAACTGGGAACACGCGGCCGGGACCCGCTTTATATACATGTACCCGGAACAACCTCCCAAGCTGGCCAGTCCAATCCTGGCCAGTCAAACTTCCCGCCACTGATGGTAATTGGCGGGGCCTTCCGCGCACTACGCGGAGTCACCTGGGGACTTCCCCCCAGTCGCCTCTGCTGCGTGGCCGCGTGGTGCTTGGTTTCAACACAATACACTACACACTGATGCAGAAGAGGCTGAAGTGGACCAGTTCTATGAAGATCTACAACACCTTCTAGAACTAACACCAAAAAAAGATGTCCTCATCATCATAGGGGACTGCCAAAGTAGGAAGTCAAAAGGTAACCGGAACAACTGACAAGTTTGGCCTTGGAGAACAAAATGAAGCCAGGCAAAAGCTAATAGAGTTTTGTCAAGAGAACAAACTGGTCATAGTGCACACTCTCTTCCAACCTAAAAGGCAACTCTACATGTGGACATCACCTGATGGGCAACACAGAAATCAGACTGATTATATACTCTGCAGTCAAAGATGGAGAAGCTCTTTATAGTCAGCAAAAACAAGGCCTGGAGCTGACTGCAACTCAGATCATGAGCTACTCATCACAAAATTCAGGCTCAAACTGAAGAAAACTGGGGAAGCCATTAGGCCATTCAGGTTTGACCTTGATCACATCCTTTATGAATATACAGTGGAGGTGAAGAATAAGTTTAAGGAACTAGAGCTGATAGACAGAGTGCCTGAAGAATTATGGATGGAGGTTCATGACATTGTACAGAAAGCAGCAATCAGCACCATCCCAAAGAAAAAGAAATGCAAGAAAGCAAAGTGGCTCTCTGATGAGGCTTTACAAATAGCTGAGGAAAGAAGGAAACTCAAGGCTTGAAACTCAACATCAAAAAAACGAAGATCATGGTATTCGACCCCATCACTCCATGGCAAATAGAAGGAGAAGACATGGAAGTAGTGACAGACTTCATATTTCTGGGATCCAAGATCACTGCAGATAGTGACTGTAGCCATGAAATTAAAAGACGTTTAATCCTTGGGAGGACAGCTATGGAGAACCTGGACAGTATAATAAACCGATAGGAGAGACATCACCTTGCCAACAAAAGTCTGTATAGTTAAAGCAATGGTATTCCCAGTAGTAATGTATGGCTGTGAGAGCTGGACCATAAGGAAGGCCAAATGCAGAAGAATAGATGCTTTTGAGATGTGGTGCTGGAGAAGACTCTTGAGAGTCCTTTGGACTGCAAGAAGATCCAATCAGTCAGTCCTAAGGGAAATCAACCCAGACTGTTCACTGGAAGGTCAGATGCTGAAGCTGAAGCTCAGATACTTTGGCCACCAAATTAGAAGGGAGCACTCACTGGAGAAGATCCTGATGCTGGGAAAGACAGGCAAAAGAGGAAGGAGACAGCAAAAGATGAGAGGGCTGGACAGCGTTACTGATGTAACAAACACAAATTTAGCAGACTTCGGAGGATGGTTGAAGACAGGAGGGCCTGGTGTGACTTTGTCCATGGGGTCACAAAGAGTCGGACTTGACTGTGCAACTGAACAATAACAATTTAATTGATAGACAATATTCAGCACCTACCAGTAATTTTGTCATGATACATTCCATTTAGTCATTCCTTATATTTTGAAGGAATATTCTGCAGAACATGAAAAGCCCTGATAAAACCTACTGACTAATCTCTAGCTGAGATTATCAGCCCTCCCTAAAGAGTGCCTCTAGACCTCTCATCTTTATAGAGTACACTGTAAAGTCATAGGAAATAATTTAAAATAGTCACACTTTACATTAATGGGACATTCAATTAATGTTGAATTGCAGTAAATTCCTTGCAGAAGTATGTATGAGATCTACATTAATTCCAGATGAATTCATTATGATTAGTGCAATTACCATGAATGCCAATGAGTTAAGGAGGGGATGACACTTAAAAAACTGTCACCATTAAAACTTAAAGGGAACAGTTGTTGGAGCACATTTTCAGAGCTATTTCTTACTCTGCTTTGAGTTAAGACTAGTTAATATGCAGCATGGAGATATATAAATATTTCAAATACCTTGGAACTCCTCATACTACACCAGTGGTTTATGATGGCTTAGGAATGTTTACTGAGGATGGGCACAAACCAGCCTTTTTCCAGTTTGGTTCATGGTTCATTTTCATATGAACCAGGAGGCTGGTTTGCAAACTGACCCAGTTTGTATTGTTTTGTGAGACATTTAAAGTTTAAATTCCTTCTTTCTGCTCCCTGTAGCTTTTTGCAAACACACATTAAAAAGATGTGGGGAGCAGAAAGCATGGGTATCCAAACAGCTGAGCAGTGGAGAGTTCCCTGCTGGCCAGCAGTTTTCTGAGAAGAGCAGAAAGCAGGGGTAAGCCCCTACTTATAGTTTATTTGATTTATATTATGCTCTCCTGGACAAAACAGGCTTTTTGTTCTTTATGAACTCCCATGAACTGCACCAAACTTTGTGGAAATTTGTTGCAGCTCTTCAGTTTGTGAAACGTTTTTTTAAAAAAATTTACACAGGCAATATTGCCTTCCATACTGCTCTTTCCTATTACTTTGTTGAGCAAAGAGATTTATTTATTTATTTATTGGTTTATGACTTGCCCATTCCCTGCTAATGCAGGGCTCTGAGTGATATAAAATATAGTAAAACATTTACATTTTTTAAAAAAAGTATTTAAAAATCTAAAATAATCTAAAAAATCAAGTGGCAATGACAACAGTTACATCTGAACCCCTAATTCTGGACTGTGACTGCCTCATGGTTGCAGAGAGTGGGAAAAACAATCTAAGGGGAGAGAAGGAGAGGGGGGAGGGTGTCAGCCAGAATGAAAATTGTCACTGCCCTCAACCAAAGGCCTGGGGAACATATCTACCTTACAGGCTCTGCAAAATTGCATAAGATCCCACAGGGCCCTGATGGTGTTTGGCAGAGAGTTCCATCAGGTTAGGACCAGGACTGAAAAGGTCCTGGTCCTGGTCAAGGACAGCCAGATATGTTTGGGGCCAGGGATCACAAGTAGGTTGTTGTCCAAGGAGTATAATGCTCTCCTGGGGTCATACTGGCCCTGACTTATTTAAGGCCTTAACATTTAATACCAAAACCTTGAACTTAACTCAGTACTCCACTGGGAGCCAGTGCAATTGGCACAGCACAGGTATTTGTTCCATTCATGACATTCTCATCAGGACTCACATCACCACATTCTGAACCTGTTGGAGCTTCTGAGTCAAGCTGTGTGAGAATGTACATTAGTGTGTCAAGAGACTGAGCCTCCTGGGTGGGTTAATCTTGATCTCTAAGTTGTGTGAAGGCTCAAGCCCTTGTGTATTCAAAGATTTCAGCTGTGTGTAAATCATTTAGGAGCTGACTTTTAGGTAGTTAGGTATCAGAGCAGCTGGGTCTGTTATCAATCACATACAGCTGGGTATAGTCAAGCATTTCATCTGACAGTTTGACATCTAGAATGGTAAAAACCAGTTTGACAGTTTGTGATCAAGGTGGAGCACCTAGGTTAGTAAATCATTCTGATTGGCTTGCCTATTAGGACCAAATGCAGAGGCCAGAATATAGGGAGCCAAAGTTTAGCTCAAAAAGAGGCCTCTAGCTCGCAAGTCTGAGGGTGTAGCAGCTGATGATGCTACAGGGTGAATGAAATTCTGTTTGTCCTTGGCTTCCACAAAGCTGTGTAAGTTATCCAGCTGTGAAATGCTTACTGAATTCCTGGGAGAACACTCAAGATTACAACTGATTGTAGGACTATGCAGTAAGCATAGATAGGTTGCCTGTTTGCTGGCTTTGCTAATAGTGTGCACCTTTTTTCTTCCTGAATGTTTTTAAGTGCATTTTGTTATATTCTTTGTAAAATAAATTTTATTTATTTTTTATCCTTAAATCTAGCCTGGTCTATATAATTGGCTAGTTTTTAATCTTTCTGCTCCATCACTCCAAAGGCAAAGACTCTCTCTAAGTCCTTGTAAGGTATTCCCTTGAAAGAACCCACAGCCTTGATAAAAAATGTTTTCCTTGTTATTTCCACCAACCCTCAGATACCTTGATAGAGTGAAAGACAAGGAATGAAGTGAATAAACTTTTCAAACAACTACAAACGTATCAAAAAGAGTTGAACCGATAGTCAATGAACTGACTCCTTTTTGGGACCAATGAACAAGACACAAACCAAATCAGTGGGTGTCTGAACATCCCTAGACTTGTATTGACCTAATGCAATAGGATAAAATCCTTTGTAGGGATTGACAATGGGGGATTGACAATGGAAGGTAATGGGGCTTTGGTGAAGTCTGTCACTACTTCATGTTCAGTGTTGATGGGCTATGAGAAGGGTCCATCCTGCCTCATTAAGCATTTGATTAGGTTTCTGGAGAAGGTGGTATGGTCAGGGATCTTCCAGATTGTCCTGGGATGACAGATTATTGTTCTGTAAACACTGGTAATTAATTATGGCTGTGAAAGTATATGACCTTGGAGAGTCCCAAACTTTATTAGCATGCCAGATTTCCTGTCAGAATCAGAGTGCTTTCTTGAGCATTGACCTCTGATTGCACATAGCCTGGTCAAGATTATTTTATTTGATATCAAAAACTGGATCTCTCTCTGCCTCTGGTTGCACAACACTCTATGGGACTATAAAAACATGGGCCCTGGAGGGGAGCTTTTGGGGCTAACAGCAGAGCATGGAAGCATGATAGCAACTAGCAGATGGTAACAAGCTTTAGCCTTTATGTCATAACACTACTGCTCATCTGTCCTGTCTGACAGCTTGTGAATGTAAGCAAAGCCTTGCCCCTTGCCTGCCTAACATGCATACAATCCCAGATAACTGACAATTCAGGGAACCAGTACCTGTGGTTGTGTACAACCAAAAAGCCCTCCCTAAGCTAGTGAGTTGGTTCAATCAGTAGAGGGAATATTGAGCACAAAAAAGCATCAGTCAAGGTGATTTTGCTCTTAATTCCCTGTAATGCACAAAATTGCTAGTCTTTTCACTCTCATTTCTGGTCCAGCCACTTGGGCCTCCTACTAAGATGTCAGAACTATCAGATCAAAAATTCCTGATATTGACTTCCGGTTTCGGCGACGCGCATTTAGAAGCGGCTTGGACCGGTGCGTCCAGAGCCGCTTCTAAATTGGATCGTTTGAGGGGTCACCCACAAAGGACGACTCGACTCTGGAGCCCAGAAGACAGGGTGCTTGAGTGGTAGAGTAGGGGTGTCAGCAGAGGCGGCTGCCCCCCCAATCCTGCTTGCTCCTAGCCTCATCACTCCGATTGCCATTTTTAAATGGCAAGAGGGTCGACCACTGACTTCTCTTTTTCTTCTTGCACTCTACACTCTGGACTTTAAAAACTCTGCAATACTAAGACAAGCTGTCTTAGTATCATTGTCTTGCTGTCTTGCTATCATTGTAAGTGTTCCTTCTTTACATTACTGATGTGAATGGCAGTATTTCTGACAAGCAGGGAAATGGAGAATCAGGACTGAAGCAAATTTTAAGTGGAGGCAAAAGACTGAGAAGGGGGTGGGGGGACTCTCTCTCCTTTTTCAAGGCTTGTAAAAGTTTCTGCCTATCCTGGTAACATTTACAACACCTGCATGAGAAGAATCACACCATTCTTTAATTATACAAGAGACTTGATGGCTGAATTTAACCGACTTGCTTTAAACCCCGTTTAGGGGGGGGGAGTTTTGGACTTTGGGGAAGTTGCTTGCTTACAAGTTTATATGGATGTGAAAGACAGCTGGCTTAAAAGTACTCTGAAGCTTAAATTGAAGTGCTCTGAATGAATTAATAAGAGCCCCAACTGACATAAGACAAAGCAGGATTTTTGGTTGGAAGAAGAATGTTTCTGCAAATTTTCAAAAAGGATTTTTACTTACTTTTGTTGGATGTTATGGATATAACCCTTTAACATTTTCATTTTTTTCTTTTCCTTCCTTTTATCTGTGGTTGGAACATTTTTGACATGGTTTAAACATTTTTGGCTCTGGGTTCTTTTGTTTATTCACCCTTTTTTGTATTACCAAATATGGATATTTTCTTATTTTCTATTAATTTTTGCTTTTCTCTTTGGGAGTGCCTGGTTTTCTTTTTTCTTTGATTATTTGTTTAATTTTTAACTCTGGATTTCACTCTTGGATTACAAATAGAACATTCAGCCCTGGATTACAAAAATTGCTGAAATTTGAAGTTGTTGAAAGACATTGTAGTGCCTTGGATTTTAACTGAATGATCATTGCTAGAGGACTTGTAATAGTGAAGTATTTTTGTTGCTGTGAACTGAATTATTTTGCCTATTGGCTATCAAGCGTGGTTGGCTAAAAAGTTTTGTTTACTATTATTCTTACTATTGTTTTGGGTACCACAAATTGTTGATAGAAGCTAGAAGGCTGTTTTCTTTTTTAAACTATTTCATAATAAGGGCATTGCTTGGTGGAGATTAGCTTATCTGTTATAAACAGGAACATGGAGTTCTAAAACAAACTCTGAAGAGGCATTATTAGACTTGTGGCTGTGAGTGTGCTTATTCTAATAAGAATGGAAAATAAATCTGGGATTGGTTTCAAAGAAACAGTAAAAAAAAAAAAAGAAAACCAAGAAGGAAAGCCAACCATTTCTTCACCTAGTGCTCCATCTGGGCCAGGGAAATTTACGACCATGCAGGGAGATAAGAAAGAAATGCAAAATACCTTATTGACTGCTATAGCACAGCTGACTAGTAAAGTAGACAATATTGGTGAACAGATGGCAGAGATTAAACAAGAGCTTTTGGAAAACAGCAGACAGACAGCTGAGACTAACAAAGCCTTAAAAGTATTAGATGGTCAGGTGACAGAGAATATCCAAAAGGTGGAACATCTGGAAAAAGAACAGAATATACATGATTGTAGACTTTTGCAGTTGGAAGTAGACAGAGCTGCCTATATGCTGAGGTTTCAAAATATTCCAGAAGAGAAAACTGAAGCTTTACAGAAAATTTTAAGTGAAGCCTTGGCTGAAATTTTACAGGTGACTCCTCAGAGGATGGAATAAGAGTTTGACCAAGTTAGACGGGTGCCATCAAGTTATACAAGATGAAATAAATTACCGAGTGAAGTTCATTTGAAGCTCACAAGAAAAAGGACTAGAGATGACATTTTGAAGCAAGTAAGAGACAGACCTATGATGATAGCTGGAAACATGGTGAAAATTCTAAGAGAGGTACCTTGGCCAGTGAGACAAAAGAGGAGATAATATCAAGCATTAACAGACTTGTTGAGAAAAAGGGAAATACCCTATATGTGGTTAATGCCAGAAGACCTCCTTTTTACTTACCAGGAGAACAGATACAGGATAAATTTTTTGGATAGAGTGAAGCAAAAAGAAGGCAAGGAAAAAGGAGGAGGAGGAGAAAGAAAGTTCTGGTGAAAAGAATCCAAATGAACCACGGAGATACCACACAAGACAGCAAACCAAAAAAGATAAGAAAGATAATAATAAGCAAAACCCATAATGGCCTCAATAGTTTCAATTAATGTGAATGGACTTAACTCTCCTGTCAAAAGGAGGAAGGCTTTAAGATATTTGATAAAAATGGAAATGGACATAATTTGTTTGCAAGAAACTCATATTTTAACTAATGACCATCTTTTGAAAAATAAAAAACTTGACTTCCGGGATCCATCATCTTGGCTTCAGAGTTGTCTGCAGATGCTCTCTGCAGCAATTCTGAATCTGGTCGTTGGAGGGGGGCTTGTAGAGCCTTCTCTTCAGCATGGGAATTCCACAGGGGTGGGGGGAAGGGCCAAAGGCAATGGCCCCCGAGACCTGTCGTGCCTCCTGAAGCTCCACAACTATGAACACTGAAGTCAGCAATGAAAGAACTCCCGATTGCTTCAGCTTTCTTTTTCTCCAGTACATCCTTTAAAGTAACATTTTTTCACATCTAAAGTGACAACTCTGCCTAACAAGTAGGGTTTTTTTTTTCTCTAACCCTACCCCCTGATGGATCACTTAACATACCATTGACTAGCTCAAGGATTACTTCAAAAGGCCTTGGAACGTGATGAGCAGTCTTAATTATTCAAACTGACTTGAATATAAATAATAAAACTGACCCAGACTTTAATTGGACATATATTACAAAGTTTATCAAGAATGTGCAATATGATCTGAATGAAAAAGGGAAATACAGAAAGTTGCCTCCTTTATCTGTTGGTAGCTGAAAGAATGTCTGAAAGAATGCCTCCTCGTGGTGCACCTTGGGTAATGCAAAAGAGCCTGGACCAGCCACCCATCCATCACTCAAGGTAAGTCTAAATGTTTCTTGCTTTGTGTCAGATACAGAATGATGTGGAGCTAGGTGTGGTCCACCGCTTCTCTTGTTTTAGAGTTGTGTTGTTTGGGGCAGGGCTGGAGAGCTGGCATCTGTAGATTGTGTATTCTGTGGCAGGGAAGCTGACATCTGGGTGAGAGACCCAGAACCAGCATGCTTGTTGTGTTTGGCCAACTCTCCCTGTGTTGTTTGGGGCTGGGATGGAGAAGTGGCATCTAGGTTTGCTGCAGATTGTGTTTTGTGTGGCAGTGACATTGGCAATTGGGTTTATATTGATTCCAGGCCAGCAGGGTTCATAGAGTAGATAGATGGATGTAGTGCATTTGGGTCCTATAGAGATTCTCTGGTGTGAAGTTAGGTTTGGCTTTGGGTGCCCCAGGAATTGGACCCCCTGGTTCAATTTTTTTTTTTTTTGGCCTTGTGGGTTTTGTGTGGGACAGTGCCCTGAAGCTGCACAGTGGTTTGGGGGGCTCTCCTCAAAACCCCCTGCTCCCCAGAGCCACTTTTCCCACAACAATTACAGTGAGGAAGTGGCTCTAATTGTTTTTTTTCTCACCATTGGAAACAGTGTTCCTTTTGAGGTGCCCACAGATGGATGCAGTCTTTTGGGGCCAGGGAGGTTTCATGCGGGGGAGTCCCCTGAAGCTGCCCTGCAGTTTTGGGGCCTCTCCCTCAAACTCCCCTGTGGCCAGAGCCACTTTCCCCACAGCAATTATAGTGGAGGAATGGCTAATTGGACTTTCCCCAGCATTCGTGGCAATGGGCCTTTTGGGGAGCCCAAAGATAGGGACCTCTTGGCCCAATCTTTTGGGGACTTAGGGGTTTTGTAGGGGAGAGTCCCCTGCGGGTTCCCTGCAGTTTTGAGGGCTCTCCCTCAAACCCCCTGCCCCCCAGTAGCCTCTAATTATGCTGTGTGTTGCCATTGATTTTAATGACCCATAGGGTATAATGGTTGGAATAGGACCCCCTGGGACCCCCTGGCCCAATCTTTTTGGGACTTGGGAGGTTTGTATGGGAGTGTCCCCTGCAGGACCCCTGCAAATTTGGGGGGTCTCCCTCAAACCCCCTCCCCTCCAGGTGGCTTCCAATATACCCTATTTTGCCATTGATTTCAATGGCTCATAGGGTATAATGGGGCCGTATGTTTGGAAATAGCCGTACATCTACCATATATACGGCTATTCTGAGTACTGGTATTTGAAAATATACGGTATTCAGAATATTTTGGCCCCATATATTTCCGAATCCAATTATTTCCAAATTATTTTTTTTGCACACCCCTAGTTATCATATGAGGAAGTTGGACTGCTTTCAGAAAGCTAGCATATATACTGACAGACTCCCACAATCGGCCCATGAAGCGTACTGCTGTCTCTTTCAACTAGCATTGATATTCTCGAGCCCTACCATCTGAAAATCTTTTAACTAGATTTGTCAGACATTAAACTTTGTACTTTCAGCATGCAAAGCATGTGCTGTATTAATATGACCATATGAATATTGATGAACATGAATATAGTTGTTATGAATATTACTATACTTTTTAATCTCAGAATGGAGTCACCTGTCTGTCAAAATCAATTGGAATTGAATTCTTAATTTGCCAAAATATCATTAGAAGCTACAGCTTCAACACTATTAAAGTTGTTAAACTATTAAGTGAGTATTAAAATTTATGTCTTCTTGTAACTGTGCTTTAAATGGCAGAAGACTGTTTTGTGGTTACTGAGTGTTCAAATTTTACAGAAAAAAAAGTAGAAAGTGATACTATAGTAATTACTAAGAAGCCACAAACTCTAATTTCCACTTTTACATGAAATGTTACCTATCTATAAAGTTTCTTGAGCAGTTGAGTTCTGTAATTAACAGCCAAATTCTAAACATTATTAATGGAAAGATTTAATGAAAACATATATTACCTTTCCAGAACTAAATTTGAATCTAATAGCACATTGGAGACAAGCTTTCATAGAATCATAGAGTTGGAAGGGGCCTCCAGTGCTACCAAAGAGCAGGGATCATATTGTAAAAAAAGAGGTGCCAGAACTCATTATTACAACTCATTTGCATATGCCACACATCCCTGACATCACAGGAAGGTGTACTAAATTATATCAGCTCAGTATCTACCTTAAAATGCTTCTTGAATTATAACTGTTGTAATAAAACCTTATTCCCAGTCCCATCATACTTTTTAAATTATTTTATCTTATGTGGTCACAGTAGGATGATGAAGGTTTCCATCTGTCTGCTTTATATGTTTTGGTTGTTTTCCTTTTTTGTGTAAGTGGGGGAAAATATTAGAAAGCTTGTCAAATCTTAGAGTTCAGCAAAATTATCACAGGGGTTTTGAACAATGGAGTCCATAAGCAATTTTTTTTTGGGGGGAGGGGGGGTTACGACAGAAAGAACACAGTAAAAACTAGAGGTCCCAGAGCTCTGCTCCTGTGAGCTCCTGCCCAAAATGAGGCTTGCCAAAGAGCCATGCTTTTCAGCAACCCCCACACTTGAATTTGGGCTCTAATGGACTATGCGTGGGCTGGCACCTATGCTAGCCCAGCTTCTGAGCACTTGGCCCTCCTGGACTATCATGGTGCTGAGCAAAGCAAGGCATAAGGCACCCCTCACATGGAATGTTGCACTGTGGACAAAGTTGCCCACAGAAACATAAGGACCTCGGACCGTGCTTCACCCCCAGCTGTCAAGCCATCCTGTTGCAGACCACTGCAGCCATGTCTTCTTGTAGACAAGACCAGCAGCAGACTTGGGTGAAGCCATGTTCCTGGAGATTCAAAACTACACACTATTTTCCTGTAAGCAGCCATGACAAGGCTGCATCTTTACCATGTACCACATTTTAGAGTCCTTGCATCAAGCTTTAGTTATGCAGATATTTAGTTATGCAGATATCAGCGACCCAATTTGAGACAAAAGAACAGCTATAAGGCAACTACCCTGAGTATCTGCCAGCAAAAGAATCTTCCTTCTCCCATTGAGAAACAGCACCTCTAACAATAGACCATCATTGGATTAGTCTTATCACCTTCCGATGATCATTGGTCAGATCCTGCTACTCATCTCCTCCCCTCCCTTTTGTTTCCCATTAGTCCTTAAGAGATGTCACTACAGCAAACCATCAGACCCTAAATCGTCCATTTTGGGTTTCTTTAATGTAGTGTATATTTTTACTCAGAGAAACATTAATCGCTCTCTGAGTTCTATTGTCAAATTTCCTGGAAACCATTTACTGACCAGGTAATCACACCCCAGGAACCTGCCTCAGGTCACAAATTTGGCTATTTAAGGCAGACCCTTCAGGTGTGACTCTTTCCTGACCACCAGCTTGCTGGAAGACCCACCCCCACTCCAGAGCACTGAGTATTCAGGGATTTGGTGATTTATAAATCTAAATTATGAATAAATATGCAAATAAATGATCTTCCTGATATCACAGAACTTCTCCCCAATAAATTCCCCTATCACTCTGGTCTTGTTTGGATATCTGACACATATAGAGCTGCACCACAAGCCAGATAGGTGAGGAGATATTGGCATTGATAATTTTTTGCCCATTTTATAAGGTTTAGACATACAATCATTAATTAGAGAATTTGTAATCTTGTAATAAAGAAGCAGTTATAAGAACATAAAGAACATAAGAGAAGCCATGTTGGATCAGGCCAACGGCCCATCAAGTCCAACACTCTGTGTCACACAGTGGCAAAAAATTTTATATACACACATACACTGTGGCTAATAGCCACTGATGGACCTGTGCTCCATATATTTATCTAAACCCTTCTTGAAGGTGGCTATACTTGTGGCCGCCACCACCTCCTGTGGCAGTGAATTCCACATGTTAATCACCCTTTGGGTGAAGAAGTACTTCCTTTTATCCATTTTAACCTTTCTGCTCAGCAATTTCATCGAATGCCCACGAGTTCTTGTATTGTGAGAAAGGGAGAAAAGTACTTCTTTCTCTACTTTCTCCATCCCATGCATTATCTTGTAAACCTCTATCATGTCACCCCGCAGTCGACGTTTCTCCAAGCTAAAGAGTCCCAAGCGTTTCAACCTTTCTTCATAGGGAAAGTGCTCCAGCCCTTTAATCATTCTAGTTGCCCTTCTCTGGACTTTCTCCAATGCTATAATATCCTTTTTGAGGTGCGGCGACCAGAACTGCACACAGTACTCCAAATGAAACCGCACCATCGATTTATACAGGGGCATTATGATACTGGCTGATTTGTTTTCAATTCCCTTCCTAATAATTCCCAGCATGGCGTTGGCCTTTTTTATTGCAGATGCACACTGTCTTGACATTTTCAGTGAGTTATCTACCACGACCCCAAGATCTCTCTCTTGGTCAGTCTCTGCCAGCTCACACCCCATCAACTTGTATTTGTAGCTGGGATTCTTGGCCCCAATGTGCATTACTTTGCACTTGGCCACATTGAACCGCATCTGCCACGTTGACGCCCACTCACCCAGCCTCAACAGATCTCTTTGGAGTTCCTCACAATCCTCTCTGGTTCTCACAACCCTGAACAATTTAGTGTCATCCGCAAACTTGGCCACTTCACTGCTCACTCCCAACTCTAAATCATTTATGAACAAGTTAAAGAGCATGGGACCCAGTACCGAGCCCTGCGGCACCCCACTGCTTACCGTCCTCCACTGCGAAGACTGCCCATTTATACTGACTCTCTGCTTCCTATTACTAAGCCAGTTTTTGATCCACAAGAGGACCTGTCCTTTTACTCCATGACTCTCAAGTTTTCTAAGGAGCCTTTGATGAGGAACTTTATCAAAAGCTTTCTGGAAGTCAAGGTAAACAACATCTATCGGGTCGCCTTTGTCCACATGTTTGTTCACCCCCTCAAAGAAATGTAACAGGTTAGTGAGGCAAGATCTTCCCTTGCAGAACCCATGCTGAGTCTTCCTCAATAACCCGTGTTCATCAATGTGCCTACTCATTCTGTCCTTGATAATGGTTTCTACCAACTTTCCCAGTATTGAAGTCAGACTGACTGGCCTGTAATTTCCCGGATCTCCTCTGGAACCCTTTTTAAAGATGGGGGTGACATTTGCTACCTTCCAGTCCTCAGGAACGGAGGCAGATTTCAATGAAAGATTACAGATTTTTGTTAGAAGATCCACAAGTTCAACTTTGAGTTCTTTCAGAACTCTCGGATGTATGCCATCAGGACCCGGTGACTTATTAGTTTTTAATTTGTCTATTAGTTGTAGGACCTCCTCTTTTGTCACCTCAATCTGACTCAGGTCTTTCAACACCCCTTCCAAAATTAGTGGTTCTGGGGAGGGCAAAAAGTTCTCGTCTTCCACAGTGAAGACGGAGGCAAAAAATTCATTTAGCTTCTCAGCCATTTCCCTATCCTCCTTCAGTGATCCTTTTACCCCATGGTCATCCAAGAGCCCCACTGCCTCCCTGGCTGGTTTCCTACTTCTAATATATTTGAAGAAAGTTTTATTGTTGGTCTTTATGTTTTTTGCAATATGCTCCTCATAGTCCCTTTTTGCCTGCCTGATCACAGTCTTGCATTTGATTTGCCACAGCCTGTGTTCCCTTTTACTAATCTCACTTGGACTGGTTTTCCACCACTGAAAGGAGTCCTTCTTACCTTTTACAGCTTCCATTACTCTGTTTTTTAACCATGCAGGTCTTTTCTTATGCCTGTTTGTGCCTTTCCTAACTTGTGGTATGTATTTTATCTGAGCTTCTAGGATTATAGTTTTAAATAGCATCCAAGCTTCCCCGAGGGTTTTGACCGTATGTACCTTTCCTTTCAGTTTCCTCCTCACATGCCTCCTCATCTCAGTGTATTTACCCCTTTTAAAGTTAAACGTGGTTGTGGCGGTCTTTTTGGACAACTCCCTATTTATACAAACAGTGAAATCAATAACTATAATGTACTAGTTTAATTTCTGAATACCATCTGAATCTAAGCCTAAAACATAGACCTTCAAAGTTACACAAAGAAATATTTTCTTTGTTTCCATTTACAGATTTCCCAGCTCACTTATAAATATGCATAACAGTTGAATATTTATAAATAACATTCTTGCACTCTGTCCTTTATATCTAAGTTATAATCATGCTTGGTCAGATTTTCCATTTGATATTAAATTGTTTAGCTAGCTGGGAGATGTTCTAACAATGACCTGAAGGAGCATGTTTTGTGACCATTATTTTTAGCTCCACAAAACGACCTCCATACTTTTGGTTGATTTTTTTGCTCTCCTTTGCAGAATGGCATGAAAGTATGTACAAGGTCATGGGTGTTAGAGTAAAAGTACAGTTGTCTTTATGGAGGATGAGTGAGTTGTGTTAGCTGATTAGCAGTGCAGTCTTAAGAACACTTTCCTTGGAGTAAGCCCTGCTGAACAGACCTAAGAAGGATTCTGAGTAGCCATGCTTAAGACAGCAATATTACAGTGCCATCCTAAGCAGTTAGAGAGCCAGTTTGATATAGTGGTTAAGTGTGTGGGCTCTTATCTGAGAGAACCGAGTTTGATTCCTCGCTCTTCCACTTACAGCTGCTGGAATGGCCTTGGGTCAGCCATAGCTATCACAGGAGTTGTCCTTGAAAGGGCAGCTGCTGTGAAAGCCCTCTCAGCCCCTCCCACCTCACAGGGTGTCTGTTGTGGGGAGGGATTGTAGGCCACTCTGAGTCTCTGATTCAAAGAGAAGGCAGGGTATAAAACTTCAGTCTTCTTATATTGTTCTAAGTCCATTGAAGTCAATGGGCTTTGAAAAATGTAACTTCAGTTAGAATGGCACTGAAACTGAGGCAGTATGTGAATGTGTGCATCTGAATAAGCATCCCATTATTTGCAGGGCAAGTAGATGCCATTTGAATACAGATGATCTTATGTACTGCATTAATTCCTGTAGAAAGTAAGTTCAGATATGAATGTACACATGAATTGTTTCTGCATTGACATTCTTTTCCTGAATAACTATAAGTTGATATGTAAGATTGTATGACTATCTAGAGTGCAGCAAGCCACTTGTCAAACAGCACCCATAAGCTCTACAATTCCTAACACCACATAGCAAGAAAAGGGGGGTGTCATTCTGTTGCCTGAGTCTGTGTGTGTTCCTTTTCTCTCATCTTTGCAGAAGGAAGGCAACTGGTATGACTTTATGTGGCCTGTAGAATATCTTAATAAAGCCAAAATGTGAATAAATATGGTGGTGGTAAGATGACAATGAGTACTTGATCCTTGACTGGCTAGGAACATATGATAGCTCTCTCCAGATGAAGATGCCTTGGTAGAGTTCCATGCCACCCCCAAAGATTTTCCCTTGCTGCAGGCTCTGCTGGGCAGCCCAGTTTAAGTCAGACTGCCCAATAGAGCCTTCCCAGGAACCAATCTTGTAGAAGGAATTCTTCCTAAAGCCAGTAGTAAGGAAGGGGGAAAGATCTGAGATCGAGATCTTCCCTCCTCCCCTCCCTCCTTTCTGCTTGCTATGGGTTCTGTGGCCAGTAGAATGCTGGCGTTGGCTCCCAAGGCCAGAAGAACGGAATAGGGAAGATTTTTTCTCTCTCTCCTTTCTGTTGACCACAGCTCCTGAGGCCAGCAGAATGAAATGGGGGTAAGATCTGAAATCTTCCATCCATCCTTTCTGCTGACTGTGGCTCCCAAAGTCCAGGATAATGGGAGGGGGTCAGAAGTCTGAGGTCTTCCCTCCCTCCTTTCTGATGGTGGGATGCACCAGAAGAGCCCCAGTTGAGTCTGAAGGGAACTCGCACCAAATCAAGTTCACTTACGTGTGGCTTGACTTGCAAAAGTCATTTAAAGGGAATGTTCCCTTTAAATGTTTTTTGCAAGCCACACTGCATGAGAGCAGGGTTGCCAATCTCCAGATGGGGGCAGGGGATCCCCTGGTTCAGAGTCATCCTAAAGAGGGCGGAAGGGAAATGTTGAGACCGATTCCCATAGGGTATAATGGAAAACTGATCTGCAGGTATCCAGGGCTTAGGGAAGGCTGTTTTTTTTTAGGTAGAAACACCAAAGTTTCAGCATAACATTCAGTGCCTCTCCTCAAGATACCCTCCAAGTTGCAAAAAGTTTGGACCAGGGAGTCAAATTCTAGGAGCCCCCAAAGAAGGTGCCCCTATCCTTCATTATTTCCAATGGAAGAAAGGCATTTAAAAGGTGTGCAGTCCCTTTAAATGTGATGGCCAGAACTCGCTTTGGAGTTCAATTATGCTTGTCACAACCTTGCTCCTGGCTCCACCCCCAGTGTCTCTTGGCTCCACCCCCAATGTCCCCAGATATTTCTTGAATTGGACTTGGCAACCCTACATGAGAGTGAGCCCAGAAGCAGTGCAAATTCACCTACCTCCTTCTCCAGTATACTCTAAGGATACAGTACTCTTAGGTTATAATGGAGCCAAATATATGCAACAATCCCAATTATTTCCTGAATTCCAATAACATACTGTCAAGAAACGAACTTTCCATCCATCATGTATAAGTGTTTGTAGTAGTCAGTGCCATCTTATCTAAGTACTATTAGGATTTGCTCCTGTAAGTGTGCTGTACCAGCAGGCAATTACCTAATCAGATACCAGGTCAATTAGTCACACCTGTATTGTATCCATTTGACAGTAGATCATCTAGATCTGATTCTGAACGCATGTCATCTTGATGAGAGATGAGCAGCTCTAAATTGGATCCTGTTTAGGATCGGCTAATCAATTAGCCTGTTGTGTAACAACTGGAATACAATCTGACTAGAAGCCACACCAAAGAGAAACAGAGAGACACAGGAAGATAGTTTCATAATCATCTTGACAATGAAAGGGGGTGATGTCTAACTGGGTTGTGGTGGCTGACCAAGAGAGCATCAAGTGAGTAAGACTTAGGGCAAGTAGCCAGGGAATACTGCATGTTCAAGTGTAGGAGGTAATTGACTACCGTCTTTTATTTTGAGTGTCTTTTCTCTATGTACACTGTACATTATCTTATGTTTGTTTTATGTTCTTTTATGTTCCCTCTTTCCCTTTTGTAAATAAAGCCTACTATATTTTTGTATAATTAGACTTGGTAATTTTTTAGACCAGTGACCGGTGACCAGGTAAAGCCACTAGACCACAAGAACCCTTAAATCAACAGTTTGGAGAGTTATAAATTATATTTTCTGTTATTTTCCTCCCTTCCCCTCCCAGGTCTGATGGGCATAGCCCAGACCCCCTTATCCTGTGTGTTTGACACATACCAGTATTGGGATTCGTGAATATCAGACCCTGAAGCCCTGAGCTGAGGACAATCCAGTTGGAACTGCTCTGCTTGCTGCAATCCAGAATGAACTGGAGGGTCTAGTTGGTTTGAACCCTTCTTGCCTCCATTTTAAAAGTCCACAAAAGGGTGGGTGGGTCAGTTCCTATGACTTCTTCTGGTGTGGGAAATATTCCAATTGCCTCTGTGGCCACCTCAGGACCTTCACTGGGCACACACACCAGAACTGTTCCTCACATGATGATACATGATGAAATATTCAATGTCCTTGCTTTTTAGTTAAATTCAAAATTGGATTCAATTTTTTGGAGGCCCCAAACCATTAAATAGCACTAAACATCATAGGAAAATTCCATTATTTTGAAGCTGAATATTTCTGGACCTATACACTGTTGAAAATAGTGTAGAATTATATCTGAGAATTTCTAAATTTTAGAAGTACAGATGAGAATGACTAAGACATATTTTCATTTATATAAATATCACTATTATAAAATAGGAAGCTTTTGTTTTCATTATGAGCATTTGGGGTGAAAAAAAGCTTTTAAAATTAAGAATTATTCCTCAGCTTATAATGTTGTTGTTCTGATCATACCCTATTCAAATGAAGCAGCTGAGAACCCTTTACTTGCAACAAGGCATTCAAATATATTAAAATCTACACTCTCTATTGCAAGGAAAAAAAGGTAGAATTGTAAATATAAAGGGAGAGGATTCTGTACCCCTTTTGCTTTTCCCATTTATCTCCAGGAATTGGCAAGTTGCTTGTACAATGGCCAAGCAGAAACTTGGGGACAGGGGATCTGGCAAACTGGCAATTAGGAGAACCTTTTTTTCACATTTGTTATGTCACTATAATTGGGGGGGGGGGGGTGTTTCTGGCCTGTGATGGGTTAGGTCATAACTACTTGAGAGGAATAAGGTGGGCTGCTCACCATAGGTAGAGATAATTGGTATTACCCTGAACCATTGGGCATGATGGAAGGGTGTGTCCTGAACATTGGGCACGATGGAAGGTTGTGTTCTGAACAGTCCATCACACACCTTAATAGTGCCACTGGAGCTAAACAACAGCCTTCTAAAGCTGGTAGTGGCCTTATAGTTCATTAAGGTACAGGATGAGGCTTAGTACCTCTCAGCGCATGGCATGTGCAAGTGAGGATAAAAAAGGCCAGTAGAATTACTGGCCAGGTTTGGAGGTAGGTAGATCTGCTAAATATGGCTCATCTTTAAACTATGTTTGCATATTTTAATAAATTATAATATAGATCATCTGTTTAAATAAACTAGTTAAACCCATGCTGTTTATTTGTGAGGGAGTGCCTGGACAAAACCAGTAATGAAGAATCAAATACATTTCCATCTTCTGAAGGATTAAAAACCACCCCCTTAAAATTATCTGAGGAAGCTGATACATACCCAATAAGAGAGGTTTAAAGGCTGCCAATCACAAGTATTCATATCAGATTTGACACAAAATAGAAATGATAACTCTTGAACTAAATGCCAGAGAACATCTGGACTATTAATTAAATTATAGTGATATAGACAATTTCACAGTCTTCTGTAAGGTGACTTGGCCAAGACTGGAATGAATGTTTTTGCTGCCAAATAACAGCCACAAGGGAAGTTATACATTCAAACATTCTTCAGCAGACAAGTTACCGATAAGCAGCAGGAAGGAAGATTGATCAAAAATGAAATTTGATCGAGTCAGCTGATCAGACCATAAAATCGCCTAACAAAAGCTGGGGTTTTACAAAAAGTCATTGTCTCTGAGTTGTAAGGCTTTACTTCATTAATAATCCACAGATGATATCCAAGAGCTATTGGTCCCATACTATTTCAGTCTAATTCTGCTTGCATTGGTATGGCTTATTTTCTGTACCCTTTTGATTAAGGCCACTAGGATTATTATTAAGTTCGCTGGGGCACTCATTTTGTTATTGATTATTATTCCACCTTGCCTGTTCCCACATCTGTGACATTCATCTGATTTGCTGACAGTCTCTGTTGTCTCATAACAAAAAGACAAATATTTTTTATACTTCAGTACTGTTAGTTGTCATTTGGGAGTATTTTTTTTCATATACATGGTTTGAATATTAAGATGTAAGTACAGTCTTTGCCAAGGGCTATATTTACTTTTTTTCCTCCCTGCAGTTCCCTTTCTGTCTGCTTTTTCTCCCACTTGGCATATGTAATTAGACTACAGTGGCTGAATTATTCTGTGAAGGGCTTTGTGTTGCAAGCAATGTAAAAGATGTGATTTAGAATCCTGACTGTGGATGACCTCATTATTACATTGCTCTACTGAAGTAGTTTAAAGTCACATAAGCTCCATCAGGAGGGCACCAGAAGACCTAGCAAGAAGATTGCCTTCCTAAATATTCTGTCATGATGGGGTGGGGGAGAAGATTTAGTATAAAATGTTATTTCCTTTAGTGGAGCTATCCAGTGCTGTGCTAGCAAACTATCTCATAAAGCTAATTAAATACAAGCAAGTTTACAGTTACCTAAAAATGAAGTGTCATTTAAAAAAAAAATCATAAACATTTCAGAACTATGTATGTGACTGCGGCGCAGGATCTTATTTCTAAGGCCAACACATATAGATATGTTCAGAAGCAAAAGGCCAAGATGGCATGTCCTGCCTCGGACCAGTTTGTCTGCACTAATCCCTCTCCCGCAATTCTATATTCCTACTGCATTGTTTATTAGAAGTCTTTGTTGTCTGCTTGAATTGCTTTTCACACTTTATAATCCACGAATTTCAGTGAGAAAGGTGGGCTATAAGTAAAATTAACAACAACAAAACCAGGAGACTTTGTTGCACATTGTCATATAGTAACTTTGTCTTGAGTTAGAACCCCTCTGTGATCAGGTTACAATTCAACATGTCACTAGCCACAAGTTTGCTCCACAATGGGAAGTCCACCTCTCTCCAGCCTTTTGTGGCCTTTTACCAACTCTTCAATTCTCACAAGAATCTAGTTAAAGATCTTGTGCCTTTGGCACCTTCAGCATCGTAAAAATGTGAGAGAACCCACCATATGACAAGACAGAAGATTTAATCAGTGAAAATAAATTAAAATTAGTATAAACAGTTATTTTTTCCTGTTTTTCACTAAAGTACAAATTAGCTCAAAATCTAGATTCTGATCAGAAAGAGGAAAGTTGTTTTAGAGTGATGTAAGGCACAAGTTACATTAAAATTTGATAACTTGCAACTGGAAAACAGGTAGGTTTTAGAAATGCAGAGAGATGAGGGAACAGATCCCACTACCCTCAGCCTAAACCCATATATATGGTAATTCTTTAATGCCTTCTACCATACACACACACAAACACAAGATTTTTGCTAAATCTTCTTTACCACTTGTCAGAATGATATATATTACCAAGTTACCTGAAGCCAGAGAATTCACTATAGGGTGATATGTACACATCTATGGACTCAGTGAGAGAATCTTTTGGAAAGATTCAGAGACTAATAAACTGATGGGATGAGATGGGTCAGATGGAGGTATTTAGGAGGGAAATGGCATCAGTTTTCAAATTAATTCATATGATTACACCTGAGTGCTGACATATCCAACGTTTACTAGGGATACAAAACAATGTAAATGATTTCTGGTTTGATTCAAACTTTGATTTCTATAAAAGAAACATGGGTCTCTTGAACATGTTAAAAATTTACTCTTAGGACTTTCTTGAGTGTCATACTCCCCAAAGAAATAGAGGTTTACAGAAATCTGACATGAATGACAATGAAAGGAGCTGTATTGCTGCCATAATTCATGCATACAAGAGAATCCAGCTGAGGCTGGCACAGTGTTTTCCAGTCAAGGAGGAAACATGGCCCATTTTTGTTGCTGATGGTCAAGGATTGAATGAAGACTGCAAATGCATGAGCAGATATCACAAAAAATAAATGAAGACTGTAAATCAAATCAAATAAATAAAAATAAAGAGCTCTAAGTCAAAGGGAAACTCATACATGGTGGTAGGGAGACATCTTTGTCTCTATTTGTATGAATGCTAGGGAGGGATTCCAATGATGTATTGGACAACCACCATACCTTAGACTGCAAGAGAACATCCCTATATTTAATGCCCAAGGACTAGCCCTGTGGAGGATCTCTGTAGAACTCTGGAAATCCATAAAACACTGCCAACCATAGCAATATTTAGGGGACTATGCAAACCACAGGAAAACTTCAGTTTTTAATTTAAAAACCACAATCCTGACTTTAAAATACTAATTTTGGACTATTCTCATCATCAGCAAGTTAGCAGAAATATCCATGCATGAGCAGATATCACTAAAAATAAAACACTAGAGTTTGGGGCAGTCTTTG
Source organism: Heteronotia binoei (assembly GCF_032191835.1). Classification (NCBI taxonomy): domain Eukaryota; kingdom Metazoa; phylum Chordata; class Lepidosauria; order Squamata; family Gekkonidae; genus Heteronotia; species Heteronotia binoei. The sequence goes on along the minus strand of NC_083226.1, from coordinate 127,395,013 downwards.
GGGTTGCAATAGTGATTGAAATAGTGTGCAAACAGTGGCTGCAGTGGGTACTGAAGCCAGAGAAGAAGATAAACCAGAGCTGAGGAAGGGAGATGGAGAATCAGCAGTGATGACAGTTATGATGAGGGAGATGGAGAATCAGCAGTTATGATGAGGGAGAGCCATTCATGGTGAGAAGGAAAGAAGAGCTGTCAGCAACAGAAAGAAGCCAGAGCTGGGGTGGGGGTTCTTATGTGTTTTCCTTTGGTAGCACATGCATTTATACATGTGTCTAACAATTCACACACTGTGAAACTAATATATCTTATGGCTCTAAGGATGTGATATAATAACTGCAGAATGGCTAATGTAAGGAACATTTGCAGTGCTTTCAATGCACATTGTGAATCACGTATTGGACAGCCTCACACTATCAACAGCAAGATAGCATCCCTGTATACTTGTGTTTGTGGATATTAAAATATGCCTTTTTGATATTAAAATATGCCTTTTTTACATATGCCTGTTTGAAGGTGTCTTTGAATACAACCTACAATTACTGCTCTCAGAGTATAACAAGTATATCACACTCTTATTCCAGTATAAAATATTCACAGGAAGGCAGGAAGAAGTCATTCTGCACCAAACATTGCTTTCATTTCAGTCCAGCATTTTTCCAACAGGCAGAGTGGAGATTTTGGCCAAGTATGCACACACAGCTTACTACTAATTTTCACTGAAGTCAAGTTGATAGAGCTTTAGTTCGAATGCTGTGCCTGCACTCTGCATGGTTTTTTCCCTCCAATTTTTTTGGGGGGAATTGCAGAGTATATATTTTACATACCAATGAGAAAAACCAGATGGTGTCACAGTGCCAAAATTCTTTTTTTGTGTGCTTTATGGTTAGTCTCTCCTTATTCATCAGTTTTGGGCATGTTATTTGAAACAGGAACTAGAGATTCTTCAAGATGTATTTACTGTTGGTGGTCATTTTAGCAGAACGTTAGTGGTTCTCTCCCCTTCATTAGTGAACAAGCTCCACTATTGCTTACCCATCTGGTTTTTTTTAAACACAAGCAGGATGAGTCTAGTGAAATGAGTTTTTCACTAGCCTTGGATTACTGGTGTGTGTGTGTGTGTGTGTTATCAACAGGTGCCTCTTCATAAGCTCTGAAAGAATGGAGGGAGGGACAGGGTCAAGACCAGCATCATGACTTCGGAGTTGCTCCTCTTTATTCTCCATGGATAACCTGCCTTTTACCTTGGGATCTGAGGCATCAACATCCCTTCCTTTGTTAGCTCATCACCAGAAGGCTGTCCTTTTTCTTTTTGCAGGGAGGACAGGATGGCTCTGGAAGACAGGCACATGAAAGTGAGCACCAGTTCTTCTTTTCAAACAAAAAAGTCTGAAGTTCGTATTAACAGTCAGTTCTTTTTTGCAAACAAAAAAGTCTGAAGTTAGTGTTAACAACTTTAATTTGTCTTTTCACTTTTCCATTGGCAAAACCTCAGTTTAAAAAACTGTGTTTCTCTTCTTGTTAAATACAGACACATTTTGCCAGGGGTAATGTCATGTTTTTGAACTGGCTCTGATTTTGACATTCAAGTGGGGTTCTAGAGCAAAGTGTCTGCATGCACAAAATTTCTTTCTTTTTTTTAGCATTGTAATTGAATGTACTAAATGTACATTCAATAATTACTTCAGTCTTTAATAATAATAATAATTAAAGTAACAGCCCTGTATGGGGATCAATCTCATAGTCTTCACATGACTAGCACCATGTTCTAACCAACTAAGCTAACAAGCCTTTCTCAGAAATAGATCTTTCAGCCTGATGCTTGAATGGATCCCTCCCTCTCCAGAATTGCTAGCAAATGGTGTTCACTTTCATTTGCCTGTCTTCCAGAGCCATCTGGTCCTACCTGCAGAAAAAGGACAGCCCAGCCCTCTGGCGATGAGCTAACAAAAAAAGGAAAGTAGATGCCTCAGGTCTCCAAGAAAAATAAAGAGATGATCTCCATGGAGAATAAAGAGGAGCAACTCCCAAGTCATGATTCTGGTCTTAACCCAATGATTCTGGTCTTAACCCAATCCCTCCCCTTTTACAGATCTTGCAAAATGGATCCCATCAGTAATCCCACCACCAACAATCCTGATTAGTGAAAAAAATTATTTCACTAGACTCATCTTGCTTGTATTTTTAAAAAACACACCCTTTAAACATGTTAGCAAAAGTGGAGCTTGTACACCAATGAAGGAGAGAGAACAACAAATGTTCTGCTAAGATGGTACCCAAGAGTAAATACAGTTAAAAGAATCTTCTATTTAAAAAACAAAACACGCAGTTTGAAAGTGACTAATAAGAAGTGGGAGGAACAACCTCAATGTGGGTGAAGGAGTGGCTAATGAGGGGCTGAAAAAGGTTGAGGGGAATCCAAGGTAATCTGTATGCTTTTGAATTACCTTCAGCTTGGAAATGAAGCAAGGGGAAAGACCACCACAAAGCCACTCTCAGAAAACACTGGGAAACAGTGAGAAGAAAACAAACTGAGCACTGAGAGAAAGAAAAACTATGCAGAATGGGAGGAAAACCTGACAGACATGCATGGTGAAAGCAATGGGAATGCTGAACAACAAAGAAAACCTGATGGACATGCACAGTGAAAGCAAGGGAAAACATAGGCCTTTGAAACATGAATATACTAGTCTGAAGTATTAGGCAAAATAAAGCCAATGTGACCCATTGTCAATTATATAAGTAAAGAACATACATCCTATCCATGTATAGTTAAGGTGTGCATGCTTCTTCATAGTTAACGTGAAGGGAAATACAGAAAAATAACATTTAAGTCATCACTATCACATTTCAAGGATTTTTATTAATTTACCAGGAATGCCAAGATCTTAAAAACACTGAGGCCAACTTTGAACGCATCTTTTTCAAAATTCACTTTTTTGTCAGGTTGTGCCTCTCTTTTCATCATCTTGAATATTTGATTAAAACAAATCTACACATGTACAGAGACAGCATTCAGCATGATGGCTAAGTCAAGAGTATCACAAAACTACAGAGGTCACTCAATTACTGTACCCTTGGTAATTACCAGGGTTTTTTGTAGAAAAAGCCCAGCAGTAACTCATTTGCATATTAAGCCACACCCCCTGATGCCAAGCCAGCTGCTGCATTCCTGTGCGTTCCCTTTCATAAAAAGCCCTGGTCATTACAGAATATGTCCTGGTTATTACAAAACATCTCTTTTAAAAGCAGAAAGTTAGATAGCAGCATATCTTCTCCTCCTTCCCTTTCCTTGTTTTTTTACGCAGGACAATCCCTTCCCTTTCTTTTAGTCTATATATTTTGCAGCTGTATACTGTGCTAGCTAAAAATACCCAACAAACAAAGCCTTTGTTAATTTAATTTCAAGTTTCTATGCTGTGCACTTCCAAAGCCTCACCTCCGTACAGTTTCTGATGGCAACTATATCTTAACAATCTACTGGCATATCACTGAGGCCTGCTGGTACGTCTTAGTGATATACTGATGTGATTCTGAACAAAACTATGCCAGCATTGAGCCAGTGTAATTCCAGGTAAGGTGTACAAATATGTGGCATTAGATAGTAATGTTTTGGGATAGAGTGAGAATTAGTTGTCAGTATAAGCAAAGTAGTGGTCTCTGAAACATGTGAGCACTGCTGAACCACCTTCCCAACAAATGTTTGGGTTGGGGAAAGTCTTATTTTCAGCAAAACTAGTTTCTCCTTAAATATGCAGAACTTTTCCCTACATGCACAGCCCCTTTGTGTAGATTTTGCTGTCTGCAAAGGGAGGGGGGGCAACACTTCAGTTTTAGATATAGTGATAACCAAGGATTGGTTAAAAAGGACAGTGTAAATAACAGCATCCAAGAAACAAACAGGATTTTTAAAAAAGAACTTTTCCAGAACGTTTTTATACGTTCTCTTTTGGAAACAGTCTTAAGCATGTTGAAGCACAGCCTAGATCAGTCAGAGCAAACAACAACAATATAAGCAAATAAAAATAAAATTGTTTGCATATAATACTAATCTCATGAGTATTTTTATGACATCAACAATATCATGATAATTCACATGCCTACTGTTTGCTGAATGGGTGCTGATGTGGTAAAACTTCCTACTAATTAAAAAGACAAAAAAAAACCCACAATACTATCAGTGCAGGCTAGTGTTGCCAGTTTGACAAGGGCTGATGACTTACATGGTCTGTTTCTTTCAGCTATTGAGTGGATGGCTGAACAAGCTGACCATCCTGGCACCTCCAACTCTGGCACCCCAGATGATCAATTGATTCACTGGTTTGAAATCTGGATTCACAATGTAATCCTATGCAGAGCTCTCCAGTCTGAGCCTATTGAAATCAATGTGTTCAGACTTCAAATAATTTGCATAAGATTTCATTGTCAGTATATTATTTCTTTCCCCTAATTCCAGCTCCTATGGATTGTATCCCCAAATCTGTAGTGTTTGCAAGCTTAGTGCATGCTATATGGTCTGCAGAAACTGCCTCAGTAAGATTATCAGGGTATTTGCCTCTCTAATGGAAACCATTCCAAGCATCTCAGTACTAATTGGCTACTAAGAAGCCCCTGGTATCCAGGTTTGCATAAGAAACAATTATAACTCATAAAGACCTCAGCTATGGAACTTTTACTCAGCTGGAATTAAATGCTTTTTTAATGGAAATGGAAATGGTAGACAGGATGACTCAACTTTTCTAAATGGGAATGTTTTCCACAGCAAGGCTGCAGGGTTCATGTAAGAGTGTTCTGAAAAATAATCTGCTGTAGCCTTTTACTCAGTATGAAATGGTAATTTCATATTAACTTTAAATATGCTATGGGACCCTTTTCTACCCAAAACACAGGGCTTCTTATGTCGAGTTCATTATTAGATACTTATATCTGATGTATATGAGCAGGTTATTTGGTGCACAGGGGAAATGAATTATTTTAAACATTAGGCAGCTGTTGAAAAACTGTGTAAGGAAGTAATGAGCTTTTTAAAAAGTTACTCTTTATATATAGGAGTCACTGCAGCAGAAAGATAACATTTTCCCATCCCTATTTGTATTAAAATCCTTCATTCACTTATTGGGGCTGAGATCATAAATCAAGTTTTGTTCTAGTGAATGTTTCTTTATGTTCAAATCTCCAGAATTTAAATCACTCAGATCTTCAGTTTGGTCTTAGAACTGGGGATGCACTGCACCTTTTGGTCTAACCTTTTGCAGAGGCAGCATGGTGTCCTGGTTAAAAGCAGCAGACTCTGATTTGGAGAACCAGGTTTGATTCCCCAGTCCTGTACAAGAAGACTGCTGGGTGAGCTTGGGCCAATCATGGTTCTCCCAGAAATCACTCAGCCCTGCCTGCCTCACAAGGAGACAGCTGTGGGCAGAGGAAGAGAAGGCAATTGTAGGCCACTTAGAGACTCCTTAGGGGAGAGGACATAGGGTATAAAAACAACTATTCTTCTTACTAATAATGCAAATAGATTTTAAAAATATTATTTTCTGTAAAGAATCGTGTTCACTCGTGAATAATCTTCATAGTACCATACATTGAACTTCTGCCATGGACTGTGAAAGACTGCAGATGCCAGAATACACTACTCTCACAACAAATCATTAAAAAGTATTATTTTCTGAATCTGGTCATCCCACTTATTAAAAGTGTGTTTGTAGTGAACCACATGAAGTCACAAGACCATATTTCATACAGTGTGCCACCACTTCAATTGATAATGTGGATAGGAAGTCTTTGTAAAAGGAAAATGGACAGGAGCACATTTGGAATATATCAACCATAGAAGAGCTTTGTTTGAAGGGGAGGAGTCATGGCTCAGTGGCAAAACATCTGCTTGGCATGTAGGAAGCTCCATGTTCAAACTCTGACATCTCCACTTGAAAGGATCAGGTAGTAGGTGATGTAGAAGACATCTGCCACAGATTCTGAAGAACCGCTGCCAGCTGGAGTAGACAGTGCTGACAAGACAGCTTCTTTTGGTTTTCTTTTTAAAGTTTCTCTGTGTTTGTGTGCTGTATCAGTCATGGTGACTTCTGGGAACCCCTACTAGGGCATGGTCACAGTCATGGTGACTTCTGGGAACCCCTACTAGGGCATGGAGAACATTCAGAGGAGTGGCTTGATACAACCTGCCTCTGCTCCCACTCCTGGTAGTCCAAGGAAGTCTCAAAGATCTGACAAGATTGAAATTGCCTGGGCTATTCAGGCAAGGGTAGTATAAGGGAACTTCATGTATATTTATACCAGTGCTATTTGCTCATTGTTATGACATACAGAGGTGTATTCTGGCTCTATGCATATGCTAAAAATGTGAGTAATTAACGTAACATGGAGAACAGCCTTGATCACATGAAAAATAGAGGAGAAAACATATATAAATAGTCCACAGTTTCATAAAACCTCTCAAGGCCACAAATGGATGATATCATCCTGTTGTACCAACTGTACTGCACTGCCCCCTCTCTGCATCACCAAGAGCATTTTTTCTCACCATCTTTCTTTGAGACTCACTTTCTTTACATTCAAACAAGTTCTTTGACAAGGTATCTTTAATGGGAACCCCTTTGTAAATCAGGGAAATCTTATGTATAAGATGTGTATGTATGTTTTCACAACTTGTTTCTCATGGTTGTAGAGGCTGAAGGTGTACATCAGGTAAATAATCTACATCAGCAAGATTAGCTAAAACCAGTGGGATCCTTTCAGAATAAAGAACCAGTTCTTTGCTCCCTGAATAATATACTTGATGTTGACTCTATACCAAGTGATTTTGGAAAAATAAAAATAAACTGCAGGTAACTTGAATGTTGCAATATAAAGAGAACTTGGTGTGGAATTTCTGAGACTCTGCACAGATGGAGATGTGATACTTTTTTTTTTCATCCAGTAGATCCAATTCATTCCTGTTTTTATTGGTTTTAAACAAAACAAGCTCTCAGGATGTGGCAGTCTATTACAAAACCTCCAGACATCTCTAAACATCTTCTGCGTCAGTAACAAGAAAGAAGAACATCAGTATATCAGTGCCTGGCTGTAAAATTATTGTAAAAAGGAAATAAACAAGACACAAGAGTCTGCTTAAAATTACAGAGCAGTAACCTGAACACAAAGATAACGGCTCTTTTTCTTTTTCCCAGCCTAGTAGAGAAAACACTGTAATGTAATAATATGATGTATAGCAGTGGGTAAGGAAACATGACTTGTTTGCAGAAGAAGCAACTTCCAGAGCTAACAATTGCGGTTAGCAAACTGCATTGAGAAAGATAAAGTTAAAAGGAGAACAAACATGGCGGGAGCCACTACCTGAGCATCTGAGGCCTGCCAAGATGGAAAGTGCTAGTGTAAAGCACTCTTACTCCAAGTCTTGGTGAAGTAACCTCAGCCTTGAGTCTTGTGCCACGCCCCTGCCATGCCCTCAAAGCCTTTCAAGTAAAAATGAGAATGTATACTGACCAGTTGTGATCGCCTAATGTGAAGAAAAGTCACTTTGCGTAAGTTCAGAAACTTTTTGTTCTTTATTATGTTCAAAGATTCAGTACTGGTGTGGATTAGATCTAGATCAGGGGAAGCCAAGCTTGCTTAACATAAGAGCCACATAGAATAAATGTCAGATGTTTGAAAGCCGCAAGACATGAACTTCAAATGTTTGAGAGCTGCAAGGAGGGAGGGAAGGAAGAAATGTGAAAGCGGAAAACAAAGAGAAGAGATTGGATTTATACCCCACCCTTCACAGAAGAAGA